>NC_051276.1:16139973-16473723 GCF_015220745.1 Sebastes umbrosus | reverse complement strand
ACAAAAAACACTTTAAAGACCTATTAACCTTGAAGGGCAAAGTCCATGATGCTAGGGTCCAGTGCATCCACCTCTGTGTGTGTGTCACCATGCACGCTGTAGAAATCATCCGGCGGCTTGCTGCCGTGCTGGGTGAGTGGACTGTGGGAAAGGTCAGGGACCGTGTGGAGAGGGGGTGTCTGAGCCGGAGCAGGGGACATGGGGGACAGGCGGGCCTGAGCGTGGAGCTGGGCCTGGAGCTGGTGGTGCTGGTGCATGGGTAAACAGGGCAGGGACAGCGTGACGATTGGCTGTGGATGCATCTGGGATGGGACGGACAGCGGCAGGCCAGCGGGGCAACTGGTCAGACGGGTCATGCCGGCCTCTAGAGCCTTACGCCTGCAGTTCTCCGGGCGGTCTGTGATCAGTTTGTCCAACTCATCTGCAGGAAAAAACACAGTTAGTTAAAACATGACGTCATATTTTGATGACTCGCTGCCTTTTTGAGCAGTAGACCTTTTACATTTAACCAAATAAATGTCTAACCAGGGTTCGCCATGCTGCGGCGGATGGCTGGGAGGTCCTTGCGTTTCCACTTCTGCATCTCTTCCTCCATCTTGTCAATTTTGGCAGGGTTCAGCGCCCACAGACAGCCCTTACGGGACGAGCTGCTCGTCTTGTTCTCCACTTTCTCAAAGCACTTGTTTAAGGACAGGTTGTGTCTGACTGAGTTCTTCCATCCGTCAGGTGCAGTCTGCATGGAGAGACGTGTCGTATAATGAGTCACACTCTATCTACACGCACCTGTGATCTGTAATATTGATAGAGTATCATACCTTGAAATAAGGGAAGTGTTCCTTCATAAAGCTATAGATCTCACTGACTGGGAGGCTGCCAGTTTTGCTGTTCTTCAGAGCCATGGCAATCAAACAGCTGAAAGAAGAAGAGAGAAGGTTAAATACACTCAAGATAATTCAGAAGATTTGGGGGATATTATTATATTTTACCAGCATAAGTGAGGTCTGACCTGTAGGAATAGATTGGCTTGGGGAAAGACTTGGGCTGCAGCTCCTGGTCTTGCGGAGCCAGACGAGGTTGTGTGAATAGACTTTGGTTGTTGAAAGAGACATTGCTATAAAGCCCACCAGTTGAACACTATGATGAAAAGGGAGAAAATAATGAAGAACTTCCTCGTTTGCATTTATTCATTGTGACCAATTTAGTTTTTATCAAGTAGCATTGTCAAGAAAACCAACACAAAATAACTTTATTAGCTTAGAGTTTGGTACCTGTTGTCCAGTTTGGGTTAGAGAGTACACCTGCTGGGGTGTCGGCTGGTAGACTGAGGTAGGGCACTGGTATCCCGGTGAGGGCAGCCCATTCATGGAGAATGGAGACATCTGCGAAATGGATATACAGGATTATTTGTCAACCAACCCTATAAAACATAACACGTTTTTTTTTCTTGCAACGTTTTAAAACTCACACTTCCGCTGTGGGTGTTGATGATGCTGATTCCCAGAGGGCTGTGCTGCATGTTGCTCTGGAGGTGGAGCATGGAGCCTTGACCTGCTGTCATCGCAGTCATGTTGCTCAGCTGAGCTGTGAGGAGGAGCAGCCAGATTATTATTATTATTAGATTAAAGGAAAATTCACCCAAAAAATTTCATCTTTTCAAGCGCTTTCTATTCATCCAAAGAGTTATAGTGTGATTTTGGATGTTAACTGTAGAGTACAGTTTAATGGTGGTTAGTTTTTGATGCTCACTGCACCAAAAAATACCACACACTTATAAGAAGCTTATACTTATAACCATTAAAGTTTCTTTCTTTCTGCACAGTGACAGAGTTGGAAGTGTTTCGCAATTAAACTGCTAAATATAGGGTCTGTGGATTGTCTTGTAAGTAACCATTTCATTATGTTATGTTGTTTTTTTCAAGTACAATTGTTTGCATTTTGATCTGTTGAGCACAATATTAAAGTGAGTAAAAGCTAATGTCATATGAGTTTAGTGAAGAACATTTCCCAATGGCAAAATTATAATTGGTGTTTATCTTTTGTTATAAAACTGTGTTTATGTCTGCAGAGGCCAGAAATCCAGAAGAATCCAGCGGTCCTGATTCAGCCAATCAGAGAGATGATACGTTTTTTAAATGTTGCACCATCCCCTCCCTGTCACCTCACCTGTCTGTTGCTCCAACAAGCTGCCCTGGGAGGGCCCGTTACTGTGGCCCCGGCTATCAGCCATCTGCTGGAGTCGGGGCACATCCACAGAGGTGAGCCATGACAGAGACTGCAGGTCCCCAGGGAGGTCCTCCTCCCTCAGCTGGGAGGGGTCCGTGGTCAGAAGCCTTCAACAGAGGAGGGGGAGGAGGGTTGGGGGGTTAACACACACACGGCTGTCGGCTCAAACACACACACACAGACCACAAGTGGAATTTAAATCTAAACACTTGATAGGACATTTTGTCCTTCAGAGTCAAAACCATGCGTAATGAGTCTGGATGTGGGCAAACAGAGATGAAAGCTGCTCAGCGGAGCCGTGTATTAGCCATGCCATCCAGGATTTACCATAAGTAGATTAACCACAAGTGTTGTTTAACAGCAGTGACAGTTTTAATCAACAATGAGGGAGTTAAACAAGCTTTCCATTCAGAGTAAATCATCTGTTGAGATTGTTTGTTTTTTTTGTGGCACACTGATCTTTGTTTTTCTCACAGTCTGCTTTTTTGATCATGATGAAAACTAAAAAATTAAGCTAATGCAAAATAGCAATTCAATTTTATGTTTCAACTACGAATATTTTTTTCAACCTATGATTTTATAAATGTTGTTCTTTCTATTTAACCGGTGCACTGCCGGTACCAATCAGTGTTCAGTCACTACGTCTTTTATGTGGCGAGCCTGGAACAGAAAGAAAAGAAAAGAAAAGAGAGGAATCCTCTTGAATCCTCTCCAGTCTCCTCTGCACACACACACTTACTGTGCAAGGGTTTAGTAATTGGGGTCGCTATGACAACACATACTATTCAGTTAGGGTCTGTAGACACTGTAGGAGTACCCCCCCCCTCCCCACAAATCTCCTAATAAAAAATCAACCCTGTGTCAGGTGACCACGGCCTCGCCTTACACCATTGGCTGAATCATAAGTAAACAACGCATGAGATCGTTTGAAACATGGGACAGCAGCACATGTTGCCTGCAGCAGTTGGCCTTCGTCTATTGAAAAATGATCACCTATTGTGTCCCAAACGACAAATCTGCCCAGTGGCACGTGGCTCTATTGTCTTCCCCAGACCCTTCCTTGATTGTCTCTGTCGTTTCTTTTCTTTACACAGCCCCTTGCATTAATCTGTTGGAATGACAGCCCTCACATAAGAGGGACAAATAGGATGCCATCTGCTTCCCTGTCCCTTTCCAGCCTCTATCCTCACGGCTGCCCCCACCATCACCCCCCTTCCCTCCTCAGGGCCAGAGGGGGTGCAAATGTAGTTTGAGGTCAGGGCTCTGTGTGTCTGCCGTCTGAATAAAGTGACATCATTGCAGCCAGGAATCAGCAGCACACGTCCTGGAACACCTTGCATGCGCCAGTAAATGATTTAGAGCGATCATCTTTTTGCAGCAGGTGTTTAACGCCCTGCGACGTGTCACAATATCTCTGCTGGAGCTTTGAAGTTCAGTCTGTGAGACTGACTCTCATTCTTTTTTAGTTTTCTTTCACTTCTGACAAAATTAAGAAATAATGTTCAAGGCTAACAAACTGAGATTCTATGACTGATTGAGTGTTGTGTTTTTAAAAAAAGCCAAAAATTAGATGTGTACATGCACTCAAATAAAAACACAATATAGCAGGTCTTTTACACTTTTGTTTGACAAATATATTTTCCATGATGAATGCCCAATACAGACTGATAGAAATATACAATACATGGGGGGTATCCCCACCTCCCCTCCTCTCTCTCTCTACCAGCAGCATAGAAATTGTTCACTGATGCAAAACATGTTGAGCTGGTGTCTCCATGTATCATCCGAGCCTTCCCAGAGGTTCAACAACACTAAATATTGCACCCTCCTCCCTCCTTTCCTCCCTCCCTCCCTTCCTCGCTCCTTTTCTAATTGGGAGCCACTTGTGCATACTGGTGACCCGGAGCGCCCGTCTCCCCCTGAGCCGGCAGGCCAAGAGGCTCAGGCTCTCCGTGTGCCGACAGCGGGAGTGTAAACAGAGCTGATGGTTTCTGACAGATCCATTCAGACTGAAAATCATTTATTCTTCAGGATTTTTTTTTCTCTTTCTCTCATGAAACCCCCCATGCACAAAAAGAGCTGTCCATCTACCTTTAGATGAAACGTAGTGGGGTTAGACAGTTTGTTCCATGACCATTTGGGAAACACCTTAAAAGAGTTTAATTAATGAAAAATATGCCTTCTATCTATTGAGGCGTCACAGATTTGATCCCGAGTGTTTTTGGCAATATGCAACAAAAAATAACATGTTGTTTAGTACTAGAAGATTCTGGTATAACTGAACATATTTGAAATCACAAGTCTCACCTGTAGTCCTGTGGAGACGGATGATGCCCGGCATTCTCAATTATTCCTGACATCATGGATGTAATTCCACCTTCTATCATTTCCTGGGATATGTGGTACCACTGCAGTGAAATAAATACAAAGAACACTCTTTAGTGAGTCTTCAAACTGAGATAAACAAGCTATGTAGAAGAAATTATCACAATATTAATAACATTGCTTCAAATTGTCTTCAGTAAATAAATATGGTGGAACAGCATGTGCTATCTTAAAATATAAAATTGCAACACAAAAAGCAAACTCAAATTTAAGGTTTAATGAACATTAAACACAATAATAAACAAATTTTAAAAAAAATTAATAGTAGTGCATAAAACTCCTATTTTGCATCAGGGTGCCTTTGTTGTAGCTGAAGCCTGTTATACAGTTTGAATGCTTTTTGTTCCCTTTATTCTCACTAATTGAATTTCATAAAAATACATAGAATAATATAGCTTGTATTCAATAAGCTTTCAAATGTTTGCATAAGTTTGGTCATATTAGCTCAGGTTTAAATGTCATTTAGCCATGCCTACAGAAAAGTTATGGTTAAAGTGTAATAAAAAAAATCATTAAAATGTAAATATTCTCATAAAAAGCAACAATCCGACAAAGACTATGATGCTGAAAGGGAAAAAATAATAAAAACTCACCTGTTTTGGGTGTTATTGAAGAGTGTGTGAGCCGGTCGAGAGCCCCTGTACTGTATTTCTCTGTGTTGCACTTTGATTCTCCCAAAAACCGTTTTTAAATTTCCCTCTCTGGAGCTGTCCAGCAGTCGCACATGCGCAGTGGAGACTTCAGCAGAGCTCCCAGTCGCAGGAGGCTCCCATGGGTTTGACAGCTGCTGTTAATGCACTAGAGCCTGTTAACAGCACCCACACCAGCCACACTTTCCACACAAACCAAGTGCAGAAGCAGCTTTTAATTTTTCTTTGAGATTTTGTTGTTTTCTCTCAGTTTGTGGTGACTTTGGGAGCTCCTCCTCTGCATCCAACACGTTTGTTGCATTAAAAAGTCAGGTCATCCTCCATCCAGACATTGTTGTCCTTTTATTAGATGATTATTATAAAGAGATCATATATATAAAGGCTATAAAAGAAGTTCCCTGTCTGTCTTACACCGTCCTCTTGTGCGCTTGTTCCTCCAGGTGCGTCTTAATAAAACACAAAATACGTTCAGGCCTAAAATCCTGTTGAAGGTTATTTAGAGTTGAGTATTTTAAAACCAGGTTAAGTGCAGCAAAAGCAAGAAAAAAACCCACCTAAATTAAATTTAAAAAATTGAATTAAATATCCATTTTTGCTTCACTATATATCCTCCTGTTCAGGTTATTCCCAGTCAGCTGCCTCCATCAGGTCTAAGTCGGTGTGAGTCGCTACTTGTCCTGGCATCTGTGTATGTGAGTGTGAACTTTTTTTTTTTTTTTTTTTAAGGGAAGTACTTGTAGATAATTTGCTTCCCGCCGCTGTGGCCGCGTCCTGCTCCTCTCAGCAGTGGGAAAAAGAGCCCGGGAGGCGGGTAGGAGGTAGGAGGTAGGGAGGGCTGCTGGGCTGCAGGGAGGCGGTGAAGGAAGACACACACTCCTCTACAGAGAGAGAGCAGCTCCACTACAGAAAACACACTGTGGCATCAAACTGCATTTCACTACATGCACCAATCTAGAAAATAAGGAATTACTCTGTCACCACCTCCTCACACTGTTAAGAATGTCCCAGTAAAATAACAGTAAAGAACTGGCAGCAGGGTTGCCTTTATGTGACTGTAAAATTAACATTATTATACTGTCGCTGAAATATACAGCTTTGTACTGTTAATGAAAAATATAGTTTGAACTTTTTTTTTTATTAATTTCACAGTATTTTACAGTTAATTTACTGTTTAAAGATACATTATATAGCTGTTTTTCACCTTTCTTTTACATTATCTTACTGATTTGTTTTAATGCACTATTTAGGTTGTATTTTTTTTACATACATTTTAATAAACATTATTTTTTTCGTAGATGAAAATAATTAGCAGGTTACAGACATAGGAATAGTCACACTAAATACAATTAAAGGCACTTGTTAGAAAAAAGGCTATAATAGACTTGTTGACACTTTTCCCAAAATGTCTGTCTATAGCTGGCTACAAGCACAGAATGCAAACCAGAACAACATGTGAGTGAAGAACAGTAAAACTAATTCACTTATTTTACAATCATGTACAATGCACAAGCCTCACATGTGCAGATCAGGTCCCAGAATTATAAAAAAAAAAATCTTGAAACTGTTACTGATGATACTTTAGACAATTGCTGACAAGTGCTGTTTTTTAAGAATGCATTATAGTTCAGTTAAAAAACGGCCTATGAGTGTAATTTAACAGGTTTTCTTTTTTATTAACAGTAAAGCACTGTTTTTAGCAATAACAGGTTAATACTGTTGAAATCCTGCTGTAAATTAACAGCAATTGTATACAGTGCAGTTAAGATTAAGTGTACAAAAAAAACACTTCCAACTGCTGATTTTCATTATAAATATTCATATAAATAGATAGCTATGCATATGCACAATGGAAAATAACTTATTTTACACAAGAATAAAAAAATTATAGGCTGCAGTTTGCCATGTTATGATTTGAGCATATTTTTTATGCTAAATGCAGTACCTGTGAGGGTTTCTGGACAATATTTGTCATTGTTTTGTGTTGTTAATTGATTTCCAATAATAAATATATACATACATTTGCATAAAGCAAGCATATTTGCCCACTCCCATGTTGATGATAGTATTACTAGACAAATCTTCCTTTAAGGTACATTTTGAACATAACAAATGTGTGATTAATTTGCAGTTAATCATGATTAACTATGGACATTCATGCAAAAATATTATCAGCAGGCCTATCTCTTTTGCCTATATCATGGAAATGGATGGCAGTTTTGATGTGATTTTTAAGGATAGTCTAATTGACTTTTTCCCCCATGTCTGAAGGTCTGTAAAAGGGACGATTCGTGTTGTGTTAGTAGCCTATTTGTTTGTTTAATTACTATTGTCACAACTTCTGAGAAAAATACATTAGTATGTGATTCATGCATGGACCCCTGGGGTCCTCATGGGAACTCCAGGGGGTCCCCAACAAAGGACAAGTTACATTTCTATTGTTTGATTAACAGTTAATGGTGTGTCTTCCCAAATGAAATATCTCACTTGTTTATCTGTTTTATGATTCAACAGGACATCAAGAATGACATGAATGAAATCTTCCTGGAGTGAATGAGTGAAAATGTCTGAATGAGATAACACAAGCAGGTATATGGTCTTTTTTTTTTTTTATTTGTGACACCTGTTGGAGATTAAAGTTTGCGGCCGGAAATTAAAGGGGAATTCCTTAAAGTCTGTGGGGAGCCTGCAGTGACAGCAGCAGTATCAGCCCCATGGGACCCTACAGATGGTAAATCGGCCTGTCACAATAGGCACAATCAATGATTACATGCATGAACGTAACGGACAAAAACAAGAGCATCCTCACAGAGCAGGCCTGGAGGTCCTAAAGCCCGCAGGGTTGGGACCTGGACACACTGGGAGGTGGCCTACTGTAGGTCAAGAGTAGGTGGTGGTGGTGGTGATGATGATGATGATGAGGATGGTATAATGTGAGCAGTAGGAGGAAGACTGCATATAAATAGCACAGTTTCACATCAGACAATGTGTCCTTGAACAGTTCATTCATAAATTAATCAGTGCATGTGACAGCTGCAGGGGTTGGACAAAAAAACAGAAACATCCTACTAGAGCTGAAACAATTAGTTGATTGACAGTAAAATAATCTGCAACTATTCTGATTAATAATTTCAGTATTGTTTTAAGCAAAAAATGCAAAACATTCCCTCAGAGCATCTCATCGGTGAGGATCTGCTTTTGTCTTATGTGATAGTAAACTGAATATCTGGGTTTAGGGGTGTTGATCTGGGGGGGGAAAGCAATTTGATAACAGAAAATAATTTTTTTTACTATTTCGTAGACCACCAAGGATTAATTGATTGATGGAGAAAATAATTGGAAGATTGATCAATGTAGCCGTCTTGGAAATACAATATAACAGCAATGTCAGCAATCCAAATTAAATTTGTATTTACTGTCTGTTTTTGGTGAGATTTTAGTGGATTTTCATTCAACTTGATGGCCATGTTTGTTTTTTGTAGTGTTGTTTAGCAAATATGATGTTGCATATCTTTCAGTCTTGTGTGAATCTATTGTATCGTTACTACTATTCACCTCTGTAAATGCAGTTTATTAGATAAGATTACATCAGTCTTAACTCCACACCATATTACATAGTTCTGCAGTGTTTTTCAACTGATGCACCAGGTAGTTCAGGCAGTAATTGTCTGTCTGACGTCTGTAAGGCATGTTACCTCACCTATAAAAATGGTTATTGTCAGACCTACTGTATGTTTAAACTGACACTTGCTGCTAATTGCAGTAATAATTAATTAATTACCAACTTAATATGACTCTGTTGTGCAGCTGACTGTGTTTGTATTTGGGATTTACACTTTGCATCTTGAATTGCCTGCGCTTCAGTCACTAAGTTCAGTCAAAATTATGTAATGTAGCAAAGGGAAAGTCTCAAAAGTCATGATATCATATAGGAAACACAAGGAAATCCTCCTTTAACCGGATAGTGGTAGCCTAGTAATGGTAGCTCTAAAATACTGCTGAATAAATATCTTGATAATATTATGCCCATCGTGCCTACATTTACTGCAGGCGTGCACAGTAGGTGGGACACAATAACAGAAACACCTTAATAAAAACAATAGATAGATATAGCAGTTTGCTTTTTTTAGGCCTTAAATGAGAAAAAAGTCCCAGAGGTGTTGTGTCAGGTCGGTGGTAATTTCGGCAGCTGCAGTTTCAGATGTTGGCGAGCAAATTTTCAGTTTTGGGTCTTGCCGTTAATGTTGATGAGGATCTACTTGTGTCATATCTTTGCCAGGGAAGGTTTCTTCTGTTTTCCTCTCACTGCATTACATCATTTGTTATGTAATGGAAAAGCAACATTATGCGCTTTTGAAAACTATTGTTATTCTTTTATTGTAAGGTGTTTTTATTATTCTGTCCCTGTGCACCTGTGCATGCCTTTAGTGCATATCAGAATAATTGTGAAGTTAAGTAGTAAATAGCACCTAACAACACATCCAAAGTGAGCTACCATGCACGGTGCTGCTGGTCTGACCATCAGGCGTAATTTGGGGCTCAGTGTCTTGCCCAAGGACACTTTGACATGTGGATAGGAGGAGCTGGAGATTGAATTGCCAACCCTGTGATTAGAGGACAACCTGTTGCTCTCCTGAGCCACAGCTGCCCTATATAACAAAGTTGACGCGATAATAACACGTTAACGCAGTTTTATAGCTAGAGTGTAGATACTGGTATCATATGGACCGAAGGAATCCATTGGTACCAACCAGGTCATACTAACTTATCAAGAGAAGCTAAATAACGCTCTAAACTTACGCTAAATTTTGGCAAAGAAAAACTGGCGTGGCCATTTTCAAAGAGGTCCCTTGACCTCTGACCTCGAGATATGTCAGACATGCCCGCTTTATGATAATAACATGCAGTTTGGGGCAAGTCATAGTCAAGTCAGCACACTGACACACAGACAGCTGTTGTTGCCTTTTGGGCTGCAGTTTACCATGTTATGATTTGAGCATATTTTTATGCTAAATGCAGTACCTGTGAGGGTTTCTGGACAATATTTGTCATTGTTTTGTGTTGTTAATTGATTCCCAATAATAAATAAATACATATATTTGCATAAAGCAAGCCTTTGCAATTTGCCCACTCCCATGTTGATGATAGTATTAAATACTAGACAAATCTTCCTTTAAAGGGACTATTTGTAACTTTCAGAAATGCTTCTTAACAGCGACACCTGTGGCCGTGAAATCAACGAAAGTCAGCATCGGGCTCGCGCCTGCTCGCTCTAAATAGACACGAACGAGCATCGCTCAAAACAGTGAGGCGACACACGTCAGCTAAAAGCACAATATCACTCTATATTTCAGCTGCTTGGCAGTAATGTTAGCTGACCAGACGAAGGTCTCTCCATGAATCACTGCTGATACTGTGTTTGCTTCTCCTGCCTCAGCGCAGGCTTCAGCAGCGGGGCTCCGCAGCGAGAAACTCGTCTCCCTCCGCCCGCAGCCGGAGTGAACAGGGAGACACTGGCACCCGGTCGGTAACGAGACGACAAGGTTTCTCTCTGCAGAGCCCCGTCACTTCACAAGACACGGAAAACCTCTGTTTGTCTGGTGAAGCTGCAGCATTTATTTCTGCACAAACGTCCACTGTACATTCACTAGATATTCTCAGAGCTAAACTAATTTGCCTGCAGTGTGGAGTGAGCGCGCATTCACGTCTAGAGGTGGAGCGAGTACGCGAGAACGTGCGCGCTGTCTGAGTGAAGGCAGGCAGAGGAGCGGGGATGCCGGCCACACACGAGCGCGCATATGTCCCGACCCGGTACATTTATACGCTTAAAAAGTTACAAACAGTCCCTTTAAGGTACATTTTGAACATAAAAAAATGTGCGATTAATTTGCAGTTAATCATGATTAACTATGGACAATCATGCAAATAATTGTGATTAAATATTTAAATTAATTGACAGCCATAATATATATATATATATATATATATATATATATATTTATATATGTACACTGTATATATACAGTATATACAAAACCTAAAAATTGCACGTTGCGTTAGTGCGTTAAAGAAATTAGTGGCGTTAAAACAAATTTGCATTAACGCGTCAGTATCACGTTAACTTTGACAGCCCTAATATATATACATATATATAGATATATGTATATATATCTATATATATAGTAGCATGTGACTCTGAGAGCTTTTCCTGGCCGTGTGTGTGATGCATTCAGGAGAGAGCACGAGGACTCCCTGCAGCTCAGGAACACACAGTGACGGCTCTCCTCACTCATGGCTGTTCAGGAGTAATGTGGAAACAATGGGATCACCGCCTGAGGGTTGGCCTGTGTTTGTAGCTTGTGTTTTTGTCTTGCACCGAGTGTTTACTCAAAACACGTCAGCCCCTCTGAGAACGAGGTCAGCTCTTTCCCTCTAATCTCCTCTGCAGGCAGAGACACTGTGTCCCCCAGAACAACGTGTCACCCAAAGTGACCCTCTGGCCACACAGAGGAAGCTGCTGTCAGCCATGCTTAGCCGAGGCACAGCATCAGTGTCCTGAGAAGACTTTCTTTTCTCAGTGAAGCTCCAACCTGGACGGAGCAGACTGTCAGGCCTCAGGTTGCCCTGTCAAAGGTCAGGCAGTCACAGACGACTTACAACAGGTTTCAGTGTGGTGCTTACACCTTCACAGAGACAAAACAATGATCAGATATCACAACAACATCCGCATTAAGGTGTTCGTTAAATGTTGCATCATATACATGTGTAGCCTACCCTTCACATCTTTATAGTCAATAGGGAACTGGAATTTTGTGTGCTAACAGAAGTTAAAGTAAAAGCACTAAATTCAGTGCAGTTTGCACTCATGTTATGGCATTGCTACGCAGTACAAGTACTATGGAGATGAACGTGTGATGCTCAACACAAAAACATTTTAAGAAATCTCATGGTGATTTGGTGAACTGACCCTTTAGCAAGAATGAGCTCGACAGGCTGCTCTGTGACTTATTATCAGACTTCAGTGCTGTCATTTTACAAAAAAGTACATTTACTCAAGTGCTGTACTTCAGTGCAAATTTGAGGTACTTGTACTTTAATTGAGTATTTCCATTTCATGCTACTTTATAGTACTTCTTCACCACTGCAATTTAAAGGGAAATTCATGTTTTACTCCACCACATTTAAATGACAGCTGTAATTACTAGTAACTATACAGATTAAGATTTGATATGCAAAATGTATGATCAGTTTATAAAATATGATGCATTGTTATAGATTAAACTGTCCAATGATATATGAAATATTCAAAATATGTATACCTGTTAATACAGTATGTATAATATACTGCATAATAGTATAACATTCACAGGGGCCATTTTTCTGCATTATGGATACTTTTACCTTAAGGTACGTTTTGCTAGTGTTATAGTGTTACTACAATGTCTTATTGCAAGTTTTACTTAAGTAAAAGATATACATATTTCTTTATTCACTGCCAGACTTCCAAACCATAAGTTTTCAGATTATTGGTCAATATTTGTCAAGCAAAAATGCCGGTCCCGTCATACTATTCTCTTTCCTGCGACTGCCGTACATCACAGTCCTTTTATCCTGCAGGATCACAGAAAAACGTATCTTGAAGGTTTATAGAGGTCAATGCTGTTGACCTTTGAGTGACCTGTGTCAACACCAAAGCCTCTGGTCTGAGGCGAGGTCAGTCCTTTTAAGTGCCCTAAAGGGTAAAGATGGAGCAAAAGTCCTCTTCTTTTTCCATATCCGATCGAGTGTAAAAGAGCCTCATTTCCAAAAGAGCTCTCAGTAACTTTTTTATGTGTCACAGCAGGCACATGGTGTCCCCTAAGGATGGCACTCAGACACCCCTAAGTCAAGTTGTCTGAATTACTGTGCATTTAGTTTTTGCAATGACCTTTCAGGGGTTATCCGAGCTGACAAAATATGTTATTCCTGGTGAGTAAGCGGGTATTGGGTGAAGAAAATGGTCAAATCAAGCATGACGCATGTAATATTTAAAGGTATGGTATATAAAAATGGGACAGAATCACAAGAGGGACATCATTATAATTTATATATCCTCCTTGTCTCATAAGCAAGACAGAAATAATATCTACGTATAAAAATGTCCAATGTGAAGTAACCTCACTGACACCCGCATTTTGGGACTGAAATGATGACGGGGCCCGGGCTTCGTTACGCTGCTCTGAAAAATTTGAATAATGGACTATGAAAGAGGGATAGATCCAAAGAAAGGGACAGGGGAAGAAAGAGGGTATTTGGGAAAAGAGGAATTAGATAGGAAGAGAGGGAGAAATAAAGGGAGGGAAACAGTGAAATGGAGACAAAATGAGGAGGAGAGGCGAGAGAGAGGGGGCAGTAGTGGTTTGATGTGAGTGTTATCATCAGCTCTCATTCTCAGCATGGAATCTATAATGGGAAAATCAACCTCTCTGACTCCTGTGTAATTGGATTTGCCGGGTCTCGTGCTGAATCAGAGCCCAGTGGGTAGCACAAAGCTTGTTAAGATTGGACAAGCATTGCTGGGCCGCTGGGCCAGGGGGAGAGGTGGGGCGGCGGCAGAGGTAACCTTGACAACTTTTCTGGAGTGGAGAGTGAATAATTCAAATGTGTTGATGAACACTCAAGTGGTCACCCATCACAGACAATTGACTGGAACGTTAATCAATCCATAAAGTGAGTGAAGCCTGATCTTTTCTCACATTTAGGTCACCAGAGCAGAGAAAACGGACACCTGTGTTACCTTGGAGGGGGTGTGTTTTCTAATGGTGGTTACCAGGTAACAGACGTAAACACATTTCTACTCCCACCCACCCAGTCTCTCTTATTGTTATCTGAATAGCATGAAAACAAAGTCTGAGCTCAGCACTTTCAGCAAGTGAGTCAGCAGATTAGCATTTAGTTGATTTGAAAGCAATAACTAACGCGTTGAATTGTAAAGGAAAGACTCACACAGTCACTTCCTCATCGTCAACTCTGAAAAAAGCTACATAAAAAACAGACAAGAATTATCATTTAACTTGAAAGAAATTGACTTAAAGCTTAGTAGGCAACAATTTTTTGGCATCATTGAGCAAAAATTTCATAATAACCTTTCAGCATATTATAATTCAAGTGTTGTGAGAGAAAACTAGACTTCTGCCCCTCCTCATGGCTCTGTTATCAGGCTTTAAAAACTCTAGCCCGTGACGGAAGACTTTGACCAATCACAGGTCATTTCAGAGAGAGAGCGTTCCTATTGGCTTTGCTACGGTCATGTCAGCAGTGCTTGGTATTCCCTCAGTAGATCTAACATGGCTGCCGGGTCACAAACTTTCTCATTTTACAGCTAAACAGTACACTACAAGAGGATTCCGAAAACATTTGAGGCGAGAAATAGGCATTACAGTAACAGAATATTGATTCATATTTGATCAGCGCTGCCTAGTTTGACCGTCTGGTCGGAGTTCGCGAGTGATTGACAGCCTGCTCTCATAGACAGCAGCTGGACAGCAGACCTCAGATCAGCTCTTATTGCTTGTTTTCCTCCGGTCTGTGAAATCTTGCATGTGCCATTAGGAGCACCGGAGGACACAGAGGCACATGATTTTTTTCAGGTTACATGTTTCATGTACTACTGTCAGGATATAGTGACCGTTTAATAAAAATAACTTTTTTTAATCATATTTGCTCCAATCTCGCCTACTCCAGCTTTAGAAACATTTGAATGCTATTGGATGAACTTGAATTAAAGGTGCTAGATGATAATTAGTCTCTCATAGCCAGACATAGCCAGTGCTGTGTCAGCGCTATAAAAAGGTCTTGCTCCACACATTATCATTCTGCTATGGAAGAAAAACACTCTGACCTGTTTGTATTTCACAATTGTGTCGGATGGCGCTGAGCACAGGATGCCCTTACAAAATAGATAGCGCAGATAGCGGAAGAGGAGGAGAATGCCAAAGTAGGTAACCAATGGCAGGCTTATACCCACAGTCTACATCCGGGGAGCCAGACTACTTGATAATTGTTTCCACTCAAGCAAAAAAGGAGGTAATTGCATTTGGGCATCAACCCAGCAGCATTGTACAGAAGCATTAAGCACTGGCAGCTCAGACTGCAGCGCAAAACAATGGTGCTCGCCTGACCAGCATTGTCATACTGAGTAATAAAGCAGTTGGTGATTAGCCTGTAATGTATCTATCCATCTAATCAAAGATCAGTAACCAGATCCAGACCGTGCCAGAAGGGAAGAAGGAGACTGGGGGCTTTTATGCTGTTGTAGTGATGTAATGGAGCTAGAAACAGAGAAGAAGGAGAGAGGGAAAGGGGGATGGTTGGACTGGTGTGGTTTGGATCCAGTTTCTGTATCGTTATGTTACACTCAATAGAGCAGTAGATAGGCCTACCCAGGTAAGCACTGAGTAAGATCTCCGTATCCCTCCACCTCCCACGCCATGAATGATTAAGCACTCGGCCCACAGCGCCTTGAGTCTGGGTCAGGATGGAGGAGCATATGTGCACACAGGCCTCCATGCAGCATCACCAACACCACTACACCACGGATGAATGAGCTGCTAGACAAACCAGGGGAGAGGACAGTAAATGTGTTTTTTTTATTAGTATTATAGAAGCTGGACTTTTGCCAACTAACTGTCAACAATCCAGTGTTTACAGGCTCACTGATTGTCTCCATGCAAGCAGACACAGGAGGACACGCCACTCCTGTCTAACTTCTCTGGAGAGATTTCTTTTTACAGTTTGGATCCTCATTGAGATTCTGCATCTGACAGCAGAATAATACAACTTCAGAGATGCAGGTTTGAGTTTTTCTTTTGTTTTGTAATGTGTTCATTTTGTCACCAGGTTTAGCTTTGTTGTATTTTAAAGTGTTTGCTGCAGTTTAGATGTCATACTATAGCCTATAGGTGCTGTCAAAGACTTTCAAAGTTGGAACAGGAAGCTCGGCAGTTCAGTGTGAATTTATGTTCTGTGAGTTGAGACTCAGTTCCCAAAGGATTTAAGGCTAAAATGATCTCAGTCCCATCGTAAGTCACACTTTATGGCTGAGAGTTAGATGAAAAGATCGATACCACTCATATCCATATGAAGATACAGACGGCAGCCTGTTATCTTAGCTTAGCACAAAGACTGGAAACAAGGGGAAACCGCTAGTCTGGATCAGTTCGAATTCGGGGTGGAACGGTTCACAAAATTCACGGTTCGGTTCATATCACGGTTTTGGGGTCACGGTTTTCAGTTTGGTTTGGTACATTTATGTTACAGCGAGGAGGTCATGTTCTGATTTCAACATGCTTTCATTTATTTGGCAAAAATAAGATAACAAATTTTGCCTTAACCAAAGAATGGCTTACATAAGGAACATAAACACTTCTTCATTGATACATTTTAATTGAAAGAATAGGTCTTCTACAGTAAATAGTATAAACATATTTATACATTTTTTTCATATAAATATGATGAACCGTCCTGAACCGAACGGTTCGGGACAAATACACGAACCGTTCCACCCCTAGTTCGAATGTAAGAAAATGTGCCTACCAGCACCTCTAACACTCACTAATTAACACGTTTTATCTCCTTTGTTTAATCCGTGTAAAAACTGCATTTTACTAATGTTAACTGTTTTCTGGTTTCCAGTCTTTGTGCTAAGCTAAGCTAACCGGCTGCAGACTGTAGCTTTACAATTAAAGGGGGATCTATTAGCAGAAATGGAATATATTCATAACTATGTTTTCACTAATCACCTGAAACTAAGAATTGTTGTGTTTTCGTTAGCTCAGAATGAGCCCTTCATATCTACATAGGGAGCGGGTCCTCTTCACGGAGTCCACCACGTTGCTCTGCCATGTTTCTAGCAGCGAGAACCTTTTGCATTTTTACTTTAATTAATTAATCACAAATTAATCGTACATGTTCAAAATGTATCTTAAAGGGAGATTTGTCAAGTATTTGATACTCTTATCAACATGGGAGTGGGTAAATATGCTGCTTTATGCAAATGTATGTATACATTTATTACTGGAAATCAATTAACAACACAAAACAATGACAAATATTATCCAGAAACCCTCACAGGTACTGCATTTAGCATTCAAAATATGCTCAAATCATAACATGGCAAACTGCAGCCCAACAGGCAACAACAGCTGTCAGTGTGTCAGTGTGCTGACTTGACTATGATTTGCCCCAAACTGCATGTGATTATCATAAAGTGGGCATGTCTGTAAAGGGGAGACTTGTTCATTCACATATCTTGAGGTCAGAGGTCAAGGGACCCCTTTGAAAATGGCAAGGCCAGTTTTTCCTCGCCAAAAGTTATCGTAAGTTTTGAGCGTTATTTATCCTCCTTCGCGACAAGCTAGTATGACATGGTTGGTACCGATGGATTCATTAGGTTTTCTCATTTCATATGATAATAATAATAATAATAATAATAATAATAATAATAATAATAATAATAATAATAATATATTTATTTATATAGCACTTCTCAAAACGTTGTTAAATGTTACAAAATGTTTCACAAGACAATAAAAGCAGATAAATAAAGTAAAAAATATGGTAACTGCTAAAACAGAACATCACAGAACATATCAATAATAATAAAAGTGGTAAAATGGTTGATAAAAGTTGATAAAAGAAATATACAGTACATAAATGTGTATAAATGTACAATCTGCAAACATGCCACTAGATGCCGCTAAATCCTACACACTGTACCTGTCGATAATTTACCAATTTGTGATCAATAAAGTACATTTGAATTTATTGAAAGGATAGCCCCCTTGAGATGTAGCATCTCATTTTCGAGGGGAGTCCTATAGACACAATTACAAAAACACATACAGACAAAACAGCATTACATAACAGACATTCACTGCAAATACACAGATACACGCAGCTCGCTCTCCATCTCCCACCCACACCCCCAGCACTCATCCCTCTCTCTATCTATCTATCCATCTATCTATCTTTAATGGATGGATCATTTTCCACCAGAAAGTGAATATGTGTCATAAATGTTGAACTATTGCTTTAATATGCTTTTGGGAAACACGGCCCTGGTCGGTATCACCTGAGCTGAAACCGAAACTAAAAATACTGTTAGTCTCTCTCTCTTAAGTGGAAATATAAGACAATCAGAAAGAGTCGTCTTTAAGAGGGAGATAAACTTTCCTGTTACTTTGATGGTAAATTGCTGCGTCTTAGCAGCAGCTCCCTTTTCCCTCCCCCCTCGTGTAAAGCTACTTCTCACACAGATGAGGTCACTCTGTCTCAGGCAACACTGACACTCTAGACCAAGATGAGGGACCATCTCTTAATTAAAATACAATTGGTTGTGCTCTGAGGTTACTGAGCTACTGAGTTTCTAGCAAGGCAATTCACCTGATCTGACAATGGCTTAGTGGATTCATTACATAATCATTCTTTCCGCTGTGCATGTGATTGGGCCGTTGATTGTTTAATTAAAGCCTAATTAGAATTACAGCCCATTGCACTTTGTTTGTATTATATAAAGCTACAAATAACACATGCACTAGGAGAACTTTTTTTATAGTCAGGTGCTTTCTTCAACTTTCTTTCTTGTCCTGCTGGACTGAGAACGCCCATTCAATGTTCAGCCTTTCTAGCACAGTGTCATTAGAAACACTTGTGCATGCTGCAGACAGCTTTCTTAAAAAGAAATACCTGCAGGACACCAAAAGAAGCCTGAATGGAAAACAGCAACCCTTTCGATTTTTTCAGTGTGCAGAATGAAAACCTAAAACATTAGCATTATCTTCCCCCCTGAATTCATTAATCCTCCTCTTGACAGGAGCTTATCTGTTCATGTTATTACTTGTAATACTGTATGGCAGATCCCTAAGTCACGCTGTCCCAGCATATTGTCTGCTTGTGCTGCCCCGAGAGAAGTTTGTTCCCATGAAGAAAGGGGGTGTCACAGATACCCCACACCAGCACCACTACCATCACATCGCCAGATTGATTCTGACGTCCAAAAAAGGGTCCCTTCAATGATATTGTTCACCTGTCTCATTGGCTTAAAGTGGGTGGCTGGGAGGGGGGGGGGGGGGGGGAGGCTATGGGAAGGGGGTCGGGTGAGGGTTATTGGTGGGGACACGGGGTGAGGGGTATTGTAGAGGAGAGGGGTGAGAGCATTGGGGGTGCGCGGCTGACAGGTGGAAAAAAACACTCTCATCTGACTAGCCTCCTCTATCCTTCCATGGGGCCCCGTGTGAGCAAAGTAATGAAGTCCAAATTACAGCACAGGATTGCTAAGAACAAGCCTCTATTGTTCGCCCCCGGGGCACACTAAATGAGTGTCACAGCAAGCAGCGGGGCACAGACCGTTACTGCACTATTTAGTCTGTCCCGTTGTCTCAAGACGGCCCCGTTTCAGAGGTTCTCAGATCAGACAAATACGGCTCCCCTCCTCCCCCCCTCTTTTGCCCTCACCCTTCCTCTGTACAGCCAACCCCTCCCCAACTCCTCACCCCAAAATAGGCCAAATCTCCTCTATTGTGTTTCGACTGCCTAGTGTGAAATTCACTGTGACGTTAAATGTTTTCTAATGAATAATTACTGAATGGATATGCAGGGGGAATATGTGTAATGGATTGTAGACTGCATTTTAAAGACGTCTTTTTTGTCTCTGCTCCGTGGTATTTACAGGACAAAAACACTTGGCCTTTCTCAGAAGAAATGAGGGCCATGGGCGGAGGATAGAGGCAGGGGGAGGAGGGGGGGACGGAGGGCTTTGTGTCAATTAGATCCAATGGATTATCTTTTTTAATGTTTTTACAGAGAGAGTTGAGAATCAAAGGACTTCTGCTTCCAAAGGGGAGAGAGAAAAAAATACAAAACCAACAAAAGCTGTGAAAACCTTTGGTCTGAGTGTTGGTGCTGAGAATGCAAAACAGATTGGTGGAATTTTTCCCACTATGCCTCTTAAATGTGCCGCTGTTTTGGGCTCCCCCGACTCCATTTGCACAGTGTGCTGTGTTTGGTTGGTGTGTGTCAGCTCCAGTGAGCTGTGGGCTGCCAGCCAAGGTCCCTGTGTGCTGTGTAGCGATCATTAGCTTCTGTCTGTTCGTCTGCACAATCACAGAGCTTTGCTTCAAAGACACATAGGACCTCTAGACCTCTTATTTCAATAGAACTAACAGGGACCATGTTTGTGCTTTTTCTGGTGCTTTTTTCTGCTCCGTCCTCCCCCATGGAGCCATTTATACAAACATGCATTCATCCAGCCGCATTTGTCAAAATACATGGCTGAGAATTTTGAACATCATTGTTATGCATGTAAAATGTGTTACACTTGTTATTGTTACTTTGGCAGAGTTCCTGTAAAGTTTAGAATGAATTAAGAGACTAAGTTGTTAATTAAGTACTGTGAAGTACTGAATGTGTAATATGTTTTAGAGATAGAGAAATCCTCAGTGTATCATGCTAAACACCATGCAGTACATTTTAAAAGTTATTCCCACTGCTCTTAGGTTGTGCATTTGGCTGCCTTATGGTTGATACAACTTGTTGCACAGGGTCAGTTGGACATGGAGGGCGCCCTGACCGCCAGGGACCGGGTAGGAATCCAGGATTTTGTTCTCCTGGATGAAACCACAGAGGCGGCCTTCCTCAGCAACCTCAAGAAACGCTTCAGCAAAGATCTCATTTATGTAAGTCTTGGAAAGGGCCTGCTGTGAAGAAATGTGTGCACATCTTAATCTGATAATTTTAACTGATTCTTTTAGACCTACATTGGCACATTGCTAGTGTCTGTGAATCCCTACAAAGAGCTGGACATCTACAGTAACAAACAGATGGATCTCTACATGGGTGTCAACTTCTTTGAGCTTCCACCACACATGTGAGTATAATCTGTATATGACAACTATAAATATTTGTGTTTTTAAGTTCATCTGTGAAATATTTCAATTGCTCTGCATCCCTATACAGCTACGCCCTGGCAGACAACGCCTACCACACCATGCAGACAGAGTTCAACAATCACTTCATCCTCATCTCTGGAGAGAGCGGAGCAGGGAAGACGGAGGCCTCCAAGAAGATCCTGCAGTATTACGCTGTCAGCTGTCCGAGCACCACCCTGCTGAACACCGTCAGGGACAAAATGCTCATGTCCAACCCTGTCCTCGAGGTCTGCCGGTTACTAGTGATGTATCATTGTAATGACAGCAGGTTGTGCTCACATTTATTATTCTATATGGTATGGTGTGTTTCCCCACAGGCTTTCGGCAATGCCAAAACACTGAAAAATGACAACTCAAGTCGGTTCGGGAAGTATATGGATATTCAGTTTGACAGCCAGGTAAGAACCAAGGGAGAGAGTCAAAGAAGCACTTTTAATAAATACATTAATACAATTTAATTAAGAAAGAAAAAATCAGGAAGTTTCTCATGCAACCTATTATCATTTAAAAATTAGGGGGGAAAAGTACTCAAGGTATATTTACAGTATGTATGGTAACTTGGGGTGGTTGAAATATGTAAAATAAAAATGTCTAATTAAACTAATTTGAGCAATAAAAATGGCTTTGTTTAAATGCTCAGTTTAACTGTAAATAAATTAGAAGCCTTAAAAGCAATGAAAGGGCACCTTTTAGAAGTCAAGAATCAATTTGTTCATCCAGAAACATTTTAGATTACAGAAAAAAAGTTAATTCATAATACTGAAAAATAGCTTTCCAGGAGAAGATACTTTATCCTAAGAGGATTTTTAAAACCAGTCCACTGGACTATAGGCTATGTTTTTCCTGCAAATTGTAGAGCTGATCATGATGCCTATAGGGGGATGCTGTCGGAGGCCATATCCTGAACTACCTGCTGGAGAAGTCGAGAGTCGTGCATCAGAACCACGGCGAGAGAAACTTCCACATCTTCTACCAGCTAGTGGAGGGAGGAGAGGATGACCTACTGCACCAGCTGGGCCTGGAGAGAGACTGTCAGCATTACAACTATCTGACCCAAGTATGTATATTTGGTGAGCCTGTTTTAATAAACTAGATTCATAAGACAATACTAAACTCACACAGTGTGTTGCTATGTTTGTTGTTCCTGACAGGGAGAGTGTGCCATTGTGTCTTCCATTAATGACAGAAACGACTGGAAAACAGTCAAAAATGCACTTCAGATCATCAACATTGATGAGATTAACACTAATGTAAGTTGGATTGCTGATTTAAACAGCTCACTCTTCCCTGCTGGTGTTGCATTGACTTACAAATTTCTATTCTGTGCAGCACTTGTTTGGGACCGTTGCCAGCGTTCTCCACTTGGGGAATGTTCAGTTTGACTCCGACAGTAAAGGTCATGCCCTCCTGAACAACAACAATGCAGAGCTGCGCTGGGTCTCAAATGTAAGAAAAAAGAAATAAAAAGGCTTTAGATATCCAGGATTATTACAAACAGTCAAAGATTAAACTCACTTAAAGGGGACCTATCAGGAAAAACTCACTTTTGCCATGCTTGTGCACACACACTTGTGTATCTGGAGTGTCTACCAACCCGCAAACTGGGAAATTAGTTTTACTTTTTTAGTGGGCTGTCTGGATCAGAAAACATGTGATTCAACAAGCCATTCAGATTTAGCTCCCCTTCCTATGTCACAGCGGGCTCATTAGAATATATCGCCCACAACTTGTGAACTACCTTTGCAAAGGTGCACCATATTTTTCTCGTGAACCAATCAGAGCAGACTGGGCTTTTTCGAGAGGCGGGCTTAAAGAGACAGGCGCTAAAGACGGAGCGTTTCAGACAGAGGGTGAATACAGGTATATTCAGACACAATAAGAGAAAAATAGGGTGTTTTTTGAACAGTAAAGCATGTAAACATGTTCTAGTACAGTGGTTCCCAACCTATTTTCCTTAAAGCCCCCCCTACTTGTGTTTAAGAAAAGCTGAGCTCATCCACGACGTCATCACCCTTAAAAAGATTACTAATCCTCGAAAAAAATCCTCAATTTGAATAAGATGATTCAGTATGATTCAAATTAGTCTTTTTTATTAAATCATCTTTCTTTAATGAATAGAACTTATAAGTTTTGTCAACATGAATAAAGTAATGAACAGAGTTAATTCATTAATTTACTATCATAGCTTTGGAGCCGAAATAGTTTTTTTGGTATTGTGATTAAATAAATGCAAATGAGGGTGTTGTTAGATTGCTGCTAGACCACCCAGTTAATACAGGCGTGTCAAGAAGGAGAACAAATAGGTTTTTGACTGCAGTGAAAATGTTGTTTTTGACAGTCTCAACGCCAACAAATATGAATTGAAACTGAATATTTCATTCGCTTTTGCGACTAAGTAGCAAAAAATATATCTTTCTAAATAGATTTATTTCCAGACTTTTGTATAAATTATCCAGTAAGTGTGTTATTATGATTTTAGTTAAATATGAACAAATCAAATTTTGACAACCTCAGAGCAGACAAATCCTGACGCACCCCCTGTGATCTTTGGCGCCCCCTAAGAGGGGCCCGGACCCCAGGTTGGGAACCACGGTTCTAGTAGAAACCCAAAACGCAAGTATGAAAATGAGCATGATATGTCCCCTTTAATGTAATTTTTCCTTGCAGCTACTAGGAGTTGATGCTCACAGTCTCCAAGAGGGACTGACCTACAGGAAGATTGAAGCCTATAAAGATCAGGTGCACACACGTTAAAATGTCCTTTGATTTTATTCATGATAAGGTTGTTTTTCTATTTAAACTTTCCCTGTAGTGTTTGAAACTTAGCTATGATTTTGTCTCACGGTAAAGGTCCTTAGCCCGTTCACAATCGATCATGCCATCTATGCCAGAGATGCCCTGGCCAAAGCCATCTATGGGCAGACCTTCACCTGGCTGGTCAACCGGATCAACGAGTCCATGGAAAACAAGGTGACAAGAAGAGTGGGTGACAAAGGACAAAATACCAACAGTGAGGATGAGTATTTACTGATTTAATACTTTTTTCTCCCAGGACCCTTCAAGGAAGAATGTAATAGGGCTTTTGGACATATATGGATTTGAGGTTTTCTATGTGAACAGGTAGGCAGACATCTTTCATAGTCTAACAGCTGAAATTTGCATGGGAAACTGCAAATGTATTGATTCTGTAACGATGATTTCTTACTGAGCTTGAGCTGTTTGTCATGACCCATTTCCTCAGTTTCGAGCAGTTCTGTATAAACTACTGCAACGAGAAGCTGCAGCAGCTTTTCATCCAGCTAACACTCAAGGCTGAGCAGGAAGAATATGAAGCAGAAGATATTGAGGTAAACCTGGGAGGGGAAATTAATCAATGACTAGTATAGATAGAGTTTCCACTGACTGGTGTTGAATAGATTTCCATTCATCTGATTTTATGATTTTTTTCCCCCCAGTGGGAGCCAGTTCAATTCTTCAACAACAAGATCATCTGTGACCTGGTTGAGGAGAAACACATAGGGATCATATCAATACTGGTGTGTATATACTGGAATAGAATGGTTTATCGAATGAACAGCACTGAAGCTGATGCAATATGGTGTGTTGATGATAATCCTGCAGGATGAGGAGTGTCTCAGGCCAGGAGAAGCCACAGATCTCACCTTCCTGGAGAGACTGGAAGAAAAGATGGGAAATCACCCTCACTTTGTCACGTGAGTTGAAACCTAACCTTAAAACAGCACACACACCTACAGTAGGGAAGTTTACGTGATCTGTGTTTAGGAGTTGCACATTTGGTTATTAAACATTTGTTTTAATTAAATACGAACCCCATCTAAACAATATTGTGTAACTCAAAGCTTCTCCTCAACACTAACTCCATTCATCAAACGTTCTGCTGACTGTTTCTCTCGTGAGTGAGCCGACAGCGAGCCGATAGAGACGGAGGATTAGGATTGGTCTGTAAAGCCTCTCGCTCTCCATCCCTCTGTCTCTCTCCACCTCTTTGACTGCAGGCACAAACTGGCTGACAAAATGACACGTAAGACTCTGGAGAGGGGAGATTTCCGTCTCTTGCATTATGCCGGGGAGGTCACCTACTGCGTTGTGGGTAAAAGAAACCACAATGTCAGGCCCTGTTACTCAAACATGTAAACCTTTTTATGTTAAACTGACTAAAAGCCTTTTTCTTTTTTCTTTTTTTTGTGATATTCTAGGTTTCCTGGACAAAAATAACGACCTTTTATATAAAAACATAAAAGATGTAAGTGTGCAAATTAACATTTTATACTATGTGAGGCAAGGAGTGGCATTATGTAGGGAAGTCTTTTAATTAGTACCTTAATTGTTATCAATAATGTAGAAACTTGGTTTCCAATAAATGCAGTTTTATGTCGTCATTGTTCCAGAATGAATCATATCCATAGACCTTTTTCACAGCAGATATTTTGACTTGTCATAACTGCACCGGTGGACCTAATCACATTAATGACGCCTCTGTTCCAGTAGTTATTGCAATGCAGCAGAGTTACTAGTTATACTTGTGTTTGACAAGTGTGAAAAAACATCTATTCATCTTTAGTTTCCACTGCTGTAATTAATACAAGATTGGTTGGCAAACAGTGTTTTTAAGTTATCACACATTATGGCAAATTGGTGTGTTATAATCTGTGTTTGTTATTATCCCAACTTCTCACAGCTGATTTGTCAGTCTAAAAATGCCATAGTCAGAGAGTGCTTCTCCACGATGGATCCAGACAGCAGGCGAAGACCAAAAACAGTAAGTGCTCGCCATGTTGGACCCTCCACATCCTTTCAGCTGTATCACTGATGAAGCTGATGTTATATATTATCAACAGTACTGTGCTGTAGCTCAGAGTTACAAGTCATATAAAAGCATTAATTTTCTCAACATTATCTAGATTGGAAACAGAGAGTTTTTTTGTGCACTGAAAATTGCAAGCACCCAAAATATTTTTTATTGATACAACATTTCGACCTATAAGATACATACATATGACAGCTCCACACACAAGAGATCACATAATACAAGCCAGCACACATTATCCCATTACCAAATTTACTATCCACATAAATCACACATAATGTAATAAAGAAATGAGCCGATACAAACATATGAGATACACAATTTTTGCAATGCTTATTTTTAATGAGAGACACTACAGGAGAATAGGGTAAAATAATAATAATAATAATAATAATAATAATAATAATAATAATAATAATAAATAGATTAATTAATTAATTAATTAATAATTAATGAAACAGATATCACCATGAAACTTCCTCCAGTTGATTACTTACATTAAGAAAATTATTTTTTGTATTACAAGTTTTCTGAATTTTTTGCTAATTTGCATACATTTCCAGAAGAGAAATCTAAACATTGGATAAAGCCAGATTCAAAAGTTTTGTTTCATTTTGTTGACACATTAGAGTCTAAGCTTTTTGTGGAGGAAATTTTGAATATCTCAGCCATAAAGAAAACAACTATTTTTGCCATGTTTTTAGTAATACATTTGTATTATATTCTATAAATCAGGATATGAATGATATATGAACAAACCCCTCTGCAAAAACCTTCAGAATATAGATAGGAATGAAACAGGGAAGTTGTTTCATGTAAGCTGCTACTGAAGTGGAGGTTTCTGGATCAGAGTCTGAGAAAACAGCCTTTAACGATATGGACTGTAAAATTCTATACATTTTGCAAGAAACTACAGGGGCATAGGATAAAACATTTAACAGATATCACCATGAAACTAAAATGTTATGTTTAAATATGCAAATGAGGCATTATCTAATGCTAACTTTTGGCAAATAGACTAAGTAGTAAAATAAACACCTAAATGTATATTTTGGATGTTTTCTTTCCACTACTCTGTTATGGAAGCAAAATAGCCCAAAATCTCAAAATTGACCAGTGCACGAACAGCGATGTTTTTGCCTGGGTTGTCTCGCCTTAATAGAGAAAAAACATGCACAATGTATAAAGAAATAAATGAGTAAGAGGTGCAGATAGAGTGACCACTGAGACAAAGGCAGTCTGACTGTGTCACCATTAAGCCACATGTATGTGACAGATGAACTGTTGGGGATTACGACCCTCATGTTGTGTCTGTAGGTGGCGACCCAGTTTAAGAGCAGCCTGCTGAAGCTGACAGAGATCCTCATGGCTAAAGAGGCCTGGTACATACGCTGTCTGAAATCCAATGAGTCCAAGGAGCCAGGTACTTGATCTAATAGAAAGTTCATGAAGCTATTTTGTTAACAGGATGGAGATTATTTGATTCTTGTCTCTCTCATACATACGCAGGTCAGTTTGACGAAGCATTGATCAGGCACCAGGTGAAGTACCTGGGCCTGATGGAGCACCTCCGAGTCAGACGAGCCGGTTTTGCATACAGACGCAAATATGAGGTCTTCTTAAAGAGGTATGAAGGACCACAGAGCTTTAGACCCTATGCTTGATTTTTAAATGAAACCACTCAGTTTAAGAAGTTACTCTCCAGTGCATTTAAAACATGCTGAGTGGGTTGTTTGCTGCATCTTGCAGATATAAACCCCTGTGCCCGGCCACCTGGCCTCACTGGAGAGGGATGCCTGCTGATGGGGTGGAAGTGCTTGTTCAACATCTGGGCTACTTGCCAGATGAGTACAAAATGGGACGGTGAGGATTTAGGCTCCCAAAATACAGCAGAGCGAACACACTTTAAGGGAGTAACCAAAAAACTATTTTCCTTTTATTATAGTACCAAAATATTCATCCGTCATCCGAGGACACTTTTTGCCACAGAGGATGCTTATGAGAAATGCAAACATGAATTGGGTGAGTGCAAATCTACTGTGATTAATGTTGTGTCATCACTGGCTGCACAGTGATTTAACATTGTGCTCTGAATTTGCAGCGACGCGGCTCCAGGCCAAATACAGAGGATACAGAGCAAAGGGGGAATTCAAAAAACAGAAAGAAGCTGGTAAATGCCACAATGTGTGATGTTTTATGTGAGTAAATGAGGATTACACACTCTCTATTATATATATATTTTTATATCCTCAGCCACTAAGATTGAAACGTGCTGGAGAGGAGTGCAGGCGAGGAAGGAGAGAGAGAAGAGAGCCTGGGCTGTAAAAGTCATCAAGAAGTAAGAGAGAAGATGAAACATTATCCTCACAAGCTTACTGTCACATTTTCACTGATACAATATTTCACCATTGATTTTAGATTCATCAAAGGTTACATGACCAGAGGGCAAGCAAAAAACACAGATAACTCGGAGTTCCTGGCTTTTGTGAGACAAAATTACTTGAACAGGCTCAAAGGCACCCTGCCAAAGACAGTTTTGGATAAAACCACCTGGCAAACTCCACCAGCTGTGCTGAAAGAGGTACAACAATTAACTTCATTGTGAAACCGATTACATACAAGCTTTGATTTTGACTCTGAGCATGTTTTTGCTCTTGTCAGACATCAGAGATCCTGCGTACGCTTCACTACCGTTTGATGGTGCGGAAGTACGTGAGAGGAATCACACCCCAGAAAAAAGCTCAGGTAACACATAAGTATATTATATAAGACTGCATCATCATATATTCTTTTTGTAGTGATCAACTTTATATTTTTGTCCCTTCAGCTTCAACTGAAGGTTCTCACCAGCTCCATCTTCAAGGGCAAAAAGGACAGTTATCCACAGAGTGTCGCTCAGCCTTTTGTGGACACCAGAATCAGTAAGCAGTGGATACGTTCACACAATGCTTTTTTTTTCTTTCTTTTGATCATTTTAACGTCATTTAATATCTCTAGGTGAACAAGACATAAACATGAGGGTTCTCCAGATGATTCGCAATGAGCACATTAAGGTAATAAAATGTCATTATACACTCAGAGGATATACAGCCTCGCATCAAACACAACTCACTGTGTTGTGTGTGTTTTTCTGCAGTACAGCGTCCCGGTGATTAAATACGACAGGAATGGTTTCAAACCGAGGCCTCGACAGCTCATCCTCACCCAGACAGCTGCCTATGTGATAGAGGAGGCCAAGGTCAAACAGAGAGTGCTGTACACCTCTCTCAAAGGTGAAGATAACGTGATAATATACTGTATGTTTCACTATTAGGGTTTTCATATTGGGCTAAAAGTGGCTGTAATTTACTCATTGCAGGTATTTCAGTCAGTAACTTGACTGATGGCATCATTGTATTCCACATAACATGTGAGGACCCTAAACAGAAGGTATGTGGATGTACTATAACATGCTTGTCGGAAGAACTGCCTCTTTTTCACAGGGAATGTTTTTATTATAGTGTAAATGGAAATGATCAGATATGGTGGACTAAATCAAACCTTTTATAAAAGTTTTTGATGTTCTGTTTTGAGTAATTAACAGAGATAAAGAGAGCACTTTCTTCAGTGTTAAAGCAGCTTTATTCTACTACAGGCCTATTCAATTGGTGGCCCGTGCACCGAATCAGGTCCTTTAACAGCCTCAAACCTCTATGGAGGACCACAAGAGTCACGTAAATAGTAATACAGCATTTAATTGATTAATAACTCATTGTACAATAAAAATAGGCATTAATAAATGTGTTTACAAATGAATTTATTAATCTATGAATAATTGGACAAAATGACTATTTCATTATTTGACATTTTAATGGGCAATAAAAAGAAGAAGTATGCAAAGAATTTACAAATGAAATATTAATCCATCAGTAAATAGTTCAAATTAAAAAGGGATTTACAAAAACAGTACACATAAAACAGTCAATAAGTACATCATTTAAAAATACCATTCATAAATAAATAATGGAATTTAAAATTCTATTTGAAAATGCAGTTTAAAAAGAGAAATAAATAAATTGATTCACAAATTTAATTAAGAATACAGATTTTAATCAGGCATTTAAAAAGGCAACTTCTTTTCCGGCTCTTTGATCATTTATAGATATGAAAAATGTATGTAAAAATAATAATAATTATTATTATACTTCCAATAAGAGAGTTTATTCACGTTCATCAACATTACCACTCATGCTATTGGCACTGTTACGGACTGTTAAAAGCAATATCATTGTGTATTTATTTAAATAACCTGCTAACACCAAGTCTATGGGTGTTTACATAGATTATTTGAAGAGCTAATTAGCCCATACCTTAGTTGTGTCTTGTTAAGCACAGAAATGCATATTTTGGTAAAAAGTTTCAACCCAGGCTGTTTAAACAGAGGGAATTTATGAGCCAAACTGAATAAAAAAGATGTTAAATGTAACATTGTGTTTATTAAAACAATAATCTAGATTAAAAAGGTGTATTGTTTTCACATTTAAATTCCTAGTTTTGCAGATCAGAGAGGAAATGTAAATGTCTGGTCCCTTGGCACTTCACCGTTTTTCAAATCTGGCCCTTTTAATAATTGAATAGTCCTGCTCTACCGAACATTATTGAAAGGAAGCATTCCTCACAAAGGAAAATGATGCTGAGTAAATAGCTGAATCATACATTAACATAGTTAATGTTTGTTAAATCCACAAACAAAATGTCATTTTGTAATATAGGTCCCAATCATCCGATTGTGTATCATTTTGTGATGGTTTCAGGGGGACCTTGTGATGCAGTGTGACCACCTGTTTGAGTTTCTGACCAAACTCGGTGTCATTGCTAACAAACAGAATGCAATCAAAGTGGTTCAGGGCAGGTGAGTGGGTGTTTAAGAAAGAATCAAAGAGATTAGACGTGATATGTGCTTCGATCTAAAACACTTGTGTGTATCGACTCTCAGCATCAAGATTGAAATCCAGGCTGGTAAAGAGAGTGCGGTGGACTTCACCACCGGACAGGAACCCATGGTGTACAAGGCCAAGAACGGACACCTCATGGTGGTGAGAGATGAGTGCTGTTATGATGAAGAGTGTGTTATTTGATGCTCTGCTCTAACATAATTCTGCAGACAAAGGGATACAACATGAATCAGGCTGTTTGTCACTGCACACTGCAGGTTGCCACTCGGGCGAGGACGCGGTAACGTGTGTGGGGTTGAGAAGACACATAAGAAGCCCCTGCATATTTCATCAGGAGACCCCCGAGGGGAGATCAGCATGTCTACAGGAAGCACACCTGAGCAGAAGCACTTTAGAAACCCAGGATGAGCTCGCTTTGTTGTACAGCAACACGTTTCTCATCCATCATTTTTAATATTTTAACACCAATCTGTGTTTAAGAAAGGGTTTGTCGCTGCTGTTTTGAGCACTAAATGTCACATTTGGACATTAGACTGTAAATCAACCACTTAAATCTACAAAACTATTTTAATGTACAAACACATTACTCATGAAGTGCTTCAAAGATATGTAAAATTCTCAAAATGGAGCCATATGTATGATACTTTTGTATGTTCACTGAATATGCAAATTAAAAACAAAAGAACTAAAGAATGTTTGTAGAAATTTATTTGTGATAAAGTATGTATAAATATAAAACATACATATATGTTCACTTCTGTACAACAGACCTACAAGTACTGTTTGATTGTTAGACATATTTCAATTAAAACCTATCGAGTGCAAACGGTACATTCTCTGACAAATGTGGCGATGAAGGACAGGTCTAATTTCTCTCCCTGTTAGAAGCGTGTAGACAGGATTCCCTTCCTGCCAGGGAGATCTCCAGTTACGGTCATTCACTTCAACCTCAGCATCCATCATTCAATCACCCCGGTACATTTAACACCTCAGGTCACAGCTCGAGTTCCCTCCACTGAAAATAATAATGATCATTTAGTGGAGTGAAGGGAAAATGCATAAATGTTAAAACTAAATATGGCAGAAGCACTACAGTGAAATGCTCCACCCACCTGTGATATCTTAACTGTATCAAAAATTAATAAAATTCAAAATTGCTTTAATTGCTATTATGCAGGCTACAAAATAGCCTTGGTAACATCTTCTAAGAGTAAAATAGTGCCACCATGTGGTCCCATTGTGTACAACACCTGGTTAATCCACTGGTGATCTTACAGTGGACCCGTCAGAAGGAGAAGCGAACATTATGTACATTAATCTTCAGCTGCTTACATGATATCATTCTTGTTCTCCTGGATGTAATGTAGTTAGGACCTCAAATAACAGATTATACCGACAATACTCTATTCTTTCTTTTCACCATAGACTGTATATAAAGATGGACGACATGGCAGCTCCCCAAAAGTGAAGCCAAAACATCTCGATCGCCCCCTGGTGGCTGGCTGTCATAAAGCCCGCCTCCTACATGTTAGCGGATGGGACTTGAGCCAAACTAAAAAGTAAAAGTACACGTTAAAATAATTTTTCCCAAAGATGTTTTCCGTCATTTTAGGTAGCTCTTATCTCGCTGATGTATGTTCAAGTGTTCATTGTTCTGATAAGTTTGGTTTTAATTGGTTATTTGATGCTATAAAAAGGGGCTGAGACATCATGATTGGCAGCTGTGATTCTCTCTCGCTAACAAGCTGCGGCCTTGCTCGGCTCGTGATAGATTCGGGCAGGTCCACCGCCCGATCACTACTGCGCAGACTCGGGCTCCAAATGACGTCAAAATCTCAAGATTGCAGCTCCCGTATCCGGGATATTTTGGCTTCACTTCTGTACAGTGGGAGGAAGCGGAGACATGTCGTCCATCTTTATAAACAGTCTATGGTTTTCACACACTCAGGTAAAACTGCAGTCACCTGCAGTGCTGAATGCAAACACTCGTGTCTATGGGCTCCTGCACACTAGCAGAAAACAGTGATAGAAGTTATTGTGACCAACAAACAGAGAACAAAACACTACTTCCTGTCAGACCACATAATGAAGACGACAACACAAACAAACACAAAATCACTTCACCACTACAAACTGTATGACACGCATCTCATAGTAGTCTCCTGGAGAAAAAGCTGGTAAAGTAAAAGTGAGAAGTGAGACAGAGAGGCGTTGGGTGATGTAAGGCACAAGCGTGGTGCAAAGACTGTCCAGGGTCAGAGACACAGGCTGACGGGTCGAAGGAGAAAGGTCACTGGTGGTGGTGTGTGCGGTCATCGGGTCGTTTGATGTGAATCCTACGAACTCGCTCAATTCGGTCTCGCTCCTCGTCCTCATCCAGATGGTGAGATCGTCCTGCAGCGCCCCCTGTGGCCTCCAGCAGGGCATTGTCTGGACCCCTCCCATCGTGGGACTCGTACAGGAGGATGTTAAGGGTCTCCTCATAGATTCTGGCCTCAGGGAACTCCACCTAGCAGTGAAGTAGAGTGTTACACAAGAGATTAGAGAGATATTTAAACAACATACTGTAGCTCTATGCTTACAAAAGAGCAAAGAACTCTTCAGAGTGGGAATATTACAAATACAAATTTACCTTTGTCTGCTTCTTTTCTGTGGCATAAACAATGGAGGTGCAGCACACTTCAGCAATCTTACGCCCCTGGCCATAAAATGACCAACAACAGATCTCATCGCCAATCACGTCTTTGATGAAGAGAACCCGACCGTTGAACCGCAATGACAGCTTGTCAAACAGCTCAATATTTTTCAGCATGTTGTCATCAGAATTGCTGGAGGGGGGAAAAAGCATTACAGGATTATTGATTGTCATTGATTAAGACAACTTCCATTATTTCACCACATTGTGTTTCTTCTTTAATTAGACACGCTAGCTCCTGATATCAGTAGAAGAGGACTCACCTGGTATATGAATATTTGTTGTTGCTTCGGTTATACAGCAGTTTGACAGTAGGCTGTGAAGACACAGAAGAAAAATCTAAATGACAATCTCTCCTGACAATGGACATTAGAAATTCAGTACATTATATAAACAAAAAAAACACATATCTTACCTTATTCGAGGTTGCAATAAGCTTCTGCTCTTCCTTAGATGAGGTCATCAGAGGCACTTTACAAAGGGGTTCATATGTTTCTTTGTTCTGGAAGAAAAACATGGCTTATTTTTTATTTTTTTTCTATCAAAAAAGGTCCACCTGCAAAACTGGAACATTCAGTATATAATAAGAGGAACGATGCCACCTGGTGGAACAGAGTAGCAAAGAGGATGAAGAACATGAAACCCAACAATAACTAAGGCTCGATGTTCTTTCGATTTTTCCAAGCAGATTACTTTTAAATTATTTTCGTACAGATTTTATGTCCCTCATAGTAGTTGAAAACAAAACAAAACAACAGTATGAGATATGTATTTTTGTACATTTGATTTTCTTACCCATTGATACATTTTAAATATTCAAAATAAGATAAATTGGATTTTTTGAATGTTTTAAAGAAAACAAATGGACACAAAACTCAAATAATGAGACCTATCTATTATGAATAGTGGGAGAAACAGTATGGTTAAAAAAATTTAACTAGACAAAATTGGTCTGATATAAAGTGCAGTTCGCTGAAATTAAATATTTAAACTTAATTTTTCATCAAAACTTAATTGAAACTCTAATTTTTAAGTGAAATGCTAAGGAATTTCAGAAATGATTTCAAAGAAATATGATTTAGTAATTATTCTGTGGAGTTAATTTAAGAAAAATTCGGATGATATGATGATAGATGACGTATTAATATATTGCCCTGCCTAACTGACAGCCCTCTGTGGTGATGGTACCTGTAAGGCAGCTGTGCATTCATCAGCTAGGCCTTGGACGAGGTAATACTTGGCCTCAGCTAGCAGTTCCTCGGTTTCCCGTCGGCTGTCTGGGAGTGGCACCGCCCCGTCTCTAAGGTAGTTAAGGATTGTTCCAAAATGTTTCCCACAGCGGTCAATCAAGATCCAACCTATGGATATGAAATGGTGAAACATTAGTTAGTAATAGATCATGGCTAGCGCAGGGCTGACATAAGCCCTGCATATAATTTAAACATTTTCACCAACAGCTCACCTTCACTGTCTGTGAGGACCTCCATCCTGCCACTGAACATGGCTTTGAGCATCGTGTCCTGTTTGGTTAGTGTCTGCATTGTAGTGTAGTACAGTGCCCCACCCACATTTAACTTCACATATTTAGAGCTAGGGCTGGAGCCCTTGAAGGATGTAGTCCGGGTCGTAGCTGCCGGCACTGCCGAGCTCACCACACTCTCTCCTGACATCTCTTCCTGGGACAGAAGAACGTAAAACAGAGTACAAATGGATCAGGCCTGGCATGTCACTGGATTATTTAAATTTAAGGCACTGAGTGGAAACAGATTATTAACACACATGTCCATGTTAATGTTGGTAGATCTTTTTTAAGGGTGTTATTCTATACTATTTTTTAATATTATTGTTTGTTTTTTTTACCAAAGCCAGCAATGTGTTTCTGACTTCCCTAACCCATCTGTGGCACTCAGCTCAAAGCCCATTTGATGTTACTAAACATGTAATTATTTTAAATCAGGCCACTAGTATCGAGTTTCATTTTAAATATTAGTATTTATGGCAGCAGGACAGTGTATATGTGAGATTGACTCAGAATAAATGTATCCACGTTAATTGTGATGAAGGAACATGTTACATCTCATTTATAAGTATTTAGACAACAGTAGAGGTTTATGGCTCAGAGGAATAAGCTATATCAGGCTTTTGTTATGCAGTTAGTAAGAAGAAATTTATTGTTGGTATTATGAGATCTGTTGACATTAAGAAAAAAATATATATACTATAACACCATTCAAATCTTTTTTAATTTGCAAAAAGACTCATGTATTTTTTTCTGACTCTGGACTCTGAGAGAGCTGTACTGTTAAGATACTAAATAAAAGCCATAAAGTCATAAAGGCTGGGATAATTATCTTATTAATATAATCTGTTTTCTGCCAATATGTTATACATATATTATACATAATATTATATATATTGATTTTAAGATTTTATTATTAACTGTTAAAGCTCTGCATGGTTTGGCACCAGGCTACATCACTGAGCTCCTTACACCCTATGTGCCATCGCGTAACCTGATGTCCTCTGACTTGGCTCTACTGGTTGTACCCAGGTGTAGGCTGGTGACTAAGGGTGACAGGGCCTTTGCCATCAATGCCCCTAGACTGTGGAACAGCCTACCTCAGGACCTCAGGTTATCTAACTCTACTACCAATTTTAAATCTCTTCTAAAAACCCATTTCTATAAAAAGGCTGTTTAACTCCGTAAGGCAACAGCTTGGTGCACCTTTTCCCCACACCTTATATTGTCTTCTTTTGGCTTATGTGTAGTAACTTATTGTTTTGATACCACTGGTTACGGGTTTTAGTTTTCTCATTATTTGCTCTTTATGTTTTGTTCTTTTATTGTTGTTTTTATTTTGTCTGTATTTCATTGTATCTGTGCAAGCACTTTGAAACTGTGTTTAGAAAGGTGCTATACAAATAAAGATTATTATTATATGAAAAATGTTTTTCTTCATAGAATGTATGTCCTGGGGTCTTTCATACTCTTAATACAGTTTGAGGAGAAGTGTATCTTTTAGTTAGTTAGTATTTATGTTCAGGCAGCCATAATAAAGCTAAGAAAAAGCTGGAAAAAGTTCCTTGTGATGAAGGAACATGTTACATCTCATTTATAAGTATTTAGACAACAGCAGAGGTTTATGGCTCAGAGGAATAAGCTATATCAGGTAAGTTAGTAAGAAGAAATGTATTGTTGGTATTATGAGATTTGTTGACATTAAGAAAAAAGTATATATACTATATCACCATTCTAATCTTTTTTTTAATTTGCAAAAAGACTCATGTATTTTTTTCTGACCCTGGACTCTGATACTTCAGAGCTTTAGCAATACTGTTAAATTGTTACTAAATAAAAGCCATAAAGTCACAATTATCTTATTAATATAATGGGTTTTCTGCCACTATGTTACATTAAAATATGTTTTTCTTCATAGAATGATTGCCATGCATTTACAATATGTCAATGGGAAACTAAAGAACTGTAGCTTTATGTCCTGGGGTCTTTCATACTCTTAACACAGCTTGAGGAGAAGTGTATCTTTTAGTTAGTTAGTATTTATGTTCAGGCAGCCATAATAAAGCTAAGGAATAGCTGGAAAAAGTTCCTTGTGATGAAGGAACATGTTACAACTCATTTATAAGTATTTAGACAACAGTAGAGGTTTATGGCTCAGAGGAACAAGCTATATCAGGTAAGTTAGTAGGAAGAAATGTATTGTTGGTATTATGAGATTTGTTGACATTAAGAATAAAGTATATATACTATATCACTATTCTAATCTTTTTTAATTTGCAAAAAGACTCATGTATTTTTTTCTGACCCTGGACTCTGACACTTCAGAGCTTTAGCAATACTAAATACTAAATAAAAGCCATAAAGTCATAAAGGATGGGACAATAATTGTATTAATATAATGGGTTTTCTGCCAATATATTATATGGAAATATGTTTTTCTTCATATAATTATCGTCAATGGGAAACAAAAGAACTGTAGCTATATGTCCTGGGGTCTTTCATACTCTAAATACAGTTACAGATACAGTTACAGATACAGTTACAGTTACAGATACAGGAGAAATGTATATTTTCATAGTATTTATGTTCAGGCATGATAAAGCTAAGAAAAGCTGGAAAAGTGCAGAGACACCTCAAAGTCAGCACTACAGACTTTTACTATCCTTTTTCTAAACGCAAATAAGTGTTATTACGTTTGTACGACGTCTTTTTTCCCTGTGTAGAGCTAAACACTAAACCTCATCCCTCAATCAGCAGCTATAGCAGCTGGTAATTTGATTTTAGCCAGCTAGCTCAAATGAGCTAGCTAGCTCGTTAGCATTAACTAAAGTTACCTTTATTATCAAACATCTGGCCAAAAGATACACATATAATGATACAGACTATTAAAACATCTTTCTCTATATAACGGTAGACGTGTGTTTGTGATAGTTTTTTGATAAAAACAGGAGTATATTTACCATAGAAGCCGCAGCAGACTTTATAATTGTAGCTTTGCTAACGTCAGTCAGCTAACACCCACTTCCTTCCGGTGCAGCGCTGCGCACTTATAAAGATGACGTCAACGCTGCTCGCTCTGCTCTGTTTAAAGGGACAGATAATAACACTGTTGTTGTTCAATGTTACAGAGTTAAAGGTGAGGGAAACTGAGACATACGTTTTTTTTGTTTTTTTTATTGAAGAAAATTAATTTACAAACATTAAGGCATTGTAAGGCAAGGCAGCTTTATTTGTATAGCACATTTCAGCAACAGGGCAATTCAAAGTGCTTTACATAAACATTCAAGAACATTAAGACAAAATTAAAACAGTTATAAAAACATAAAAACATTAAAGATTAGAAAATAAAAACAAGCTAAAAATTAAATATAGGATAGAGGCTAAAATAGAGTATAACACACAAGATTAAAAGGCAGCTTTATTTGTATATTACATTTCAGTAACAGGGCAATTCAAAGTGCTTTACATAAACGTTCAAGAACATTGCGACAAAGTGCAAATGAACATTAAGACATAATTAAAACAGTTATAAAAACAAAAAAACAGTTATTTATTTATTGTATTTACTTCATTTTATTTTAATTCTTTGGATTGTTTAAGTATGTGTCCTCCCCTTTTCTCTGAATTCAATTGCAATTACCCAAAGTGTTACCCAAAATATACACCAAAACTGGAGACAAAGGTTGTTTTTCAATTTAACTAGCAAAACAAAGCATTTTACAGCACTGTTACCATAAGTATTTATTATAAAAGTTGACTCCATTTTTGCTGTGCCTCCTAAAAGGTTTCTCAAGCACATTTACAGGAGTAAGGAGGCCAAAGGAAGATCATATTTTTTTTAACATTTCTACTTTTCACTTCTCTGTTTACTTTGAAACTTGTTCCATAATCTGCCTCACCTGAAGTGATCGTGTTGAATTGTACATTACAGCTTGGCCAGAGAATTTTGCCTCGATAAAAGGTCACACGTTCACATATCAGCTGGACAAGGTTTGATTTTCATGCTGTGTTTATTAACTTCCTTCATTGCAGACATTGCACATCAGCCAGATATAAGATTTCTGACAGTATTTTTTCTTTTTTTCTTTGTAGATACAGTGCATTTTACAAGAATTTTGAATTGTAAATTATAGCTTGGCCAGATAATTTTGCCTCGACAAAGGAAAAAATAAATAAAATAAAAATAAATAAATAAAAATAAAAAATGACATTAACCTGCACACTTCCGCTGTTGAAGGTGTCACCGTGATAACAGTCCCCCCCTCCGCCACCCACCCCAACGCACTGCACGAAAGCTTTTATCCACCAGCAAGAAAAAAAACTGTTGTTGTTACAACACGAACAAAGATAGTTTGCCACACCTTAGCCCTCCTATATATAAAATAAATACTCTCATATAACGATTTTTATACATATACACAAGCACTACCCGGACGCATTTTAGTGCGACACAGGGGATTAATGGCTGCAGTCAACGTACGGCTCTCCTCTCTCATTGTTTACATTTGGAAACGATATGTCCACCGTGTTCTTCAGCTTGTCATTAATACAGCATCAAACCTAACCCTTCAGTGATGATAAATACCGCTAGATGAATGTGAAAAGAGTGTCAGAGAGGGAGGATCAGGTCGATCAGCGGTGAACTAGCCCTGTGAGCTAGCTGTAACTATCACAGCTCCATCTTCTCTGTGTCGCCCTGTTGGCTCCAGAGATGGCAAGTTAAGTCTTCCACCTTTACGTTTGGCTTTTCCTCCCGCTCGGATATCTCAAGGACAACCAAATGACTGAGGAGGTATAGCTAGAGCCAGGAGAGCCTAAAGGCCAGACAATATCTTCTTTTGAGGAATAACAAAGGTGAGTTCACTCAAGAACTATGTGATGTAATGTGTGTTGTTGGGATGCTTTATTATCACAGTCACATAGAAAGACACTGTCAACAATTCAAGAATCAAGATTGAAATACTTTTTGCTGGGAAGCTCCATTAAAATAATAAGTTATATTACATTTACATTACAATTATAAAAGGAAATACTTTGTACAAGGACATATTAAGAACATATACAGTATATGTAGTATAAGATATATTTTTGTGTGAGAAGGTGTATGAATTATATATTTAAAAGTCTGATGGCCTGGTGGAAAGAAAACTGTTTCTCATTCTGCTGGTGAGAGTCAATACAAGCATGTGGATGATTAGTGTGTATTCAAACTTTATTTCAGACACACAGGAGGGTCCATAGCAATAAAAGAAAAGAAAAAGAAACAAAAAAACATACAAGATAAGACCACAGCAGGCCATCATTCAATTCATATGTATAGGCTATCTCGCCAGTGTTTTCAAGTTTCAAGTTTATTTGTCATATGCATTTAAAAGTACAGTGTACAGTGAAATGCATTTTACCCTGGCTCAGTCTCAGCCCTTAAAATCTATAAATAGTATAGTTGATAAATACTACAATAAATAAGATAATAGCTTAGAATAAAATTATTTAAAAAACTAAAACATCCATAAAACAATCCACAGCTCTGCATACATTTAGTGGTACTGTTCAGTAGTCTGACCATCTGAGGGTGAAAACTGTCTCTGAAGCGAGAGCTCCAAGCTCTGATGCTCTGTAGGCGCTTCCATGAAGGGAGATGAGAGAAGAGAGTATATATGCTGGATGACTTGTGTCCTGCATGATACAAAGTGCTTTCTTCTTGCAGTGAGTGGTGAAAATGTCCTGTAACTGTGGTAACGGTGATCCAATAATTTTAGATGCTGTTTTCACTGTCCTCATCAGGAGTTTGTGGTCATATGATGTAATGTTGCCAAACCATACCAGTATGCATCCAGTTAAGATGCTTTCTATTGTGGACCGGTAGAAGTTGATGACGGTTTTTGTGGACATACCATGTTTCTTTAAACACCTCAAGAGCCTGGAGTAGTGCAGCTCTTCCTCGGGCTGGTTAAAGCCTCTATGATGCTGTTCTCTGGCTCATCCAAACGACAAATAAAATTATACATCAAATGTCTTAAAAGTGCAAAACATGTAGGAATACCACAGGACACAAACAGTTGACTGGCACTATGCCATCTGGGAACCTGAAGCAACAACCTCATTGCATCATTGTAAGGCACTATGAGCCTTCGCAAACTATTTTTCTTGTAGCTAAACCAAAGATGAGCTGTGTACAAAGGCATGCAGAAAGCTCTAAATAATGAACATTTTACATTTACAGAACACATACTGAACTTACGAAGCAACATATTTGTCTGAGCATATAGTTTACAGCACTGTCGATAGATATCTCTGTCATCATTCCAGTCATCAGTGAGAAAATGGCCAAGGTATTTTATTTCCTTGCATGTCGTGAGAGGAATATCATATAGTAAGTGGGTTCTTCTTTTCCAGGGTGCACAATGTTTAGTGTAACTCAAAGCTCCAAGTCCGAGTTCCTGGACAAAGCCAGGCAGGCCAGGGAGGAAAGGAAAGGACACAAGGACAAGGAGAAATCAGCAATCCTCATCCAAGCCCTGGTCAGGAGATTCCTCTGTCGCTGCAGGATCCAGAAGCAAATACGGTAGTCTCTTAATCTTAAATGTTTGCTATGAACATCATTAGTAAAATAATACATATTTGGTTTCATCATGTTCATGTTGGCTTTGTATATTTTCTGTTTGTTGTCTCACCAGGAAAGAGGTTGATGACTATTTTCAAGCTTCTGAAACGGGGACATCAAAAAGAAATGCACTTTCAATTTTCAAAATTGCTAGGAAATTACTATTCGTATATCGCCAAGAGGATAAGATGGTGAGTTGCACACCTACAGTTTAGGTCAATACGTTAATAACAATCATTAGTACACTGTCATAATAATGTTGTTAATGCTTACCTTTGTGGACACTATTGAGAGACTGTTGTAAACATAACAGTAGTAGTTTATACACTTGTCTTCAGATGTGTGTCTCAAACGACTGTATTTTGTACATTCCTCAGAGGTTTGAGAAGCTCTGCCGTGCAATTCTTGCCAGCATGGAGGTTGAAAATGAACCTAAAGTGAGTGTGCATATGCTGCCTTATACCATCAATATACCAAACATTCTTTAAATGGGATTTTTGTCTCAGTGACTGTTCTCACATTCGTCCCCCAGGTCTGGTATGTTTCCTTGGCTCTCTCCAAAGACCTCACCATTCCTTGGCTCAGACAGATAAAAGAAGTGCTTTGGGTCTGCTGTCAACTACTGAAACATTTAAAGGTTAGTCTTGATTCGATGCTGGAAAATGTGTTTTGATATTCATTTTATGACTTTAATTGTGCTTATCGCTGTCTGTTTTGTCATATGCAGCCTGACATACTTCAGGACAATAAATTGGTAACGCTGTACCTCACCATGCTGGTGACCTTCACCGACACGTCAAACTGGCGGATAGTCCGAGGGAAGGGTGAGTCTTGAGTCACGCTGATGTTGTTGTTATAAACTTATCTTTTGTTATTGCAGGACATGCTTTCTGCAGAGAAAAATGTAATAGATTCTGCTCATTATTATAGGAGAAGCTCTCAGACCCGCTTTGATGAGGATTTGTGAAAATATCATGGGCCATCTCAATCAAAAGGGATTCTACTCAATACTACAGGTTCAGTATTACAGCTCACACTTTTTCAGTTTTATCAAAAGAGTCAATTAAGTCCTGTGACACCTTTTCTTTTTCTTCAATGCCAGCTGTCAATTTAATAAAAAATCACATTGTGTGTCATCTTCACTTTTCTTGTTTAGATCTTGCTGACCAATGGCTTGGCTCGGTCTAAACCGTCTCTTTCCAAAGGCACTCTAACAGCCATCTTCTCTTTGTCGTTAAGGTGAGCTGGAGCTGGTAATAATTTGGTTATATCCAGTAGCTTTGTGTTTTTGTGATTTTATTTACAGTCTGTCCTTTTAACAAAATCTGATATTTTCCAGGCCAGTCATTGCTGCTCACTTCTCCGACAACCTGCTAAGATCATTCCTCCTTCACATCATGTCAGTTCCAGCCGTCGTATCCCACCTCAGTGTGCTTACTCCAGAGGTAAAAGCCTCGTCACATGTTGTTGTTGCATAGTGGTACTGTGTATAATAATTTGAACTATTATTAGAGAGTAGGTTATAACATCTGCTCTGTCTCAACAGTGTATGGCGTCCGTCCAGACGCATGATCTGCTGCGGAAGTTCATTCTGTTTCTCAGCCGGGAAGAACAGTGTTTGGACATCTGTGTGTGTCTGGAGGGGAGCCACACACTCTGCTTACTTGGTATAGCATTTTGAATAAATATGTGCTAGCTGTGCAGGGAGAATCATTGTGTGTCCTGTGGACTGTTAATTGTACTGTTGTGACTGCATCTGTCTCATGTTTAATAGGCAACCTGATTCACTTGGGCTACCTTAACGAGAAAGTCCTTGAAGAGGAGAACAACCATTTTGTGAAGGACCTGACTGACATGCTGTCGTACTGCCAGAGATATGTATCCCAAAAGAAGTCCAACCTCACCCACTGGCACCCTGTCCTGGGCTGGTTCTCCCAAACTGTAGACTACGGGTCAGTGAAATATGTTATATTTGCTTGACTTAATCCAATAACTTAATATTCACCAGAAATCTGCATAGAAAAGGGGTTCCCAGGAGACCCGAAATATGCAAACAGAGGAAAGGTTTGAGGTCCTTTAAAAGCAAACATTAACATTTTCATTTCTAAGGGTGCTTTCACAAGCCAACAGCATCAAAGTCTGTGATTCCCTTGTGGCACCTCTTGAGATGAAAAAGATAAATTCACTCCTTCGTACATGCCCCTCAGCTAATTCTTTTTTTTTAATTTTGTACGCTTTGATTTGTGCACTGTGAAATAACAGATTGACTTGTATTGATTCTCACTTTTCCTTTGTTAAAAACAGAATGCTAGATATGTACACTTGACTTTGTCTCCCCTCTGCCTCTTGTTCTCTGTAGTCTGAACGAGTCGATGCCGCTGGTCACTAAACAGCTTCAGTACCTGTGGGGTGTTAATGTCATTCGGACGCTCTTCAGTGACGTCCTCTCCAAAAAGCTGGAGAGTCAGGAGCCCACTCCCCCACCCCCGCAACCGAGCACGTCACAAAACAATCTACCAGTTAAAAGTGAGTCATAAACCCAAACCCATTCTTATATTGTATTCTAACAATTTAAGCACAGTCTGTTGAGTTTGAAGAAGAGGTTTTTACGGGGTCACTGAAGGTTCTTTGCATCCCCGGTGTGTTGTGTCTGTGTTTTGACAGACCTCTTCAAGCGAGCGTTTCAGAAATCGGCCTCTGTGCGGAACATCCTGAAACCAGTCGGAGGGAAGCGAGTCGACTCGGCTGAAGTTCAGAAGGTGTGCAGCATCTGTGTGCTCTACCAGACGGCTCTGTCAACACTAACGCAAATACGACTCCAGATACTCACCGGTCAGTACCACAATCTTACAGTTTTTTATGTCAAATAAACATACCGTATTTTGTAAAAACAGTCTCTCACTGTGCATTCTCTGCAGGTCTAACACATCTTGATGACCTTTTGCCCAAACTGTGGGCCTTCATCTGTGAGCTCGGTCCTCAGGGAGGCCTCAAACTCTTCATGGAGTGTCTGAACAATGACACCGAAGAGTCCAAGCAGCTCCTGGCTATGCTCATGCTCTTTTGCGACTGCTCACGGCACCTCATCACGTAATGATTTTTACTGTGTTGTGTATAAAATGCCCCACGTAGCAACAACATTTTTATGACACGCTGTTAATGTGTTACAGAATCCTGGATGACATTGAAGTCTATGAAGAACAAACATCTTTCAAGATCGAGGAACTCCTCACCATCTCTTCATTTCTGAACACGTTTGTGTACAAGATGGTATGGGATGGCATCTTAGGTGAGTGTGTGACCTCACTGAATCTTGACAGTTATGATGATGATTGAAAAGATCTATTTCGTTACTGAAAAAGCTGTTGTGTATATTTAATAGAAAATGCAAAGGGAGAGAAACTGGAGTTGTTCCACAGTGTTCATGGCTGGTTGATGGTGCTTTATGAGCGGGACTGCAGGCGGCGATTCACCCCTGATGACCACTGGCTGCGCAAGTAAATACAAACACTGAAAAGCTGTTAATATCCTATACACCTTCTGTTTCTGCTTTGTGATCACATTTAAAAGCTCACCTTTACCTCTTTTGTGGTGTTGTGTTCAGGGACCTGAAGCCCAGCCTGTTGTTCCAAGAGCTGGAGAAAGGCAAGAGAAGAGCCCAGCTTTTACTGCAGTACATCCCACATGTCATTCCTCATAAAAACGTGAGTGGAAAGGATCCTTTCTTTTACCGGCAGAGTGTCGTTTTCATTTTTAGTCGTATATTTACCTTCCTTCTCATTTCAGAGGGTGCTGCTGTTCAGGAACATCGTCACGAAGGAAAAAGAAAGTTTAGGATTGGTAGAAACAAGCTCTGCTTCACCACATGTCACCCATATTACCATTCGACGCTCACGGATGTTAGAGGTATGCAGTCAACAGATCAGATTTTTTGAAGAAGAGCAAACATGTCGGTGTCAGTTTTTCCATTATAACACTTACTATTTCCCCTTTCTAAGGATGGGTATGACCAGCTCCGCAGATTACCGCCAAATTCCATAAAAGGCGTCATTCGGGTGAAGTTTGTCAACGACCTTGGAGTAGACGAGGCTGGTATCGATCAGGACGGTGTGTTCAAAGAGTTTCTAGAGGAGATCATTAAGAAAGTGTTCAATCCTGCTCTCAACCTGTTCAAGGTAAATCAAGCAATTAGAAAGCCCCCTTTTTTTTAATCATCACACTTTCTGCTGCTGACTTTCATTTTACTGTTTTGTATGATGTGATATTTATTTTCCACAGACTACAAGCGGAAATGAGAGGCTGTATCCTTCACCCACATCTTACATCCATGAGAACCATTTGCAGCTGTTTGAGTTTGTGGGGAAGATGCTCGGGAAAGCCATATATGAGGTATATTTGCTGATTGATTTGTTGATCTCACTCTGAACACTGTGTTTGGTAATCTTGGGTGAACGTGTGACTGTGACTTCTGTGTGCTCAGGGCATCGTTGTGGACGTCCCTTTTGCCTCCTTCTTCCTCAGTCAAGTCTTGGGTCACCACCACACCACTTTCTACAGCTCCATCGATGAGCTGCCCTCGCTGGACTCTGAGTTTTACAAGAACCTCACGTCCATCAAGGTCGGCTAGAATTACACTTGAACAATTTTGTTTTTCACTGATTTCTCACATTTCTGTCTCACATTTTTCATTTTAATTGTTTTTGCAGCGCTATGACGGAGATGTAGGGGATCTGGGACTGTCGCTATCCTATGATGAGGATGTTATGGGGCAGGTAAGAACAGAAAATGTGGACGATATGATACCAAATACATGAAATTCAAAAGTGAAAAGCTACTTTGTATCTTCGCTTACAGCTCGTCTGTCATGAGTTGATACCTGGGGGGAAAACCATGCCAGTCACCAACGAAAACAAGTATGCAAATTTATATCCAATCAAATAAAATAGGATACTGACCAATTCTAAATTGAAAATGTTTTTTCCTTTTTCTGATTGTTGTGAACTCAATAGAAATCACTGTCTAACTCTGACCTAAACTCTACCATTTCCTGCAGGATCAGCTACATCCACCTCATGGCCCACTTTCGGATGCACACGCAGATTAAGGAGCAAACAGCGGGTTTCATTCGGGGCTTCCGCAGCATCATTAACTCTGAGTGGCTGCACATGTTTTCCACGCCTGAGGTTCAGCGCCTTGTCTCAGGAGACAATGCTGAGATTGATCTGGATGACCTCAAGTATGTGACATTTCAGACATCTTTTAATGAGCAGACTTAATTCTTCTTCTTTACAGTTGTACTCATTGTAATGGATGTTTCCTCAATAAATGTGCCCCAGATCTAGCAGGCCTTTTCTGTTAATTCAGTAGTCAAACACTTTGTTAGAGGTGCAACAGACTTTTTACTTCATCTACGCCTCCTGTTCACAGAGATGCTCATCCTTATCATCTTCTCCTCTCTCTCTCTCAGGAAACACACGGTCTACTATGGAGGTTTTCACAGCAGCCATCGTGTCATCATCTGGCTATGGGACATCCTGTCCAGTGACTTCACTGCTGAAGAGAGGGCCATGTTCCTTAAAGTAAAGTGTTTTTAACTGTCACAGCCAAAAGCTGTTAAAGGGCGGGTCCATTATTTTTGAGTTTTTAGCTTCCCAGTGGTGTTCCTTATGTATTCAAATCCAAAAATTCAAATTTTGGTCAAAGTACATTGCAAATGGAGTCTGTTCTGGTCTTGAAGACAGCAATATAATGGCTTCATTCCCCGTCGGAAAGGGCTGTCTGATGGCGAGGTAAAGCGGTGAAAGTATTTTAAATATAGCGTAATTTTTTTTTTTTTTTTATGTTATTTTTTTGGGGGCATTTTTTAAGCATTTTATTGATAGGACAGTGTTGAAAGGGGGAGAGAGAGAATTGACATGCGGAAAGGACCACAGGCCGGATTCGAACCCGGGTCCACCGCTGCAAGGGACAGAGCCTTGGTGATACATGGGCGCTCGCTCTACCGACTGAGCTAACCAGCCGCCCAAATATAGCGTACTTTTAACTGATATTGATTTTTTTATGTGGCTAAAATACGTTTCTCTGCTGCTCCTGTCCACAGCTGCTTTACCTCGCCGTAAGACAGTCCTTTCTGATGGGGAACTGAATATTGCTCTCTTCAAAGCCACCAGACTCCATTCATAAAAACAGTTTTACAATTTTACCTCACAGAACGCAGGAGTATACATACTTCAAAAAATCAGTTATTTCCAAATTCAGCACATCCAATGTTGACTCAGCCAGTGCTAGCATTCACATTTTTCATAATCTTATTGATTAGCTTGCTTTGGTAACCTACTTCACTGCAGAACGCATATGGACCAGCCCTTTAATTTCACCCCCCAAGTGGTTTATCATTGTCTCATTTATTCTTGTGTGTGGTTTCACAGTTTGTTACCAGCTGCTCTAGGCCGCCTCTTCTAGGTTTTGCCTACCTCAAACCACCTTTCTCCATCCGTTGTGTGGAAGTTTCAGATGATCAGGTAAGAGTAAAAAAAGGAGTAGATTGATGCAGCTTAAAAGTTGTTACACATACATGTGTTATGTTTGTACTAACAGAGCATTTCCTGCATCTAGGACACCGGAGACACCCTTGGCAGTGTTCTTAGGGGCTTTTTCACAATCCGCAAGAAGGAGCCCGGTGGTCGACTCCCCACTTCATCAACATGCTTCAACCTGCTCAAGTTGCCCAATTACAGCAAGAAGAGCATCTTGCGCGACAAGCTGCGCTACGCTATCAGTATGAACACAGGCTTTGAGCTCTCCTAACTCCATTGCATCAGGACAATCGTCACAGGAGGGTTGTGTTGAGCAGCCTGAGCTGAACGAGAGGCTCGGCATACCCGGACTGGAGGCTGTCAAGTCAAAGGGGCATCACCTAAAGAAAAGGGGACACATGAAGGACCTACAAACTCTCCTTTTGTCTCTTTTTAAAACTGGATGAGCTCTGCTCTACTTCAGCCTCCTCCCCCCCCCCTCACATCGAAGGGGATGCTGTCTCTGCAGCACAATCCAATTTTTAGCATCTCCCTTTGCCACTCCCAAAATTCAATATGTGGTGTATTTAACTTGATGAAATACAGATATGCAGTGGCTACATCTCTGTTTCTCAGGCTTAACAGAATCACACTTGGATCTAACACTCCCATTTTAGGCGAACTGGAAAGCAATACAGATGCAATGCAAGCCATTAGACACGTGGTCGACTCCATCGAGTGAAACCAAGTGATGCATTGTTAATATACTTACAAGCTTGGACTCCATTATCCGAGCAACTTTAAGCTGATATTGGACGAGTCTTAAAATGTTTTGCCGAACATAATGCATCTTTTATAAATGGAAGACAAATCAATGTCTTGTGTTTAACCTCCATGAAGGAGGAGTGGCTCACAGTAGTGATCCTGTGTTTATTACATTATTGTCCCATTTCGAAGAAAATCATTTAGACCTCGCTCCATTTCTCCCCACTAAAAGACTCTGCAGTCACCTGAGAGAGACGTTAGGTTTTTTATGTTCTCATTTGAACATCTGCCTCAGTTCTGGCGAAGCAGCAGCATTTCTCGACACAAAAAAAAAAATCCAACTGTTGTTTGATTTAGAAAAGATGTCCTTGCTGTAGCATTTTACTTTTGAGTAAAAAAAAGAAACTGGAAATGTTCGGGCTCTGTTTGTATCTGCCCAGTAAAGCAGATACAGATATTCATTGTCACACATCTGTGCTTGACCTCCACTCCAAAAAAATGAAGAGCAAAGTTAATCAATGATGAGTCTTCGTACTTAATACTAGTAAAACTGAAGATTTCTCACCATACCTTTGAATAACGTTGAGTGCCTCATATAATGCCACCCCCCTTTGCTCTCACATGTCTGACTGTAATCCAATTGTAACTAATAACCACGTATATCGGAAACAAGCCATAGAAACTATGGGGGCTATGTACCTGGACTTAATCTCTGCTCCGACTAACAATAGAATTGCAGAAACCCAACCACTACTACCACTGCAGTAACAGCAACAACAATAACTGAGGAGGTTTTTACTACAATGCTCTCTGATCTCTGTGGATTTTTTGAGCCATGCGGAAAAAGAATTGGAGGTTTAAAAACCTCTCAACATGATGTCATGGACTGGTTCGTCAACCAAATGTGACTGCTTGATCTTTTGCTCCCTTGGATGGAAATGTTGCCGAAAAGGGACAAGGGTGAATGCTACCTTATCAGCCTAAATATTACTTTACACAGGGTTCAATTAGATCATATAGCTGAGGAAGTTACTAGAAAGAGGACTTCTACTTTCAAAGAAAGAAAATAGCAAATCTTTACTATGTTCTTTATTATGCAAAAAAATTGTTTTCTGTCATGAATGAGTATGGATACCACAAACTATAGAACATACTGGTAATTATTGCCATGTTTCTAACTAGTATGGCCATTAACTTCAAAATAAGTGATTATAATTATATATAACACTGGTTATATTGAATTAACCTGCAGCATACTAATGAGATTAAACTATTTTCAGATCTGACAAATCAGTCCGGAGGATCTCGCTCCCGCTCTCCTCCTTTCAATCTGTTCCAGCAAGAAGTGGAAACGCTGCGAATGGATTCACACGACATGCTACACTCAAGTGTGTGTTGGCGTGTGAGAGAGATGAGAGATACCTCACAAGCTTGTCTGTCTGGTGATGAGGTTTCTCATCTGTTTTAAAATGATGTCAAGAGTAGGCTAGACTTTAAGTGTACCAGTGGAATGCTGATGATGACCTTTGACTATCCGCTCTTTTAGTACAAAAAATATGAATAAAAATGATCCTGGAAATGTTTTCATCCTTCTGAAAGTTTTCATCTCTTCTTAAAGGGGAACACCACCAAAATGAAGAATTCTAATATGTTATTTCTATGGCCTAATAAGGTTCAATCAATATTTGTGAAAATGAGCTACTCTCTCCCAAAGCCAGAAACCAGAGAAGTCTCTAACTTGTGATGTCATATAAAGTCTGGAGCTGCTCCATAGACAATGAATGGGAGACTGATTTTGTGGACCCACAGAATGTTTTTGGTTTTTTTATACCCAAATGAGCTTTATTCTATTGTAGTGTTCTCAGTTGTGAAACAGAAAATGTTCCTTTATACTCAGAACGTTCCCCTGGCTGCTCTCAGTGTCGTCTATAACCAGTGGGCAACTCTGGGTTCTGAAAAGTGAAGCCAATGTGGAAGTGTCTTTAACTTGCATTCTTTCTAATAGCCAGCAGGGGGCGACTCCTCTGGTTGCAAAAAGAAGTCTGATTGTATAGAAGTCTATGAGAAAAATGACCCTACTTCTCACTTGATTTATTACCTCAGTAAACATTGTAAACATGAGTTTATGGTCTCAATCGCTAGTTTCAAGTCTTCTTCAATACAGCATGATGTTCATTTAGTAAATTATGGTCCCATTTAGAGTCAAATAGACCATAAAACAGGGGATGCTTTAGGGCTTGTCTACCTTGTGATTGACAGGTCACTACCACGGCGTTGTCCGGTCTGGGAGTTGTTTGTATTTTCTTCGAACTTTAACCCTTTCACAGTGTGTTTTTTTAGTTCATGAAAGTTAATTATAACCCTTTTGGTTGCCAGAAAATGTCTTATTCAGTCTTCAGTTGTGCTTAGCTCCACCCTGAAGCTAAGCACAACTGAATGATGAATGAATGCCAATTCATTGTCTATGGAGCAGCTCCACACTTTATCCCCTATGACATCACAGTTTTGAGTTTTAGCACTCTATTTTTTTTGGATTTGGGAGGAGAGTTGTTTATGTTTATAATAATTTTAGACTGTCTTAGACCATAGGAATAATTGAAAATGTGTGTAGTTCCCCTTTAAAGTGTCTTTAAGACTGGCTGCACAGTATGGAGTGTGTTGTGTGTGTACAAAATTAGATTCCCATGTAAGATTTGTCCATGTGTAAGATACTTTCCCCCCACCTGTAATGTTAAATCATGTACACCAGTATTATAAAATCATTTACTTTGAATCATTCACAACACAATGAGTGTTTTTCCCTCTCAAAGCACTGGAATTCAATTCTTTACATTTAATTGGTTGATTACAAACACCTGCTGAGTCTACCAGTGTGGATCGGCGCGTGACTGCAGTGTGTTGTTGTCAGGCTGCTGAGTGACAGCCAACCCCGTTTGCAACATTACCAGGAGCCTGTGGGATTGAGAATTTAACTAACTCCACATTTTCTGGTGGATTATGGTCTAAATGCGCACGTCTGAGTCATATCCTCCATTGTGCTCAGGTCCCTGCACTTTAATCAGTTGAATTATTACTGCATGACTCTTCATGAAGTGAACAGTGCTGTTATTGGGGGAACTTCCACAACTCTTTCCCTTGAACCTCCACCTGAACCTCCACCTGAACCTGCAGAGCAGACATGACCAGCAGTCCGCCGAGTCCTTCTCCATCCCGATGGTTCAAAACGCTGCGAAGGTAACTTTAAATATTCACTTTAATGTACTTTTTTTAATATGAATGTTTCATGCTGTCAGTTGAAGAGATAGGCCTACCTCTACCTCTAGGCCTATATGATGCCTTGGAGTGAGGCTGGGTTAAAGATCTTTAGACTCCAGCTTTAGTGTATGTGCATCACCTGATTGGCTGGACTTTAGGATTTCCACTATCCTCCCTGCCTGCCAGTGGGGCTTTCACTGCATTGTGCATTGGCTTAACTGCACACTAACTCCATTCAGACAAAGTCCAGCAGCAGTGGAGACTGGAATAAACATGACTGGGAAATTAAAGGCGTGCTATGCTTGTCAGAGGAATGGCCGGTTAACATGCAGAAGGTATCTATAGTGATAAACTGTGGATGTGAGGATGTGTTTTATTGCCCTGTGGTGTCTAAATGAGTGGCTGCTGTTTCAGGACCAGGCTGGGGGAGCCCTGTCTGAAGACATACCCTCTGGAGTGTGTGGATCTGCTGAAGAGGGCGCGGGTCGCCTTCCAAGCTGGTCGCACCCTGAAGGAGGGCTTCAGACTATCTCAGCTGGAGGCGCTGGTGCGGATGCTGGAGGAACATGAGTGTGACTTTGTGGATGCTCTTGGAAGGGACCTTCATAAGGTGAGGGGTGAGGCAGTCACCTACAGCAGCTGTGTTTGTAAAAAAAACACCAGACTATGACAATGAGAATTGACATAATGTTCCAATTAGTAATGTCTGTATTTTTTTTAACCAGCCAAGGTTTGAGACAGTTGTGTCAGAGCTGATTCTCATCAAGAATGAGGCACTTCATGCCATCATCAACCTTAAGAAGTGGATGCAGCCGCAGCATGTGGAAAGAAACCTGGTGAGACTGTTGCCCCCTTTTCCCCCCAATAACATCTTATTAATATTATTGGGATTATTCACAATTTAGCCCACACAACCTTTTTGGAGAGAACATTCCGTCTCGCTACCACAAAGAAAAGTATTGTGCCGGCCCCGCCAAAGCAGATTAAAACTTAAGTTTCCTTGCCCTTTTTGTGAGTCAACATGTGCACTGGTAAACTTTCACTCATGAGAGTTCTGTTAACCTAATATCGAGCTTGTCTGATTGGTGTAGTCCACCACGCTGGACGAGTGTCTGATGGTCAGTGAGCCGCTGGGGGTGGTGTTCATAATGGGGACCTGGTGCAGTCCTGTCCAGACGTGTCTGGTGCCGCTGGTGGGGGCCATCGCAGCAGGTGCACACACTCAAAGACACTCATTTAATCAGTGTGATTCTAGTTGTCCTCACACAGGCTTGCTGATGATACTTTATTAATTTGTGTAGGAAACTGTGCAATCATCGGCCCCTCTGAGTGCACCTCTCACACAGCAGAGCTCCTTCATCGTCTCGTCCCCTTCTACTTGGACAATGTGAGTAATTACACAGCAGGGAGGACAGCAGACCTTTTTTGTCTTGAAGCAAAGGGTGACTTTTTGTGGGTCTTTTTGCTCAGATATCGCCTGGTTGACTAAATGCTTAGTATATACTTTGATGGAATAGGTAGCCCTAGATTTTTATTCCACTCATTTGAGTGATAACCCAGAATCAAACTATGATTCTGGGTTATCACATAGTGTACACTGTATATTGATTGGCAGGAAGGACCTATAATGCAACAGTAAAAATGTAATAATCTGATCTAAAATTCTCGTTTTCCTCAAGGAATGCTTCCATGGGATTCTTGCAGGCACGAGTGACTTGCCTGAAGTTGTGGAACTTAAATTTGACCACGTCTTCTTTACAGGTAAAGCTACCTATAAAATTGTTTCGTGATTATATAGTGATAAGTTATTAAGGATGTCTGTCGAACCCTATAGGTAGCAGGGAGGAGGGAAGCAGAATTGCTCAAGCTGCAGCTCGCACACTCACGCCCGTCACCCTGATTTTGGGTAGCAAGAACCCGTGTTATGTGGACCAAAACTGTGACATCATCACCACCGCGCAGCGCATCGCCTGGGCACGTTTCCACAATGCCGGACAGAGCATGGTGGCTCCTGACTACATCCTGTGCCACACGGACGTCCAAACACGGCTTGTGCAGGCCCTGAAGTGCATCCTGATGCAGTTCTACGGCTCTGACCCCAGAGAGTCACGCAGCTACGGCCGCATGGTCAATCTAGAGATCTTCAACCGTACGAGAGACATGCTGTGGAGATCTGGCAAGGTGGCTGTCGGTGGGCAAGTGATAGAAGCAGAGAAATATATCGGTAAGCATCCTCTGAAACAAAGCAAACTGTGTCATATGCATTACATTTAACCATTACATTTAACATGTTGTTAACTTGTTTTTTTTCTGTCTGAAGCCCCAACGATTTTGACAGAGGTAGCAGAATCAGATCCCATCATGCAACAGGACGTTTTTGGCCCAGTTCTTCCTGTTCTGACTGTAAACGACATGGATGAAGCAATTGCCTTCATTAATAAGCAAGGCAAACCCCTCTGTGTGTACGCATATTCCAGCAACAGCAAGGTACGTGACAGATTCAAGTTAAGACATTCATTGTACGAGCCTGGTGCAGCTGATGTGTATTCTGATCACGGGGCTGGCCTTTCTGACAATGCAGGTCATCTCGAGGCTAATGAGTGAGACCTCTAGTGGAAGCTTTTGCTCCAATGACGGCGTCCTGCAAACTCTGATGGTGGCCCTGCCTTTCGGTGGAGTTGGTAAGTCAGTCGCAGCAGCAGAGTACAAATTATGCCAAACATAGTGGTGGAATAAAATTACCCATATCAACTCTCCCATCACTTTTTTGACAGGTGCCAGTGGAATGGGTTCCTACCACGGCCGCTACAGCTTTGACACTTTCTCTCACAGGAAATCATGCCTGCTAAGAGGCACACGGTTTGAGTGTGTAACCTATCTGCGTTATCCGCCCTACGAGGACCGCAATCTGTCTCTAATGACATGGGCCAGTACCCTGTCCCAGAAGAGCCAGGGCTGGTGCCAGATCCTGTGATCGTGTGGGAGGGTGATAACCGAGCCATGCTGGAAGAAAGCCGAATGCCCCCTAAGTCAGCGACAGTCCTGACATGCAAATGTTTTGTTAGTGTATTAAAAATAGATGAGGACAAAACCTACTGGGGTGCAGCTGCATCTAACAGAGGAAGAGCAATATACATAGCAGCTGTTCAGTCTCTGGGTGATGATAATTATAAAATCAACAAGAAAAAGAGATGCTTGCCAGTATTTAAAATGTATCTGCTGCAGTGCCATAACTGTACACCAACTCAACTAAATGTATGTGATGGATGAAACATTACCTGTGCAAAATTAAATAACCAAGAGGTATATTTATTGGCTGAATGGTTTATTTTTTTTATATAAGAAAACAATATTGGACATCATTCATATTTATTGATATATAATAACAATACAAGTGAAATCTCTGCAACACCAACCATCCCCAAAAACAAATTGGGCCTGTGCCTTTTTGCTCATGTGAAAATCTGGTCATTCAGGTCTTTTGTAGATTTTCTCCTCGTTGCCATCTTTCATAGCTGCATATCTGGCCGCGGTGAACAGGTAGTCACTCAATCTGAGAGAAAATATTGGGACATTTATCAGATGTGTAAAAGAATAAACTATGTCCTCATATTAATTTTAAAGCACTGGACTGACCTGTTCAAAAACTTGGCAACATCTGGATCTGCCTCGCCTGACCGAACAATTGGAGCAACACTATAACAAGAACAAAGATCTATCAGAGCCCACTGAGCCGGAAAAGCAAGACAAAGGGGGTCATTTTACATCATTCAAGGCAAAGAACATGCTGCAACTCTGACCTGCGTTCTGCTCTGCGACACACTGTACGAGCCAAGTGCAAAGCTGCGCTGCCCTTCCCTCCAGACTGTGACACACAAAGCACAAGTATCAGTGCAAGAGGAAAACCTGGACTCTCATAAGAAGCCAGTGTCTCACACATGAACAAAAGGGCTTACAGGTAAAATGAAGTTGGTCAGCGGAGGGAGTTCTTCTGTGAATTCATCAATCCAGGTCTCCAGGTCTGCAATTGGCTGAGCTGTAAATTTTGTTCTCTCTGGCAAAAGCAAAACAGAAATAATCAATCCAAAAGATCCTCAAGCACACAAGGGGCAATATTTTACTGCATTAGACCAGCCAGCAAGTTCATACTTATGTGACTGTCTCTTGCAGATGATCGAGGGGTGGCAATATTGGAGCCCACGTCTTGTAAAATGCACTGTATCTACAAAGAGAAAAAAAAGAAAAATACTGTCAGAAACCTTATATCTGGCTGATGTACAATGTCTGCAATGAAGGAAGTTAATAAACACAACATGAAAATCAAACCTTGTCCAGCTGATATGTGAACGTGTGACCTTTGTCGAGGCAAAATTCTCTGGCCAAGCTGTAATGTACAATTCAACACGGTCACTTCAGGTGAGGCAGATTATGGAATAAGTTTTAAAGTGAACTGTGACAGGTGAAAAGTAGAAATGTTACCCTATAGCTGATGCCAGCTCATCTGTATTCCCCAAGGCTTCAAAAATATGATCTTCCTTTGGCCTCCTTTCTCCTGTAAATGTGCTTGAGAAACCTTTTAGGAGGCACAGCAAAAATGGAGTCAATTTTTTTAATAAATACTTATGGTAACAGTACTGTAACATGCTTTGTTTTGCTAGTTAAGTTGAAAAACAACCTTTGTCTCCAGTTTTGGTGTATATTTTGGGTACCCTGATGTCTCCTTCAGTGGCATAACTGTAGGAAACCGGAAGACAGGAAGATACAAGAGAATTATTTTTTGACATATTTGATACCAACACATGACTATTAATGCATGTAAGATAAGATAAGATATTCCTTTATTAGTCCGCCAGTGGGGGAATTTGCAGTGTACAGCAGCAAAGGGGATAGTGCAAAAAACATGATGCATCAGCTGACACAGTAAAAGAGTTAAACAAAGTGTAACAAAATATGAACCATCTAAATAGAAGGAAGTATAAAAATAGGAGCAGTATATACAGTATCGACAATAAACAGACTATTAACAAAATTGCACAAGTGGAAAATGATATTGCACAGTGAGAATGAAATGAAATTTCACCTGAAAATATCAGGTTATTGTCAGTTTTTTGGTGTGTAAGTGGTCTACTGGGAGCAGTGCTGTAAGGATCTGTGATGTACTCAGTATAATAACACTGTATTTTTTTTTATTTCACTGGGTCTCTAAAGTATCATTTTCAAACCAAGACTTTAGCTGCTGTGCTCCCTTTACTTCATAAGAGTATCCCTGTGTAGCAGCTAGCCAGCTGTTATTGCATAGAGTATCCCTGTGTAGCAGCTGCCCAGCTGTTACATACACAGTTACATGAATGACAAACATGTGCTAACACTTTGCAGCCTACTTTGACAAAGAACAGGGATGTACAACTACCTTCTGTCTGAACACAAGGCGTTTCTTGTCCGTAGCTCGTTTATAAGCCTGCTTGTCCTTACAACACACCGGAGGTGAGCAGGTTTGATTATAAACGATGCCATATTAAAGTTTAAGCTGCTAGCTGCTAAAGGTGAGCGATAGTGGAAAACGCCTCTTGTTTGTCTCTCCGGAGTGTCCGTAGTTTGTGGGCGTTTCCTTTATCATCGTATGATTGGTCAGCTCACCGTGTGGTTTGAGAACGCGGGATGCTGATTGGACGAAAGAATATATGCTCAACTAGCTGCGAGACGCTGATTGGACGAAAGAATATCTGTTCAACTAGCTGCGGACGCTGATTGGTTCCTGGAAGCCCAACCTATGTTAGTCCCGCCTCCTGTGTGCCCACCGTCGTGTTTTTAACCATGTGTGTTTTTAGCATGGTTTTTATCCCGCTGTTTGTTTTGTGCTCAGAGAAACTTCCTGCACTTTGACCAAAAAATCTTCTATATCCTCTATCATCGTCGAGTCTTGATGATAAACGTATCGCTGTGGGACAGAGTTGTCACCTGCTCGTTTGGTGCTTCAGAGGATTAACATTAGCTAAAGGTGGCTCACGTTAGCTACTAATAATAATAACAATAACACTGTCAGTGTGACAGGTTGAAGCTGAAGCTGCACACTTGTTACAGAGATGCAAGTGAAGGAGTTATTGGTGTCTGCTCCAGGGAAGGCTATCCTCCACGGAGAGCATGCTGTTGTTCATGGAAAGGTAACATGAAAGTACAGCTGACAGAGAGATGATATACTGAGTGTTTTTTTGTGTTTTTTTGTGTTTTTTTTTTTGTGTTTTTTACATTTATCCTTTGATATTGCAATATATTTTGTTATTAATTGTTTTTTATTTGTTTTTACTTGTTTTATTGACACAACAAACATTAATTACTTCTTTATTATTTTCTTCCATTTACATGCATGCTCTTTTTAAATATTTATATATTGTAATTTGCTTAATAAATTGTATATATGTATATATATGTTTTTGTTTTTATTTTGTTCTTTTTTTATTTTTTATTTATTATTGAATTGACCCTTTGGCAATATTGTTCACCTGACAGTCATGCCAATAAAGAAAATTGAATTGAAAATTGAATTGATACTGAGTGTATGAGATTTTAAAGTGAAGCTGGGTAACAGTCACGTCAGTCAGAGCAAAAAGGATACGATACAGGATGTCTTCAACAAATAACTTTTAATGCATTCAGTTTAAAATGTGATTATGCTACCCTCCAAGAGGCTGTCACTACTTTCATTTAAGTACATCTCTGTAAGTTGATTTTCCTACTGTAATGTAAAGAAACCAATAATTACCTGGAAGATAGACAAAATCACATCCAATAGACGACAAACTAGTATTAATTTGCACTAAAAGGGTTCAAAGTCGCTGAGTGCTGTTGTTGAAATTGTTATTTTGTTGTTTTTTTTGTTTTGTTCTTCTTCTTTGAGGTATTTATTTGTTTTGTTTTATCTTTTATTTTCTTTGTTTTCTTTGTTAGATATGTGAAATACATGAAATGTCATGTCTCTCTTTCTTTGATTACTGTGGAAATTCTGACTAAACATTTCATTGTATAATTTAATTATTAATATTGTTAGTCTGTCTGTATGTGTATATATACTGTATGTATATATGTTTATATGTAAAATTCAATAACAAAATATTGTTTTAAAAAAAAAAAAAGGTTTAAAAGTCTGTCCATTTATTAACCCTGTGCTCTCTGCTCAATTACAGGTGGCTCTTGCTGTGAGTTTGAACTTGAGAACATATTTACGGTTGAAAGGCACCAATACTGGCAATGTTTGCATCAACCTCCCAAATATTGACACATTCCTCTGCTGGGACTTGTCTGAACTGAAGCAGCTTGTTCCTTATTCCTGTGGTAAGGGATGGTGCAGCACTGCGGACCATTAACACCACAATGTCATTTTTACTGTCGGGTCTATATCATGCCTCCTATAGGACAGTACATGTAGGGACATTTCAGTATTGAGACTTTTTTCCACTGTTTAAAAAATAGTCCTATTTTTCTTAATGAACATTTAACTCCAACACATCTAATCATCAGATTAGGTACCACAACCTTTAGTCTCTAATGCAGCGATGAACTCACACATCTTCCGCATAATTGTCTGTGGACTTTGTTATGGTATCAGTCTTTGAACATATTGTACCATTAACTGGGACAACTAACCTTTTTGCAGAATTTCTCATTCTATACATATATATGTTTTCAGCTTTCTACAGATCAAAGTGGGTTGTTGTGATAATATTCTAGTGATTTTGATGATTTTTGTGTCTGTTCACAGGTAAGAGGGAGGAGGTGAAACGTCTGGATGCTGAACTTGTGAAGAGACTGCGTGAATTTCTTGGTGTCACCAATGGAAACTTAGATACTTGCAACATGGCCACCCTAGCCTTCCTCTACATCTACCTCTCACTGTTTGGATCAGGGTGAGATATTTCTTCCCAGCATTTATTCATTTTATTATTGCGGCTAGTTGGCTCAGATGGCCACAAAAATCACATTACAGATATTTCTGATACTGTGGAAAACTAGACACCAAAGAAAATGCCATCCAGTTACAGAGCTCTAGCGCTGGTTATTTCAGGCCAATCTAGGGCATCTTTGGCAAGAAAAGTAACAGCAGCTACAGTTAAAAAATGCAGAAGTAGACATGTCCATGTGCTTTATCTACAGGCAATGGAAAGCAATAGCGTCGGTGCAAATCTGACGCTGCAGATTTGGCACTCAAAGAGAGACTTTGAGGTGTAAAATATAGCATTTTTGTCAGTCCTCTGCTTTCCTGTGGCCTCACCAGATTTGAGACTAACTTGTCTGATGGTTAAGTCCCAGAAAATACTTTTTTAAAGAAGGGAAATAAGAAAAATAAAATGATTTACAAAATTTTGAAAAGCTAACATTTGGTGTTTTACAGACAGAAGCTGAATAGTGTTTCTGTAAGTATTTAAAGGGCCAGTGTGTAACATTTTGGGGGATCTATTAGCAGAAATTGACCGTAGTTCTCCGACATGTTTATGAAATTGGGGTAATGTGAGCCGCAGATTGCAAAACCGTGGTACCGCCAGCCGCCGCCTGACTTCCGTTGCTCCTAAAGTAACGTTATTATGGTAAGGATGGCCTCTGAGCGAGGCGAACGGCGTTACCACGGTTTTGCACTCAGTGGCTCACATTACCACAGTCTTGGAAAGGAAGGAGTGGGCGGAGGGGTACTCAGTTGGTTGCAATCTGCAACCTCACCACTAGATGTCGCCAAATCCTACACACCGTAACCTTTAATGTCCTCTGAAGGATAGGTGTGTGTTGAGTGTAATGATGTTTAATTTACATTAATTATTTTATTTTAGCTAACAGGTGCTACAAGTGTTGAATGTAAAACCTCAAAGATTCACATTAAAAAAATACAGCTGTAAACAAAACTGGTAGAATATAACAGGGTTATACAAAGTATTTGTCATAAGCAGAAGTCATTCCAGTCCTTTTGGAAATGCTTCATTTGCAAAAAATGTACTACCTATTGATAAAAATGTGTTCTTGAAATGAAGATAGTAAAAGGAGACAGACAGAAAGGTCGGATGTTAGTTTTAGCGACTCCAGCAGCTGCGAGGAGCACGGAGGATGCTCAGGAACATTAGAGCTGCAGGTTGTCGAGAGGTTTAATCGGCGCTGACACGGTGCTGCCGTGTCTGAGAGAGGTGATGGGTTCTGACAGGATGGCCGCTAATGAGAGTCTGGCACTGGGCCACACTGCAGCCTTTAACAAGTCTGGATGTGTCTTTCCCTCGAGAGAAGAGCCGGACAATTAGTTTAGAGTATTCTCCTGTCTGCCCAAAAGCAGCTTCCCTGACAGACATTGACAGCAATGTCAAGCAACTTTCTGTTGCATATAGTAGTGTATGGATTACTTAACATTAAACACTCCCTATGGTTATGGATATACCGTAACTGTACCAGTTATATTAAGTAAAGTAAAGAAGGGAATATGATACATTGTTTACTTAATACTTAAGTAAGTCATGGACACAGTATTTAAGTCTTTATATGTATAAACAGAGGTTCAGTTTTCACGTTTATTTCCTCAGTGAGCTGCCCAGCTTGACGGTGTCTGTGTGGTCGGAGCTGCCAACTGGAGCAGGACTGGGGTCAAGTGCTGCCTACTCAGTGTGTTTAGCTGCAGCTCTGCTCTGTGCAAGTGGAGCCATCCCCCCTCCTCTCAAAGAGTGGGATCACACTGCCAGGTAACAACATTATATTAACAGGAATGCCTCTTTTATGAGCTGTGTATGCAAGTTGTGTATACCACTGTTAGGCCTGATGAATATGCTCCAAAACAGGATCACAGACGTGATTTTACCTCTCCCATGTCTCGTACTATGCAAACAGTCTGACTAAAAGTTATTTGGTTTGATGTTTACGGAAAATGAAAGACCTTGAATCACAGCACTATACTTCTTAAATAGAAATACTGATACGTGGTTGGGGGTCAACATGAATGCCTGTACAATATAATGCAATCCAAAACGGTAGCCTAAAATGCAATAAATACAATTTTTGAGAAGCGTATGATGTTAAATTTTTGATGAATGTGTCAACTCATTTTCTTAAATTTGCCTTTAATTTAACTAGTTTTTCAAATGAAAATGATTGCATAACTATGTCACACAAACCAACACAATACAACTTATGTCTTTACTAATTACTCAATTATGTAATTACTCAAACCGATTAATAGATTATCAAAATAGTTGGCCATTAATTTAGTAGTTGACAACTAATCTTTAATTAATTGTTGCAGCTCTAGTTGATAGTGTTTTCTACCTACCAAAATGTAACATTTTAGATACGCTCATCATCACAAACGGCAGCTGTATAATCGCTCATTGGACACCCAACTAAGGCAGTTAGAGGGTCTGTTGGGAAACAAAGTTCTCCTCTAATTTACAAATAATTGCAGGTGGTGTCAGGAGGACCTGGAGCGGATCAACAGCTGGGCTTTCCAAGGGGAGATGATCATCCACGGTAATCCTTCAGGAGTAGACAACGCTGTAGGAACATGGGGTGAGGCCTGATATTATCTGGCATACGGTGCAGTACATATGGTGTTATACCTCCCTTTGTCTCCGTGGACACGGAGCCACCACTGTTCATTATCATTTGATGATTATCTGTGTAATGATTTTGATTTCCCTGTTTGTAGGTGGCATGCTGAGATTCTTGGCTGGGAAGATAATACCACTGAGCAGGTAATGGCACTGATGAACACATTTTTATTTCATTTCATTTAAAAAGAGTACACTGTGTGAATTAATAAAAATCTGTGTATTTGTTTCCTAACGGAAGCCAAATATTGTTTGGGTAAAATTAGTGCACCAGAATAATATGTCTGCTTTACTTTCCAGGGTGCCGTTATTAAGAATCCTCCTCACTAACACCAAAGTACCACGTAGCACCAAGGTACTTGTTGCCAGGGTGAAGGACAAGATTAACAAGGTACTAAATGGTTTCTTCCTCCCCCGTGTGTTACTTGCCTACACTGTAATTAATATAATAGGCAGTGCTTTTGCATGGCAGATACTCCAGAGCCTGGCGTTGAGTGCCTTCATAAAATATTGAAATTAAACTCTTAGCCAGCGCCCCTGTGTGCTGTTGCCTTGGTGACACCAGCAGGTGTGCAGCTTTCTGCCTCAGACATGGATCGGCCTGGATGGTGTTGTGGCAGTGTTGTGACCAAAATCAAACCTCCCGTTTTACAATCTGTATTTGTATAAAGCTGTTTTTTTTTTTTTTTTAAACATATGCACAAATACACTTGTTGTTTGATCTGTAGTGATGACTTTGTGTAGAGATGCTGTGCTCATGTAAGGTTGGGGATGTTGATTTCCTTTGTTTTTGTTTTCCTCTCCTGTAGTTTCCCTCCATCATGACCCCGGTGCTCGACTCAGTTGATGCCATTTCCTGCACTTGTGAGAAAGTCCTCTCAGAAATGACCTGTGAGCCCATCACTGGAGAGCACTACAATATTCTAGAGGTACAACATATTAATAGATTGTGTAAGGGTTCTTGCATCATAAACGAGTCATTGATGTTACATCGGACTTTTGTTCCTTTTTTTAATGTAACATGTCTTAAACCAGAGAGCCCACATTCACATGAGTAACTAGAATGGCACTCGGAGAGCGCAGACCTCCGCCAAGCTGCCCAAGTACGATTCCCCCCCCCCCCCTCTCTGTGCAGCTTGCGCCATCATCCACGTGTATTTTTGTTTATGTTGAGATCAGCTGTACGCAACGGAGCATCGTAAAACACTTCATTCAAACTGGACAGAAACAAAGTAAAAATCACCTAAACCGTTGTTGTTACTCTTTCCAACAATCACCAAGTGTGCTTTGGTCGAACTCAACTGTAATTTCACCGAGTTTAATGTGAAAAAACACCAAATCTACAGGTGTCCTTCCCCTCCCTCCAACCCCCGCTCTCTCTCTGTCCCTCTCTCTGCAGGCAGAAGGAAAGAGGCAGGGTGACGCGCCATGAACGCCGGTGAAAACATAACCTCCTTCCTAGGCCTTCGGCCTTGGCGGAGGTGATTATCTGCCAATAGCAACAGATATTATTATCAACATCTGTGTCTTATCATTCATAGGAGCTCATTGATATGAACCAGCACCATCTGAATGTGATGGGTGTAGGACACCCGTCCCTGGACACAGTGTGCCGAGTCACATTGACTAAAGGGCTCCACAGCAAGCTGACCGGTGCAGGGGGAGGAGGCTGTGGCATCACCCTTCTGAGACCAGGTACTGTAGGCCAATACTCTACTGTCACAACAGTGTGCATTTTAAATGTTTGTAAAAAAGGGTGAAGTTGAAGGTAGACAAAAAGTGACATAAAAAAATATTTTTTTTTTTTTATTAAAATTACTGATGCGTTTCGGCCTTTTTCAGAGCATCAATAAAGTTAAGAGCAAATCACTTGACAATTTTTAAATGGGATCTTTATGATATTTAGAGCATTAATATAGCAGCAAACAACTATTTGCTATGTTAAGATATAGAGGAGTATTGTCTACCTGAGCAGAGAATGAAGTTGCTCTCCCTCTGTGTGTGAGTTGTAATCTAAGCTTCTCCTCGCTTTGTGGACATCGCCGGGCTGGCTGCGCATGCTTTTAGTGCATGCATGTGCATGTGAGCTTGCCCCACTGGCGAGCTCATGGCCGCCGCTCTATACTGCTATCATACGGTGGTTACAGCTGATAACGCCGTCCCGACCAACGGCGCCGTTGTGGATGCGTAGATCCCACCCTGCGGTTCCCCCTCAGGTTAACACTGTTAACCCTGTCTGCACTGTTGCTGCTGTTTTTACAGGTAGAGCTGTTAGCACTGTTAGCTGCGAGCCACTGGCTCAGCTGCCGCCATGTTGAGAGTCGAGTGGAGGCAATAGAAATGCTCCTAATCTCGCTTTCAGCACCTTTTAAATGATGCATTTAATTAAAATTAATATCACATTTTATTGAGGCTATACTGCATCCTCCAATTTTTGTCATATAATAAATTGAATTTGATAAGGGATGTTTGATGAGCCAAACTGTCAGACTCCTGCTGACAACAAATGCTCTGTTTTCCTCAAACGCTCCCTCACTCTTCCTCTCTGAAGCAATGATTTGAGTGGCAGGAAATGATGAGAAGGCTGCACAAGAAAGGTCCTTTGGTGTGCAGGTACTACTGTAGAATATGTTATAAGGAGACTTTGTATCATCCTCTCTTTGACAAAACAAACAAGCAACGCACCTGTGAGTTCAGTCTTTGTTTATGCCTGCAGCCTGTAGCATACTGAATTTTCATGCGTCTAAAGTCCTCTAAATAGATTTTCAAATGCTCTTTATTTGTTTTCTTAGCAAACATTTCCATCCGTGTGAATTGCAGCAATTTTCAAATAGATTGTCTTGTTATCTTCTCTGATGTTCTCAGAGAGTCTTTGTGTTAAAGCTCTTTGAGTTGAGGAAGCAAGCACTAAGCTCAGTTATTTTATCACTGCATTGGAGCTGCTCTTCCATCTGAAGCTTTAAATTTAAGCTGGATGCATGGTTAGCGTAAGTGTTACTGTGCAGCTGAAGTGGGCTTTGGACTATTTCCTTTACAACAAACAGCAGGGAAGTGCCAGATGTTTGACGTAAGTGACGAGGTTTTTGTGTGGCTCCAGTGTTGTCCTTTTGCTGTTAGTGACTTTACAACTCCATCCTTGAAAGCACCACTGTAGCCCGTTTAGTCATGTACACTAAACTCAAACAGCTGTCTCGTTAGCTTGCAATCCATTTATCTTGTAATGTATAATGTAAACTATAACCCATCCTGACACAACCTTTCTTGACTTTATTATGACTTGTTTTGTTTTGTAGAAACGGACTCCTCTGTTGTCCAGACTACAGTGCGGGACTTGAAAGACTGCGGCTTTGACTGCTGGGAAACGAGTATTGGCGGGGCGGGCGTCCAGCAGCACTCTCCTCTCTCTGTTAAGGAGGAAGTTCTGGAGATTTTAAACCGTTACTGAGACTATTTGAGGACAAATGGGCTGTTTGTCTTCTCGTCGTTTTTACCTGAAGACCTGAGGTGTGCTCCACTAATGAAGTGAGCCGAGGGGAACAAGGAAAATGTCACACTGAGCGGAGCTGGACGGAGCCTCCAGAATTTTTCCTGACAGGAAAACAATCTAATTGTTTTGAACTAACAAGGCAACGGTGTCTCTAACAAATTGCTGATATTAATTTTGAAATGTGGGAAAATGACAGATACTCGAGGGTACAATTATATGTGCTGAGCGCTTTGTCCACTAGATGGCATTAGAGTTGCACAAATGCTTTTTATGAAACAGACTGTATGGTGAGAGGCTCTGATAAATTGATTAATGTGTAAGTGAAGCACTGGCAGAATTAATTTATAGTTTCATCCAAAATGCTTAACGTAGTAACATACCTTAATGGATTAGATGATTGTCAGTCATTAATTGCTCTTGGCATTGTAACATGCAATGTTGTTGGATAACCGAAATAATGAAAAAGATCATTTTATGGAAAATGATGATGGAGACAAAGTGTGATAAATGAAATTGTTTTCTGTTTTTTTAACAAAACCCAATGAATATTATTCAGATTTCTTCTTTAGTCTTCACAGTTGTTCAAAGAGGTTTATCAAAGTGACTGTACTTTAATATTTCTCCGCATCATAAACAATGTTGGTGAAACCACAAAATAATAATGTCATAAATATACTCAGAGGACTATTTGCATATAATATAAAACTTTCACACTCATAAATTATTAAATACAGATGTATGCTGCTTTGAATCAACATCCAACCTACTGTTTTTATTTTGATCTACTTTTAACATAGAAGTGTTTAAATTCAAAATAATGCAGAAACCAAGTATTTTATTTATTCATTTTAAATCTCAAATAAAAAAAATAATATGTAATATCTGTTGCGGTTTGGTAAAAATTGTATTTAAAAATAATGCATGCCACATGATGTTCCTTTCTGCAGTTAAAGACCAACTAGCTGTTTTGTTTTGCTAATAGCGGATGGAGACAGCAGGAGTGTGTGGCCTCTCTGGAGCCTCTGGATTAGCGCCACTATAATGTGAATCAACAACAACCAGCGTCCTTCTGTGAGTCATTTGTGCTGACACATATGCACACACACACACACACACACACACACACACACCAGCTTCCCCATATTCTCCTCCACCTAATTGCTCATCCTCCTAAGCATTACGAAATATTCTGCAAATGCCGCAGATACAGAAGAAGGATCTGTTTAGAATATCCCTGATTTGGGGAAAAGGTCACGGTGGGATTCGGTTGGGTTTGAATATCCATTTCATTTTCTATTTTTTAAATGTCATGAAGATTGAGTAGTATGAATCTGGCAGTGTACGTGAATACACAACATTTGTCACCCTCCCTCCTTTTCCGCCTGGCGCCCCCTCTGTCCTCTTGAATTGTGTCATCTTTATGTCAGGGCAGCCCCCCGTCAGTGCGCCGCACAGTTGCCCCTAACCCCTGCTGGAATTTAATTACCACTGCGCTTTTCAATTGAAATGGCATTGACGAGGGGGGACAAGAGGGAGACAACAGAGCCTGTTTCATTTGAAGCCCCTCTCTTTCTTTTCCGTCTCATTCTCTCTCACTCCTTTTTACCCCTGCAAGGCACAGATGGTATTTTTTTTATCAATGTCAGCGCCTGCTTCTTTCTGCTCTGATGAATAGAATCTAAAGAGGCCCTGAGATTATTTCAGATAACAGAGGGAGTGAGGAAAGGGGGTCAAGGATAGAGGGAGAATGTCAGAAAGGGAGAGGTGCTGTCCGAGCAGCGTGGAAGGAGACGTACAAATCATTTAACATTTAACGTTTAGAGAGTTTTGTCGGGATGGATCAATGTGGGAGAATCAAGGATGTATAATTCATTTTGTCCAAGCAGGAGGAATGAAATGTTAAATGTGAATTTGCTGAGTGGTCACGCTCACTGTGGCACATTCCCTCTGTTCCCTCCGTCGACTGGTGAAATGCTTGTCAGGAGCCATTAAGTTTGAACACAGAATTAGACCTGACTGACAAGATATCATGTTGCTGTTGGCCACTGGTTTTGCTAACAGGGATTCAGTGTGTGACTTCCTATAGGGAGCATTTGCATTGACATATAGAGGCCTCTGGATCACAGTATGATGTCTACTGTTATTGTGGAAAATCACAATGTGTGTATATTATAATTTTTGTCAGGATATGTGTGTGTGAAAGGGGATGTGCAATTGGCCACAGCAGGGAACATCCGTGCAACCATCTTCTCCCAGCATTCATACCGCCGCACTGACGGAGGCAACATCAGCATCATGAGCTCCTCTCAGTAATGATGGGCTGTATGATCCTCCTGGGGGTGTTTGTCCTTTCGGTAAGTGGGGGGTGGCGGACGGTGTTAGTTGCAGGGGTCCAATTAAGACAGCCGAGTACAAAGGCGCTGCCAAAGGATTTAGTTTTAGGAACATTGAATTGTTCTCTAAGTCCCAGCTCATCATACTTTTTTAATCCGATGTAAAGGATAAGCTTTCCTTGAAATATGCAGTTGGAATACGGGTTTCAGCATTAACCATCTTGGAACTCAAAACACAGCAATAGCTCCTTGGGACCCCTCATCCAGGGTCTGACATTAACTTTTTTTACTGCAAGCTTTTTTTTTGTCTGCCACCCAGAAATTTTACCTTCCTTTTTTTAAATCTCTCTCCTTCAAACAACAAGTCAAGTTTCTCACCAAAAACTACATTTTACAACTGTGGTTCCCAAACTGGGGGGCGGGACCCCTAAAGAGGGCCCAGAGTTATAAAAGGGGGGGCGCGGCAAGGCAAGGCCAAATATCAATGATGCATGGTTCTGCATTGGCCTGGGGTAACATGATAACATCATGATAACGTTATAATTTACCTTCGCCCAATAGTCATTTTTACTGATTAGAGCTTGAACGTATCATAATGTAACAATGGAACCTCCGTTAACGTTAGTAGCTCCGTTATTTCGCCAAGCAGGACTGTGCTGCCTACCGGCTGCTAACAGCTAGCTAACGTTACTAGCTCTCTTCCTGTCAATTTCAACACAGATTTGTTGTTCACAACGTAGCATAATCAGGGAAACAATAGGATAGGTCCCTCCAGGTTTGTAATCGCCACACAGTTGAGTGTTTTTTTTCCCCCTCCACCATGGCTCCGGTCCCAAACAAACTGAAACATGATACAGCGTGCGTATGGCATTACGTCATTGTGCATGCGTAACTGTCGGACAGCATTGACAAGAGGAATCAGAAGTCAAGGAGGCATGCAATATCAAGGAATCTGACAACTAGGAACCGGTTCTCAATGGGAAACGGTTCTCGATTCCCATCCCTAGCATTTTCCCTGTCCCTATCTGGTGACTGGGTTGGATGGAAATGTCTTTAGCTTACTGCAGGTATTTGGTTATAAATTTAAGTATTTTGACCTGATGATGGTGCTAGAGGAAAAGGCAATCCTTAACATTTAATTCCTGGTTGATTTAGAGTTTCTATTTGAGTCAAAACAATTGAATTGTGCTTTGAGTGTAGCAGTCTGGAGTCTTTTTGTTGATACATGAGCTTCAGGTTTTCAGAATTGTGTGCATAGTTCCTTTTTTGTGTGTGTGTGATTACAATGGAGAAAAACTGTAATGCAGATTCCTGGGAATGTCACCACAGACACCCAGTTATTAATATAGCAAATATATAAATATTGCAATACTTTCATCCGTGGGCCATATACTCAGTCAGTGTTACCGTCTTCGGCGATAGATAGTGACTAAACAGACATTTATTTATATGAAAATCTTCGAGATTGACACAATTCATCCCGAGGAGCACCCGACTGTCTGTGCAAAAGTTCATGACAATACTGGCCGAGTCATTTCACTTGAACCAGAAATGTCCCCAAAGTAGTTGAGATCCATCCTCTGGGGACCATGAATGAATGTACAGAGTTTCACATTAATCCGTCACATATTTGTTGAGATATTTCCGTCTGGACCAAACAAACAAATATCAGAGGAAGGTCTCGAAAAATAAATCAGATTTTTGTGTTGCAGAATTTTTTTTTCTGCTTTCCTGTCCTTCCTGTCATCTCCTGACCCTTCAGGTTTTTTTTTGTGACCCTTTGTGGGGCTGCTGACCCCCAGATTGAGAACCTCTCCTTAACTCTTTCCCTTAGACAAAATATTTCAAATGAGGTTTCCACCTGGAGGATGTATTTGGTCTAGAACTTCACTCATGTTTACGTAATGGGTCCACAGTGTATAGACCTGCTTGAGCTGTATTATTGTAAACATCTGAAACACATGACACAGAGCGACTCCCAGTCCACGTCCCATTTTCCATCATGGAATTGTATCATGTCATTGTATTGATCCTGTAATTGATTCTGTGAAGTCGAGGGCACCTGCAACATACTCTGTCATCCCTCAGCGCCAGGAGCGCTCTTGTTTAATTGCAGGCTAAGGCGCTGGTTTTTCTTGTTGCCTTTGAAAAGCCTCATTGATTTTTATACCACCCTTCATCCTTGCTCTGCTCCGTTTTAAGAGCAAATCCCTCGTGTCGAAGTTGCCCAGAATGTAAAAGTATGAAATCTGTCAGAGCATTTCACAGGGCTTCCAGGTGCAATCCATACACGTTAACACTGAAGTTAAAAAGTCAGGCTGCTGCGTTTTTAAAATGTTTAAACAGAAGAAGGAAGAAGAGAGGACTCTGCTATGTCTCATAAGGGACCAGTTGAATGTGTTGGAAACACCCTCATCAGACTGGGGAGGTCAAAGGTCATCGCTCTGCCGGATTGGATTGTTTTTGTTAAAATGAAAGGATCTTAGGAGAAAAAAGTTATGTCGGGATAAATCAGAGGGCTGCAACTAACGATTATTTTCATTGTTAATTAACAAAATCTGTTGTGGTCTATAAAATGACAGAAAATGGTGAAAAATGTTGATCAGTGTTTCCCAAAGCCCAAAATGACGTCCTCAAATGTCTTGTTTTGTCCACAACTCAAAGATATTCAGTTTACTGTCATAGAGGAGTAAAGAAACCAGAAAATATTCACATTTAAGAAGCTTGAATCAGAGAATTTAGACTTTTTTTTCTTAAAGAATTACTCAAACCGATTATTTGATTATCAAATAGTTGGTGATTAATTGAATAGTTGACAACTAATTGATTCATTTATTGCAGCTCTAAATCAGAGGGTTAGCAGTATTTTTCTATTTTAAAAAAATGTATCAGTTTAATTCTTTTTATTTATGATGTGTATGCATTTATAGCTCCTGTTCAAGAAACACATTATACTTTGATAATGCACTGCATTTATTAATCTGACGCCACTAATCCAAACAGGAATTGTAATTATTTTTTGTTGGGCTTTAAACTGCAGTTTAGAAACTGGCACATACATATATTCAGTGCATTAGGGGGTCTATATAGAACAAAAATATCCTAAATGAAATTTGATTTGCATTAATTTGAGAAGCAGCTTATCTAACATTCATACTTTGAACTTGCTTTGAATTAGAAATAGGTTCTCATCATTTCCCTGGGATTGCAGCCAATTTATTGGATTCAGGTTTTTTTTTCTCCTCTGAGGCTCGGGGAGGAGGATGATCTCAAAATGTTATCACATGACACCGTGTGATTGATGGACCATTAAAATGTCAGCCAGATGTACTTAAAACCACAGCTTTTAGGTTGATAAATTACAGCACAAATGGATACATAAAGCTGTTAGAAACAAATATTCCTGCAGTCAGATAGTAATGGATGTTCTGTCTGCTGGTCTGTCTGTCTCTCTGTGTGTTTCTTCCTGCACATTTTCCCCTCTGCCAGTGTCTCTCGACCGCTGCAGTCATGTAATTACAATGGGACAGGTAGGAGTGTTCATATTTCATCTGCTGCATTCACGATAACATCTAATAATCCGAAAGCGTTGCAAAATTGGTATCTCGTTGCTCATGCATTATGAATGAGTCACTGATTGCTTTTTTGCATAGATTAGCAATCATTTCACAGAAATCTTTCATATAAAAATGTGCCAGGAGGCTTCTATCTCTTTTTCTGAAGAGTTGAGGTGACACATCCCGCCGCTTTTTAAGATAAGACGGATCAGGTGATGCCACTTCTCCCCCTTGCCCCTCCGCTCCTTCTCTTGCTCTCTGATTTATTTCTCTATGCATATCATCATGGGGTCGGGGATAAGTGTAATTTTCAGCCCACTTTGCAGCTGATTGCTCACTTAGTGAATATATTCAGCATCTGCACTGTTATTGTGTTTGGAGCCAAGTGGCTAAGTACCACTGAGGTTCTTTGGCATCAAAGTAAACATTTGCAGACTCCAGAAGTGCATCGAGAGGAGCAAATCAGAGCTTCAGAGCTCTGAGATTGTGCGTCCTGCATGCGGTTGTCAGTGACCTCTGGTCGTCCTGACTTGTAGCCTCAGATTGGCATAGCACATAAGGGGCTCATATGGTCTAGTGGTTAGGAAAATAAGCTGGTGACCAGGTCGCAGGGTAAACTCCCAGCTGAGGTTTACATATCATTTTTGTTTCCTGCCAGGCAAATTACCAGTTTCACGTGATCTACTACATCATCCAGTGACAGTCAAATATATTTCACAGAGCACATAAAGAGTTTTATAAACTGTGGGAGCAGTGCGACTATGATTGTTGCTGAGAGTAGTGTGCAGACTCAACATGAAACAGAGGTAAACTTAAAAGGACTTGTACGTAAAAGCTTTATTAGAACTGTTAATTAAAGCTTTTGTTCGACGCCTATGAACTTGGATTTGAGCTCTGCCTTGTTGCTGATTGACTAACGAAGGAAAGTGTCAACAGCATGAGGTGTGTGGACGTGTGGATGGCTGCGTTGTGTCTCCCATCGTAACCCCTGGCCTTTGCCCCCCCCTCCCCCGCATGGGCAGACTCTCAGCCAAGGCCCTGTGGAGGTTGGTGCCCTCTGCCTGACAGCCTGTCACTGTGCTATGGTGGTGATTTTTTTCTGCAGGAGATGGTGTCTGATTGGGAGCAGTGTGTGAATAGCCCTGTCACACTCGATAAGCCAGCAAGACGACCTGTGACGGGGACATATGGCATGTTTGACAGGGAGAGAGGGTGCGAATCGCACTGAATGATAAAATGGTGTTTTTCCCCCTTCGGCAATGTCATGCTTTCAGGCAAGCGTGTGGACCATCGCTCACTCAAGCGGCTGACTCCGGCCTCCTTGTGACATCTCCTTCAAGGTCCTGGGTTTCTCTGCCTCGCGCCTGGCCAATTCTGACACTGCGAGCCTGTGCTGCTCACAGCTGCTCCGTTAGCTTGTCGATGTTGGGAACATAATTGGATATCAGTTTAGTTTAGCGATGCAGACCGGGAGATTCATCGTAAGAGCCAGTTCGTCAGAACTCCTCTTAGAGCTCTCTGGCGCTGCAGCCCTTCATCCCGTCTCTTTTCAGACTGTCACACGCCTCACACTGTTGATTAATACACACACCGGCTCATCAGACGACTCTAATTGATGGGTTCAGCCTCCTCAGGACCCTGGTTTATTTAAAGGGCCACGAACACGTGAAGGAAGAGAAGAGAGACAAACGGGCTTTAAGTGTGTCGGGGAAATTATTGAGTTGAACTGCACGCCTCTCATCCTTACTGTCAGCCGGGTCTTGACTTCTGGTGTTGCAGCCTCAACTCCTATCCTGTCAAGTGTCACATTGTCTGTGTTTGTGGCCGTGACAGACAGCCCAGGTGTCACACTCAGGCTTCAGTGCACCATCAGGCACCTCTGCTCCGGTCCCCAGTGGCTCACAGTCAGAGAGACAGCACAGTCCAATAACCCCTCTCAAACCCAGCATGTCTCGCTCCCCGGGGACTCCCCTGTGGAGTTTACTCTCTGTCCATTGGGCCAGAACTTAGAAACTCTGCCAATGGTCACATGATCCCGCTTTCACTCTGAATGCTAATTATAACACTCCATCCACTCCAACTGCAGAGCAACTGCCATTATTAGAAATATTTCTGCTGCTTCTTTCTATAAGAAACTTTTTTAAAACAAAAAATCTCCTGATCTACAGTAGTGTAGATCACTGTGGCTCTCACTGTCAGGGTCTGGTCTCTATATGGTGGCAAGTAATAAGTACATTCACTCAGTTACTGTACTTATTTAAAACTTTACTTTCCATTTTCTGCTACTCTGTACTTCTACGCCACTACGTTTCAGACATAGACTGTATATAAGAAGTGGACGTGGTCACCGTGACATCACCCATTGGTTTGTGGACTGCCAGTGTGAAACTTCCAGCACAACCGAATGCTGAATAAGACATTTTTAGGCGACCAAACATGTTACAATTCACTTTGATGAACTGAAAACACACTATGAAAGGGTTAAAGTTGTAAGATGAAAACACGGACAACTCCCAGACCGGACAATGTCGTGGTAGTGACCTGTCAATCACAAGGTAGCCATGCCCTAAATCATCCCCTGCTTTATGGTCTATTTGACTCTAAATGGGACCATAATCTACAAAATGAACATCATGCTGTATTGAAGAAGACTTGAAACTAGCGATTGAGACCATAAACTCATGTTAACAATTTTTACTGAGGTAATAAATCAAGTGACAAGTAGGGTCATTTTCTCATAGACTTATATAAAATCTGGACTCCCTAAAAACTTGGTATTTCACCCGGATGGGTGTGGTGGGTAGCAGCGCACGCTTCAGTGAGCTCCGTGACCTTCTGTCAGCCCTCAGCCCATGATCTGATTGCACGTTCATGAGTTACATTAGTTTTGTACAAATAATAACATTAGAATGTCATAACATGTGCCCCCTATCACGTGTCATAAAAATATTGGATGAAATTTACTGGCTGGCTAATGTTAGCTAACTGTTCACAAGCTAAAATGAACTGGTTTCCTTTGTAAACAAGCCTTACGTGCGAAGCGCTTGGTAACGTTAATGTTTGCCCCATGAAGCTATAAAGAATGAAGTCACCCCAGTCTGTTGTTAACGTTAAATTATTTAACCCTAATGTTAAATTATATAACCCTAACCTCACCAATTTGAAGTGAATTGCTCGGCGAGTGTAAGAGAGTTGAGTTGTGTGTGTGTGAGAGTGAGTCAAGTAAAATCAGTGTGATCAGACAGTAACGTTAATCTCTGCTCTTTGGATTAACGTTTAATAAATCTATCCTGGGTGCTTTCGTCTTTATTTTCCAGTGACGTTATAACAGCATGATGGTACATTTGAGAATTTATCAGCAGTCAGGTATTGTACTTTTGACTACATTAAATGTAATTTTCACAGCCATAGTTGATAGTGTATTTACAGATAAATATATTTCACAAAGACATATGATCAGCTATAGGATACAATCCTTTGCTATAAATAAAACTACCCACCAGTTTATAAGGTAGTTAAAACTGATATCGAAAATTGGTTAAAATTGTATTTTGGCCGTCACAATCTTGATATTTAACACTTAACAAGTACTTTTGATATTTTAAGTTCATTTTGCAGTAAAATTCAAGGAAGTACTTTTACTTGTAAAGGATCTGAGTACATCCTCCACCACTGCCAATGGAGCACGGTTCATATAATTGAATCGTGATACTGCATACATTTACCATATTTACCATAGCAGAAAATATCTCTATTAATATTGTGATTTTTAAATACATTTCTCAGACTTGGAGTCATCAAATAGGAAAAAACAAACATTGTTGAAGCTTTTCGTTGTCACGGAATTTGGGTTTGTGACTTAATAACATAGTAATGATCAGTTATTTTTGACATTTGTTTGATTGATTCCGTTTTTGATTTTTTTTTTTATTATTATTGAAAATAACTCTACACCAACATTAAATGAGTCTGGCTCACTGTGTATGTTTACATGTGTTTAGAGGGTGTTGTATAATTCAGTCCCAGTTTGGCCTTCACTTCTTGCATATCCATAAATTGCGTTGACATTTTCCCATTTCTCAGAGCTGCTGTCCGTGTCTGTGTGAGCACTTTGTGACAGCTGCTGTTCCACTGGACACAGTTTCAAGCTGAGCAGAGATAGGCCAGGACCTTCACTCATTGACCCCGCATCAGATTTTTTTTGTTCTGGATTCCATCAATAAGGCTTGAGTGGCAGGCTATCCTCTCACACAGACGCTCTGTCGAATGCTAAAGCAGACTCGGCCTTGCAGTGAGAGATGACCTCAGAGCTGCAGTCCGTGCCATCACGAGACGAGAAGGGGTCTTCATCATCCGCCGATTGTTTGTTAATCAGCTGTTAGGGTCCTTGGTCGTCAGAGAAACTTTAGTCAAACAGCCCTTTTAAGGATTTTGTCATGTTTTATTTCATGCATTTGTCCCAGAAGATTATAGGGATAGCTGGCTCTACAACAATATTCATAAATATGTATCAGGCTTTGTTAAACACTAGAAACACAAAAGTGGCCATTTTGCATGATTGCATTCACTTACAGGAGGATAATATTGTGCAGGAAAACCATTTTAAAGAATTGTGAAATAAATCAACTCTTTGATTAGCCAACAAGATCTGTGACTGTTGTGAAAGAGGATTTTTCTTTTAAGGAAACAAAAGGAAGATATAACACTTTTTCATGCAGCAAATACCGGAGTGTAACTGAAGGAGGATGTTGATCAGTGTGGAGGATTTCTATAATGTCGTGTGTTCAGATTATTGTGTGCAGATTATACACCAATAACAATGTGATTATAAAATGTTAATGAAATGGTAGCGGTTAGAAAATCTGATTTTTAAAGTAACAGATCACCTTGTCTTTAAAGCAAGACAGCATTTTGATTGTGATCATATTAAACATCTTATTAAATGTCAATACATTTATAATATTATATTAAATATTGTAGTGTTGTACTACTGCTGCTACATTTACCTGTATTGGATGTTTTTGGGGGTTTATTTCATTGCTATATATGTTGCAGTTAAATGTATTCATTTTTAAGGAAGTGATAATGAATTCAACGGTTCAAGAGATTATTACTGACTTCTGTTTTAAGCGGAAAATGGTTCAACACTCGCTGAACACATTTTGAAATGTCCTGTCTTTACCAATCATGTATTACATCCATATGATGAATCCAGTGATTACTTTTCTCTGCCTGGACTGCTTTTTATGTACTTGTGATCGTTTCCATTAGATGTGAAGCAGGAAGGGGAAAAAACCTCCACAACCACTGAGTATTTAGTCCTCATCTGTAGTCATGAGGGCATCAGCGCTGATGAGCATGGTCAGGGTCACAGCACTTAACTCTCCAAAGGAGGACCAGTGCTTGTAATCACATAATGTGTATGATCTCTCATTCAAGTGGAGCTGACATTCGGCAAATGGTTTCATGGAGCTGTGAGAGTTTTGCTCTCTGAATGCTCGGTATGATGTATATATACCCATTATGTAAAGCATGCCAAATGTAGGCTGTAACGCTCAGGTTCGATGAATGATTGACAAAATATTGACCATTATTTTTAGCCCTGCGTGTGGACTGCTATGCTGCAGTAGATGTTCAATTTGTCTGTGTTCTGCAGTTCAGAAATTGAACCCGAGGGGATCATGCAGGAGCTGTAGCCTGTCTCTCCCCCTCTGTAATTAAGAGCAACATTTTGTGTTAGATTATAGGGAGACCCATCGTGCCATTGAACTGGTCTGCCTGATTAATAAAAGGCAGCTAATTTCAATGCAGGAAGGCAGCGCTCCAAAATGGCTCCTAATTACACATTAGGAGTGTGAAAGGCTCCTGCCGCTCCGGCCTCAATCCTCCACCCAACCCCGCAACCCCTCCCCAGCCGGGGTGCATGTGCTGGCCCACCAGCACATTAACGCCGCTCCCAGGAGTGGCTAATTCCAGCCAACCCGTCGGCACAATCAGTGGCAGATGTCAGGAATCGAAGATGATGAATTATGAATATCCCGGAGATGTGGATAGGATACCAGCGTTAGGGGGGGAAAAAGATTCCTTTTTTTTTCTGAGCCATTTTGGGCAGCCAAATAAGCAGACAGATTCAGGAGGAGTGTGCCGCGGTTGGAGTGATTGATTTCTATTCGTCATTATAAATGGGGTCCGACTGAAATTGGATGTTTTAGTGAAGTCGTCAAGGACTTTATGAGTTGGAGGGGCTGTCTGGCAGTGTAGGGACTGTGCCTGGCTGTGATAGCAGTAATGACTTCCTCTTCTCCCTCCCCTGGGTGGTCAACTCAAGGGCTCAGGCAGCTGGGAATGGTGTCCCGGAGAGGGCAACATGAACCTCTCAGTGCACAGCATTTGCATGGCGACATGATTACAGCTGAAAATGGAGGAGGTGTGGTGAGGGATCAGGCTTGGGGTGGAAGGTGGTGGCGGTAACAGCTGCAGAGAAGAGGACGGGAAATGGGGAGCAGTTGTTTTTGTTGCCATCGAGCCACATCCACAGAGGCATGATGGGAATGTTTTTGATGAAAAAGAACTGATACCTCCACACCAGTGTATATTAAAACTGTGCTCGACTTAATTACATTTCCATAACTTGTAGCCTTTTTTCTCATTATTAAGACTCAGTTTTAATAAAGATTGGGTTCAACTGAGCTTAATAGGTTGTTATCCAGCATAAGATCAAATATCTGGCTTTTAAACTGGAGGCAGGTGCAGGTGCCTGACCTTTAAACATACCCTTTTCATATGAATGGAGGAGAAGCAGTGGACACTATCTGCTGTATCCGGGGACCTTGAGACACGCTGATGGAATCGGATTCCTTGTCAAAACAGATGTCAAACTGATGCTGTGGTCTATTACTGACCGACCAGCCGACTGATGAGCCGGCTGCCGATATGTGAACGTACACCTGGACATCTGCGGGGGGTCACAACCACGGCGAGGGTCGAGCCTGGGGCAGGCTGCCAGGCCAGACTTCACCTTGCCACTTCCAATGAGCCCACAGTACATTTCCTCAGCCTTCCTGCCATTCATCACCGCACCATGACAGGCAAATTCATCTGAGCAGGAAAGACAAGCTAATCCTCCGTATCTGAGACAGTGATAGACTTGCTGCTCCACAGGACCAATGAAATTAGGCTAAAACTGCTGTGGGGGTTCACAGGAAATTGGCCTTGCCAATCATACGCAGCAACTCAGTGTTGTACCACAAGCCTCAAATTTAATGTCAATCCAGCCTGCATCTGTTCATTTGCGCTGGCCTATTTTCATAATGCAAATGTATCCATCTCTGACTTTGATTGCCCTCTCACTGAGAAGTTGCCGTTTTAACGTGATGTGGAGATTAATGCAGAAAAACGTTTTGAATCCATAATTCGGGACATCAGAGGTAAACAGTAGACCTGTGTCCATGGTAGAGGATCAAGTATATATTATTTTAGATCACTCCAGCTCTCTATATGGCTGTATTGATGTAATTTCAACCCATTTTCCTGATGAGTGCCTCAGTTCTGACGCCCACACAGCTTCTCATAATCGCAGCGGTCAGCATATAAGTGGGCCCTCCACCGGCAACTCAGCAATATTGAAAAGCGAAAATCTATTCATCAACATGTTTTTCCGTTAACTACATCTGAATGCAGAGTGGAATCCCCAATAGGGTTTAGTCATTACTTTCAGTAAAATAACTCCATTAAATAAGAGCGAACACAAAGCTGTCCCCCACACGCAGCCTCCACTTTTCCCCGAGCCGCAGTCCCTCCTGCTGTCTCCCAGAGCTCTGGCTTCAGAAACACTAATGCTGTCTGCCAGTTCAGTTCTACATAGATTTGTGAGGAGACCAGGGGTGATCATTTCTCCCCCCTCCCTTTTTTTTTTCCTCCCCTCAGGTGACACTCTGAAATATATTTTGTGTGCCCTTTCACTTCAGACGAGCTCAGTGTGGAGGAAGCCCAGAGGAGACTAATGAGAGAGCGCAGGGGTATGGCTCCGTCTGCCTCCATGCCTCATTTTTCTTGATTTCAGCCGCTCCAGTGTCGGCACGGGCTCCTGCTGGTCAGGTGATGGCGGTGCCAGCTGGTGCATCCAGCTCGGACGGACAGCGATTCATTTCCCCCAGCTGGTGATTTATGGCACGGCAAAGCAGGGAGAAGCTGGTGTGCGTGGCACCAGGCCGCCTGAGTTAGTGCACTGTCCGGCCCCGTCATGCTTTACCACACAGCGGGCTGGACTGCCTAATTTACGCTGGCAGACAGTCACATATATCACACCCCGTCTGGCCAATGAAGATTGGTGGTGTTTGAAAGGGTCTGTACACACAGTCGATTTTACCCACGTGTTACTCCCGGCCCAGCATTGCACCAAGGAATATTGTTTTTCTTTTCCTCTCCTTCTTTGTCTATTTGATCTTTCATGCTTCATTTCGGCACCTCTTTTTGTTATCTCTCATCTCTATCTTTCTCCATCGCCCCCTCTCTCAGTGTGTGGACGTAATGTGAAGTGACTGTGTTGGAGGGAGGCCCTCTCTCACTGGACCGGCTCCTGAGGACTGTGCCCTTCTGTTGAGGGAAACTGGGGGAGGTCACAGTAGGTAGCTCCCTGGAGCCATGGCGTATTAATGCCTGGGCTGACCTCCGTGATAAGAGGGAAGCTTCGGGCGCATGTTTGATTCATGAGTCCATCCTCAGTGGGCCCTGGGGGGCTTTTTCCACTGCTGTCCTTTTGCTGGCAGGGTGGAGGGTTGCTGCAGGGGAGATCAGTCCTGTCTGTCACAGAGAGGTTGGGGTGTGATAAAGGCAGAGGGCTGGGAGTGGGCCAGAGCACACAGATCGGCCCCCGTGTGTCGGACACAAACGATGACTTAATGGTGGGTGGTGATGCGACAGCCAAGTGTTGAGGGATATTAGAACGGATATCAGCGATGGGGCCTGACATCGTGAGCACCCCACCTGCCTGGAGCGGGGTTTGCTCAGGAGTGGGGTGAGAAAGTGAGTTGAAGGGCACTTGGCAGCTCCACTTCTTTCAGCTTTTTTTTTTTTTGCTCCGTATTTTACATTTATTTCTACCATTTCAAAATATTGGACATGTCTGAGAGCTGGCAGAAAGGAGTTAGATGGCTCAGATGGGGTGGAAGATGGGGTTTGTGGGAGTAAGCCGACACAGTTTCAGTTCCAGCACATATCTCCAAATTACATCCTCTGGAGTTTGGTTAGGGATTACTCCTGTCTAATCCTGACAAATGCTGCAGAGTGAGACACATCTCTGACAACAGAGCAACTACTGTACACAGCCTGTGATGACCATGGTGATTGGTTTAAATAAGCGCAGGGTACAGGACGTACTCGCATGCGCTCGCTACATAAAAAGCTGCATGTTCTGCAATGAAAATTCTTCACTAACAACATAAAAATCACCAAAACAGAATCAAATTTAGAATATTTTGCTCTCTAAATGGTCAGTGAAACATTTAGGTTGTGGTGGATGTAAGTATTCAGGCCGCGGTTGCATGCCTTCATAAGAAATGTTTTTCTAAAATCCCAGATCTGGGTAATTACAGTGCGCACACAGAGAGAGAGGGAGGCACATCCTTGAACAACAGTATCTTGCCAGACACTTCGGAGCTCCTAATGCCAGCTGTTTGAATGTGGCTATGTAATACATAATCCTGATTTGTGTTCCTTTCAGTCACCAAAAGATCTGTACATGCCTCAAAGAAACTTGTCAAGGCTTTTCAGCGCATATTGCCTTCTCACAATCAAGTCGATGCTTGTCAACGCTACTGCTATCAAAATAGTCACAGTAGGGAGGGGCAATCCACTTTTCACATATCCCATTGCTGTCACCTCCTTCTGCCCGTCACTAATCTTTAAAAGCTATTTGCAGTTTTAATATAGATCTCAAATCCTGTTTCCCTTTCTCTCTTCCACTTGTACACACACACACACACACACACACACACACACACACATACACTCATTGTTCTTCTTTTGTGGTTTGATGGAGAGCTGGGTTTGGTGGGTAGAGCGAGCCTTCTCATTCCTCCATGCGTTCCCATGGTCATGCTTTTGTTTTAGCTAAGCTGGTGCCCCCGGATTAAAGTGAAAATAATCCTTCTTTCATTGTTGTTTTTGTTTTGAAAAACCTGCTGAAAAGCGATCTGTTGATTTGTCTCTCATCTTTCACAGATTAAGTTTAAATTGAACGATGAAAGGAGAGTTTGCTGGTGATGTCTGTCTATGTTTGTGCGCGCTAAGGCAGAGGTAACCGTCGACTTTGTTTTATTTTTTTTCTGGTGATTTCATTTTGAACACGGTTGAGTGAAGGCTCTCTACAACCTTTTTCCAATTTTACAATGTGTAGTGCACATTTGCTGCGAAATGTACTGTATGTTTAATTCATCCAATCTCTGATTCATATCCACTTGAATTATTGTCTGGCCCGGCAGCCAAGCTACCCATTTGTGTCAGATGGCAGACTAATGGTGATATTAATGAAGTCATTGCTTTAGTCAGAAAATCAATAGTCACTCGAAACAGTCGATGCAAGCGAGTCGGCTTGAATGGTGACCTAGTTCCCATGTAATGACAGCTCTTAACCCATTCTTTATTGTTTGATGCTCACAACATCTGCTACCATACTGCCATACCATCATATTTATGCAACTAAACCTAGTAGAATACAACGCACGGCAGCGCAGAGTATATTAGGAGAAAATTGGGGCAGCTGTAATTTCTTTGTTTGTATGTGGCAATCAACACTGCAGAGCAAAAATGAATTTGCTGATGCTTCACAGGACTAGTAATACCAATATTATTCCACATCATTAGCTGTGAACAAATGACTTCAAGAAACATCAACCCAGTCTTCTTTTGGCCACAGAAGGAAAGGGGCCAAGTGGGGCCGGGAGGTTAACCTGGATTTGGTATTAAACGGCCCGGCTGTTATTGTTGGGTCCTCTGAGTCTGTGAAGGACCCAGCGGCGTTAGAGTTGGAGTGGGGCCACGCAGAGGTCAGCGGGCCTCGGTGGTCAACTGAGCAATGAGGAGAAAAGGTGACAGAGGCCTCTACGGCAGCTCTGGTTCCTGCTTACAGAAGCAGCCCCGCGCCTCACTGACATCAGTCAAAACTCATGACTGTGTTATTACTGTGTTCTGTTGTGAGCGCTCTGAGATGAATAGGCTCTGCATTCAGCCTAACAAAGAGCCTTGGCATGCGTACAGCAGCAGGAAGTGGGAATTCTAATACTGCTTTATCATGGGCAGTAAAAGAAGACAATACGAGCTGTCCCCTCTGAACTGGTTTAGTGAACACTCAAATCCCTATCTTCTGTACAGAGACACTCCCTGCAAGTTATTTCACAGACAAGACTTTTTTTTTCCAAAGTGGCTTACAATGGCATGAGTGCGTACTTGTTTCAGCGCTGCTGGCTTCAGGGGGAATCAGTCACCACAGCTGTAGCAGTGACAAGTCTTATGTTATCCCTGGCGTTACCATACAACAGGCACACTTTTCCTAACGAGACAGCTATGTCTTTACACTCACGTAACAATTACTTTATTTATTGTGGTGAATGGTTCTAAACGTCTACTTTTATTTCATAATTTTTTCTCTTTCCAAATAGGCATAGTTTTCATGAAAGCAGTAGAAAATATATTTAGCTGCTATGTTTAAAGGGTTGGTCTGTCAGTAACCTCTAGGGCTGTGTATTGGCGAAGAAGAATCTGGCGATACGATACAAATCAACTCAAACCACCATATGCATAAAATCGGATTTAAAAAATATTTTTTTTATGCAATCAGAACAGTATCACAAAAAATAATATTGCGATATTCGATATTTTCAATATTTTATTACACCCCAACTAACCTCCAATGTCAACAGTCAACTTATCCAGTATACTCAACATCACCTGAATGTAACTGTGGCACTAGCAATTATGCTAGCCACCTAGCATCCGTATCTGGTTGAGGTCAGTGTCATTGGTTGAGGTTAGATATTGTCCTCGAGCGGTTAGGGTCAGGATAGCCCATTGGTTTGGGCATAGGAGCTGGACAAACCGGGTTATGGTACCTCACGCGAGCATGGACGCCTCGCCAATAGTAGTCTGGGGATCCATAATAAGCTCCAACGACACCATTCTATCAACAGGTATTCCCTCTTTCGGTGCTTTGATGACAATGATGGCGATGCTCTTTGAAGCGTCTGTCCAAAATCTGCCTTACAGTAGGTGTCCAGTTAGGTTGAGATCTGATGACTGTAAAAGTCATAGCAATATGATTCACATTATTTTCATACCTATCAAACCATTCAGTGAGCTCTTTAAAGAAGAATTTGCAGTTGCTATGAATTTTCAGTTTTTTGGGCTTTTAATGTCACTGGTCTGTACAGTGGACTATTTAATACAAAATTAAAGTGATAATCTTCCAAAAATCAATGTATCAAACACAACAAAAGTATTGATTTAAAGAGGACCTATTGTGCTTATTTTCAGGTGCATACTTGTATTTTGGGTTTCTACTAGAACATGTTTACATGCTTTAATGTTCAAAAAACGCTTTACTTTTCTCATAGCGGCTGTGCTGCAGCACCACTTTTCACCCTCTGTCTGAAATGCTCTGTTTGAGCTGCCCCCCCCCTCCTGAAAAGCCCAGTCTGCTCTGATTGATCAGCTGGCTCACTAATGTGATTGGTCAACTGAACCAAACTCTTCAGACTCCACTCCAGCTCTGCTCTAACTAGCGTTGTTTGAGGGCATGCCAAACTAGCCGCTAGGCAGGTATTATGAAAATATGTTACTTGGTGACATCAACACATTACGAAAGAAAAGGCAGGACTTCAAGTAAGGCGTTTCAGCTAGTTCAGGATCAGTGTTTCTGTAGGGGAGAGTAACTCCCTTTGGTGTGGACATTGGGCTTTGTAACTTTGCAGACCTTTTATATGCACAAAAAATATATAACAAACTAAAGGAGAAAAGCACAAAAGCATAATAGGTCCTCTTTAAATTTGAACAAAGATTAAACTGTAAAGCACAGTTATAAAACACTGGACATGTTGTGATGAGTGCTAACATAACTGCACTAACATGAGCACTAGCTTGGCTGTAAAACTCGGCTGATAGTTGATGGAGGTTGGGTGGATATTGTTGTTATTATTGACATCTAACAGCATATCTTGCATTTATGTTTACTGTATATCTGTCCTACTCCACCAACCTTCATTTCCTTCTTTCAATTGAGCAAACAAACGCATATTATATTTCTCTCTGTATTGGTATATATATAGTCTATACCGGGTGAAATACAGTAAACGTTGTTGCTCAAAACTGAAATAGCACTGTAACAACGCTGAGGTTAAAATGCGAAGAGCTTAATAATCATAATGATTGTTTGTGTACAAAGGGCCATAATCTGTGTCTGTGGGGCTAACTGAGGAACAGTGACGCAACACAGCATCTCCTCTGTGGGCCACAGAGCAGATGCAACTAAAATGCTGTTACCAGAGACAGCCGGGTCCTCGGGCTAAGCTCAAATACCCAAATGCCAACCCCCCCATCCCCACCCCCTCACCCCCTTCAGCAAAACTTCCACATTTTAATCCAATAGTGTGCATAGAGCTCAGGGAAATGATATTTAGGAGACAATGAGTGCCCTGCAGAGAAAAAGAACGGAGGGGGGATTAGAGTGTGTCTCTGAAGTGGCTTTGACTCCCCGACTGATGGAGAGTAATTAAAGCAACCTACTGTGTTGTCGATGTAGCTAAAGGGGGATAATAATGAAACATCACAGCTCATAGAGCTCGGGCCTGCAGCACCTTACTCTGGCCTGAAGCCCTGATTAGGAGCACAGTCACTATGTAGGTTGTTCCTAGACTCAATACTTAATGCTCAAACACACACCAACACGCCGCTGCTTTCAAATGTGAGGTGATCACAGGATCCTTTGATGTGTTTCATGTGTCTCATGAAATTTACATTTTTGATCAGATGATACATCAGGCAAAAGTACAGACTGTCTGGCCCCTCCAATTACAACTGAGCTGAGAGGATTAGTAAATGAACGTTAACCATCACCGTTATCTAAGGTCACTATTTCCTCACAGGCCAATTACACACAAAACTGTGTAAAGTCTGTGACTCATCTCCGTTGCCTGACTCCTCTTATCTTCCTTTAAGATAATCTGGCAAGCCCTAAATGTCACTGCTTGCATCTTGAAACATGTCAGTGGGCTCAACAAAGTGTATCTTTGATACAGCGTAGCATAAAATGGATGAGTGACTCACACATACTGTCCAGACTCTGAGCTGGGGTGTCAACCAAACACCTGCACACTCCTGTCTCCTCAGTAGGTTACTGAGGGTCACATCAGCTGTGCGTCCTCCTCTGAGATGTTTACTATAACCCATAGAAACATTACAGCCATCTGACCGATACCTGGCTGCTGAAGTGACCCCGTATGAACGTATTATTGGGAAATTAATGTCAGGACATTGAGTCAATCTGGATGTCATCATGCGCTCATCATGTTGGACTTGGCTCAGTATTTAAACAAATCAATTTATTGGTCATATTGGATGTAAAGTTTGGGTTTGGGACAGAGATTTATATTTATTTGCTCCTGAAATAATAATAAATAATAATAATAGGATTTTATTTGATAATTTCCTATGTATAATGTGTGACTGCAACAACAAAGCTGTGTTGTTATAAAAGGGCAAATGGCACTAGAATAAGGGCTATCATGAAACAGATTGGTGTCGTACCTGTTGTAAATAGTAAATCATGGTTTGATTGCAACATCTAAAGGTACAGTGTGTAGTTGCAGATTGCCAATTGCAAACCATGGTAACGCCGTTTGCCTCACTCAGAGGCCATAGTACCATCATAACACAACTTTAGGAGCAACGGAAGTCAGACGGCGGCTGGCGGTACCACGGTTTTGCTTTCTGCAGCTCACGTTACCGCAGTTTCACAAGCGTATTGGAGAACTACGGTGGCGTTCAAGTGACGTAAAAGTGGGAAAGGCTCTCTCTAGAGCCAGTGTTTGGTTTGTCCGCTAAACTAACGAAAACACAACGATTCTTAGTTCCATGTGATTATACATGAATGAAAACATAATTATGAATATTATATGCCATTTCTGCTCACAGATCCCCTGAAATGTTACACACTGTTCCTTTAATTTCATTTGAATTGAGCACAATATTACGAGTTTGGAATCCACACAAAATAAATTCAATACATTTATTCAAATGTATTCATCCTCAGTGGTTTTTTTGTTCCTCAGAGAAGAAATCCTTACGTTCCATATTCATTAGGATCAAACACTGATCGCTTTTTAGTCTTTTTTTCCCCCCAAAATGTAAATAAATAAATAAACCACAAAACAACACTTTGTCTCTTGTGGTGCAGAATGTATCATATACTGTAGAGCAAAATCATGTAAAATGTAAAAGAAATATGCATTTGCTTCAAGATGAAAGCTAATATTCATAATCACAGGGTTGTCCCTTTGGACATTGTTTTCCATTTGTTCTATGACATCATTTTTGTATCATTAATTCACACTAGTAAGATCCTTCTGCAACTTGTTTATCATTCTTGAGGCTGAAGGGTTAAATATAACATCTGAGGAGGAGGAGACCTGTTTCCCATTACTGTTTACTCAATCTGTATACGACGTCTTTAGAAGATGATACCACTCTTTATTGCACATATTTGTTCCTTAAAGGCATCTACTGCACATGTATGAATGACAGATTATATTGGTAGAGACAGATTTTTCTCTAACAGTGCACTTTGGATTTCCACATGGTTAAAGAGTGGAAAACTGGATCGCAGGTGAGAGACAATAGCATGTTTCACCTGGTCTATTTCTGTCAAGATCAACAGTTGCCTTCTCATCATGAGTGGTTTGGTTTGGAGGCAGTTCAGAGTGTATTAAAGCAGAGATTACAGCTACAGAGAGAAACAGCTGGGATAGTGCTCACTCTGCCCAGACACATGTGGATAATGGATCATTTTCATTCCAATTCCCATGCGTTTGTGCAAGTTAGGGGGTATAGAGCAAGGGTGGAGGAGTCAGCAGATGTTAAATTAAGCATGGAGTGAATACATAATGAGCTATTAAGGCAGAAAAACATGTCCTAAATACGTTGGTATTTTGCACACAGATCCCAAATGGTCAAAAGACTCCATCTCAAAGCCTCACCCCCTGTGGTGGTCCTGGCAGGGGAGAGGATATGGGGAGGATGGCTTTTGAGGAGGGCAATTCTGATGCTTTTTCGAATTTTGGATTTCAGCATTTAGGTCAAACTTTACCTCGGGTCTTGAAACCATCTGCTCCTGGGATGCAGGCCAAGGCCACAGGGCAAGCTGCTGGTAGCAAGGAGGAGGCCGGCGTCATCTCAGGCTCTATAAAGAGGTCCTATAGAGCTCAGCGTATCCCTGTGATGTGCCCTCTCTCTACCCTGTGTTTCAGGTGTTTTCCCTTTTTAGCTGCATCCTCCAGGGAGCCAGCTTTAAAATGGATGATTGCCTGCGACCGTCGCATTAAAAGCATTAATCCCGCTCTTATCAAGCAGGGAATGATGAATTAGGAGCGTCAGCTCTGGGCTCACCTTTGTTGTCATTTGAACAGAATCAAAGCTTTAAATCACAGGGCTGCACCTGGTAATAGGAGGGGGGATGGCGTTCTAATACTGTGTGTGACAGAGCCGCACTGCTTCCAGCTGATTTAATAAGTCCAGAAGGAGGGGGTGGCGCTGGGCTAAATGAAAATTTGAGCAAGGTTTTAAAATATATGATTGCAGGATGAAATGACAGTTGCCCTCATTTCTCTTTGGCTGGCGTTCCTTCACCTTGCTGTGTAATACAAGTCATGCCAGTTTTGGTGAGGCTTGTAACAATGCAGCACGATTTGTGCTCAGCTACTTGCTCTCCCTTTTCCTGCTGGGGCCAATGGGAATTCAAGTCGTCTTTGAAAGATCAGACCGACTTGCTGATGTTTTTGACAAGTTTCCACCGGGGAAGGCCTTGTTATAATCAAGGTTGATTTGTTTAGAGGTAGAGCATGTGTCAGTAGTACAGGAGCAGAGAACATGCACTACCAGTGGTAGGACATTCACTCCCAGTAGTGCTGCAACACTCGCAACAATAGCAGGTCATACTGCTCTTATAACACTGATATGATACGAAATGTCCGTGTGGTGTGAATTTTACTGACTACATTTTATATTGAGGAGGGGGAGTGCAGCAATTGAACATAACAAATCAAGCCGAGCTTTTTACGTGTACATGTTTGCATATTTTAATGAAATTAAATTGTTTATGAGCAACATTTAAGCAGCTAACCTCTCTTGTTTATGGAGCGCTGCCGTGTATTTATGATAAAAAACACGCATGGAATTAAGCAACGGCTTTAATGAGAAAAGACAATGCAACTCTATTATTAAAATTATTTTACCACTTTCATTCCCGTAAATTCCCACATCAAAGCAGCTCATTACAATTTGTTAATTAAACCTAGAATAATTGAACCTCACTTCAAAATGCAAGAATACGAGAGTAGATTTCTGTTGTTCATTGAAATATGGATTTGACTTCAGTAGCCTAGTTTTCTGCAACATCTGAGGCAGCTAAAGGTGATTTTCTACTTCCTAAATTATATTACTATTCCCCTGTCCCAATCGTCTACACTATTCCTGCTTTTCCTCTTTTCTCTGGCTCTGTCATTTCTTTTCTGAACACCCACAAGGTCTGTAAAGCACTCAGCCAGCTCAATCCATACCCTTCATGTAGCATGAAGACCACTCTCCTTTGAGTCTGTAAATGCTGCAGAGAAATATGTGAAAAGACAGTTATGTTGCAGTGAATATTAATGGCTCTTTGAGTGCTTGCTCCCTGGTAAACAGAAGGATTGAGTTGACATGTAGCCAAAGACATAATTTAAATCTGGGGAGGTCACAGGAAACATTAGCAAATTATCTACCCAATGCCTTCCAAGATCTCCCGGCAGATAATGGAAAAGCCAATCTATTTGGCTGATCGGTATCTTATCGGAATAGGCTGAGAAAAGCTCCCAGTAATTTCACTTGATATGATAGAAGATTTCCCTTCACTTTGAGATTAGGTTTGCCTCAGGGGTCTGTGCTATAATTGTAAGCTCCTAACAAGGTGAAACATTGGTGGAATTCACAACTATATTTTTCATGAAACATGCATAGACAGGGCTCTGTCTGTGTGAGATGTGCATGTGAGAGTAAACATGCATGCCCTGTTGTTAATACTGAAGCACATCTGGGATAAAGTGGGGGGATTATTGTAAAAATGTTCCATTTAATGCGATGTAAAATGACATTTTCAATACTGGACGTTTTGTAATTATGTTTACCTTGCTAATTATTTCGTCATTTTTATGTTATTTTTCTTTAAAAGCTATTTCTACAGTTCTGTGCAGTAAATATATAACTTACCGAACTTATAGTTTACATATACATTATACAGAACCATATAGTTTACTGAAAATAAGTTTGGCTTAAAGCTGTATAAAACAAGAGTAATAATTTACAGCCATGTTAGAATTAAACACTAAACACAAAGTACAGCTGAGGCTGATGGAAGTGGCATTAGTTTTGCTAATATTTTGTCACAACCAGAATTATTTGGACAAATTATTTTATTGTTATTTTAAATTCATTTTTATCCGATGGTGGCACTAAATAAAAAGTCAGGGGATCACTAAAATCACAGGAATTCATCCTCTGGGGAATATGGATTCTATTAAATTTCATGGCAAACTATCCAGTAGTTGTTCAAATATTTCAGCCTGAACCAAAGTGGACCGACCGACAGACCGTTATTGCGATCCTTAGAGCCACGCCGCTGGCATGGCTAAAAAATAAAATCCAAAACAGATGGGAAGATAGATAGATGGATGAGAGGAGGGATGAATCATTAATTTAATCATAATGTTATCCTTAGTGCGGGCAAAATATCATACCAATCTGTCTGAATTATGTTTTACTGCCATTATGGGGTCATTCATAGTGATAAATGTTTGCACTAGCTGTTGGTAAAGCTGTTGTCTGTGACCTTAAAGATGTGGAAATGAGCCATCAGTGAACTTGAAGCCATCTGTTGCACATCTGCGGACTGTAGATCCGTCTACTTCCAGAGGAAGAGCGGAGGAGTGAGAGAGACAGAGAGGCAGAGACAGACAGAGGGGAATCTCACCTTAATCTTCTGTCTATCCAGTCAGATTCCATCAGACTGGTTTCTGCCCCATATTGCTCTGCCCTCTGAGGTTTTGTTTTAGTTAAGCCCAGCTGAGCTACCTTCAGAAACGGTGGTCCATCTTGACGGGAATGAGTTCTGACAGCTGTGGCTATAAAGTGGAAACAGATCCGAGGCCTTCTGTATGGCCTCTGGAATTCCACAGCTCTCTGGAGCCAAATCAGCTGTCCTTTACACCTATCGATCCAAGGCCATTGATTCCTCCGCCGATTTAATTTGCTTTCTGGTGTCTGATTAGTAATGATTTACAGAGCCCTTTGTTCTCCAAGCAAAACCCTGAAAACACTCCTTTTGATGAATTATCTATTTTTTTTCTCTGTCCTTTCATGTATGAACCTTAAAAATTCATAGGTTATGACCCCACCCACCAGAGAGCAGCGTGCTGTGCCCTCTGGTGATCAGTGGGAATTGGAGGAGCTTGTTTTCACCTCACCACAGTAAATCTAGCAGCAGAGGTCATCAACTCAAGAAACACTCTCACGAAAAGACGGGCTGACAGGTTTCTGCTGCTGGCACACTAAACTATTGACAACTACACTGGCTTAAAAACATTAGTAGAGACTGATTATTGACTATTTCTATTAATGTATACATGAAGCATTCATTGATAAAAGCAATCACTGTGTACCACTCATGGTAGATTGCTACTAGATGATCTTTCTCTATTTGTTACTTTATGATTAAATATAGAACTGCATTTTAATGAAAGGTGGTGTCAAGGAGTTGCCAAAGCTTCAGCAGAGATTCTGCAGATTTATATGAAAAGAAACAGCCCTAGTACTCATGGCGCTCCACTTCAGCTCTAGTTTTGTCCACCAACTCTGTAGAAATGAACACACTTCAATTAGAGACACTCGAGTCAACAATAATGAGTAGTGAACCAAAACAATGAGCTAAAAGCTGCAGAGTTGGGTGTTGATCCTCAGTGGGATCAGCAGTGCCAGCAACCCTTTCAACCAATCATTTGATTCAATGTTTTGTTTTATGGAACTTTTGTCATTTATACAGCAGTCCCAGTATAATGTATATACTGTATATGTGCATATATTAACATATATGCACACAAAGTATATAGATGTAGTATACCCATATATGGTACATATTTAAAGTAAGTAAAGGGGTGAAAATTAGTAACTGCTTATGTACTACGTGTACTAAACACACCTGCACACAAGTCATCTGATACATTGCAGTTATGTAGGTATGTTGGTAACCACTTTCATATTTGCAAAAACAAATTATATATATGTTGACTTTGGGAATCCTTACCATATTTTATTTACATACATATGTGAGGGGAAATGTTTCACTTAATATTCCAAAAAGCAATAAAAAACATATATGCACATACTGTCTATGATGTTGACAAGGCCCATAATTTAAATTTTAATAGGTTTCAGTAACATTAGAGAATCATATCAGTGACATTTCTGAAAAATGCAGGAGCTGAGAGCATCAAGAGTGAACGTGCAAAAATAGCCTACTTTACAGAGACCAACCGTGCCTGCCACGCTCTCCACTCGGTGTAACCTCCTCCCACCATGCGGTGCAGAAAGAGCTCTGAGGTCACAGCTGCAGTGTGCGGGGGATGTCAGGGCAGGCCGGGTGGAAACCTGGGCCTGAGAGGAGAGGTTTTGTTGAAGGGAAGATTTAGAGATTCTCTCCTGCTGTCAGGATGGAGGGCAGGAAGTGAAACTTTTACCAAAGCATCACAGCTGGAGGCCCCCCCTCTGCCCTCTCCTCCCCTGCCGTGACCTACTGACTCCTGCTGCAGGTTTCTGTGGTGTTTACAGCTCAGTGATAAAACATGAGAACGACTTGCATGAGCAACAAAGTATCGTCATGAAAATTAAAAGGCAAACGTTCTGCACTCCCAAGAGAAGCTTTTACAATAACCATGTTGGCAAGAGTAAAGCCCTTTGCACACCAAGTCTGTATTTTTCGTACGAAATTGTCGTTTAAAAATAAATACGACTTGACGTTGTGTAAATCACGTTTACACACAGAATACGAAACATTTGTCCGTCATTAAAGTTTTTGGAACAAGTTCGATTTCTGCTTCTTTTTCGCATCCGTCAAAAGGCCACTCAGAGCCACCGTCTGTGCAAACGTCATCATCCAAAATGGCATCTGATAAACAATCATCTCCCATGATAAAGAAATAAAAGTATACAGAGATGCAGAATGTAAAGGTAGATTGTGGCAGGTGATGCAGAACAGCTTGGAATCGGGAATGGTTGCAAAACGAAGGATGTGTGAAAGATTAGACAGTAGTGGTTGTGACTTAGGCAGCTAAACGATAGCTTCTTGCTAATCTCATTCATTCATTAGTTTAGGACTAGTGCTATCCATTGCACTCATGTAATTAATTCAGCTTTGTCTCGTATTTCGAATTTTCGCAACGAATAGAAGCATCGGACTCAGTGTGCAAGATTTCTGTGCGTAACATTTTTCATCGGACTTTGTGTACAAAGACATTAAGAGGACTCATTGTGTAAAAGATTGGTAGATTCAGTTAAAGAATGCCTGAATTATAGACCTGGAGTCAGGAGGTTTTTGGCCTAGCATGAAGACTGGAAATGGGGGGAAACAGCCTACCAACACGCAGTGTTTCCCACAGAATTAGATTGTACTTATGGCGGTAGCTACATTAATCAATAAACCAGTGGTTCTCAGATCTAGGAAAGTCAATGGGTTCTTTGAATGGGTTTTTAGTTAAATGCCTAAAATAAGGTCTGTAGTTAACACAAGCTTAAGAGATTTCAACGTTTTGGTCTACGACATAAAATACGTAAGTAAATACCCTACTCGTGAATTATGTACATATATATATATATATATATATATATATATATATATACACACACATATATAGCTTAGCAAAGCTCTATCCCTAAGTGTTTTCTCAATATAATCTGATAATATTGGATTGAGTATTAATACTTGAACAAAATGATACAAAGGAAAGTATTAACATTGATTTAAACCTAGCTGGTTTAATTTTAAAACCACTGGATAGAAAAAAATACTTTTGAACTGTATTCATATTCATTTTAATGATGTCACCAACACAGTTTTAAATCAGAGCTGACAGTGCTTTAACTACCAGTATGTAAGAATCACATTTCCATATGGGGCGCTCCTGATGTGAAATAAAGGAAAGTCACGTAATCTCTGGTGTGTAAATGTGAATGTTTGCCTCGAGTCATTTGCCTGCCAACAGACATGAAGACTCGGGGGAAATGAGGTATGACACACGGGCCCACACACGCCAGGTTGTGGCAGTTGTTGCTTTGATGATCCTGCGAGCTTATGGGTCTCCAGGTGAAACGCAGCTCCTTGTCCCAGACGTTGACTGTAAATATCCTACTGTTGTCTACACCACACAAGTAGGGGTTTGACTTTCCTTTCACGCCCTTTCATGTTATTTCACCTTATTCACAGTCTTCCCGGGAACTTTCCTGATTTGTTGCATTGCAAAGCAACAGCTCAGTAGATTATTATCCTTTGTTTTGTGTGTTCTGGACTGTCTGCGTGGAACAATGGGAGGAGATCGTCTCTGATAATTTGGAGGCTGCTGATAATTGATTATGATATTTGAGCTTCGTCTGCAGCAGCCCAGTAGATTACTAACTCTGTTGGGCTTCACGATAACCCCACACCTGGCCTGATGGTGAGATAGAAACAAAAGGAGCCTTCATCAGCTCGAGATTCCCCAGCTTAAAACCATCTGAAGCACAAACAAACTTCTTAGAGATGAAAGCAGTCTGTGTTCGTGCGTACTCAAAAATCAAAGACCACCTTTGCCTCTCGGTATGTAAGATCATGTGAGGTGACATTGGTAATAAAACCAATTTGTTTTCAATCAGAGAGAACATCTTGTACCGAGATTCCTCTGTGTTTTCAGAAACAGGCCTTGATTATTGTTCTGCCCTTGCCTTCAAAGTAAGCTTCAATAACACCGCCTCACTCGCAGGTGTCAAAAGTACAAGGCCTCCGAATACACACTGTCACATTCTCTCTTTCTGTCAAATTATTCTTCTCTGTCTTTGCACTTTTTGTTTGCCATCAAAAAACATCAAGCAGGGGGCCCGCATGTTGTTTTCAGGCTTCTGTTTGTGTTTGTATATGTGATTGTGTGAGTGCATGCATTTTATGTGCACAGTGGGTGTGCACTCAAACACAAGCTGATGATGGTTTGTGACGGCACGATTGATTTCTGTCAAAAATAAAGCAAGCCGAGGCCGCACCGAGACAGCAGGTGGAGATTTCTGTTAATGGCAGAGTGGCCCAGCCAGACTCCACTGAGACACCTGGAGTGAGTATAGCGCTCTTAAGGTCAGGGAACAAGTGTGTGTGTGTGTGTGTGTGTGTGTCTGTCTCACACTGTCACACACACAAACAAACCGAGTCACTAGAGCACAGCATAATGTTTAATACAGGATGTTTGTTTGGATCACATTCATTGAATAAAAGATAGATGACCGTTAACTAAAACCTGTCCTTCTCTCACCAGCAGATAGTCTAGGAGACATAACTAGGCACTCGGTCTCCCAAGCTTTTGATTCTCCAATATGTTGAATCAGTGTGCATGGGGCTGTAGATACCAAGTATATAAAGAGTTTGGATGGTGGTGTCTTATTTACAACCTTTCCACAACTAAAAATAAAAGCAGAAGTGATTTATAGTGTGTTTGTCTGCTCTAACGTAAGCTACTAATATTAGCATGCCCAGTTAACTATCTTACTAGGCTATGTACATTAGTAACCAAGCGTTATTTCCAAGGCCAAAAGGGGGGAATTAAAAAAGCCCCCTTCAAGATAGCATATCCACTGTGTAATATTTCCCCACTATGTGGCAGCCGTCCTGCTTTTTATTGGATTTGGGGATGTTTATACCCCCAACCACAGACAAACAGGTTATCAAAACTGTTTCTCTTGTAACATTAAAATGGTAACATAGCTTACTGTTTGAAAATAAGAAGTGTAAATTTCTCTTCTGTCTTGCTAGTCCGAGTATGTAAGCAAAGCAGCTAAGCAGATATTATGTTAGAATGAAATAACTGTCTGATCTTATATTTTCCTTATCATGCTTACAGTATAATAGTAGGACTAACTAGCTCTACACCGAATGGTGTTTCTTTATTTCCATTTCTTCTTCTAACCTGTGTTTTACCACGGCATCATGTATGTAGCCGTCAACTTAATATTTGACATGGTTCTCATTTTAAAAGGAGTCTGCTGGCTAGTTTTTCATTTTCAGCCATCAAAAACAATGGTCACCAGCTAGAAATGAGAAGCCTTTTTTATACCTCTGTGTGAAATCAATCAATCAAAAATTACTGTTTGAGTGGTGAATGTGCCACTGTTATCATAGTAAACTGTATGTGGCATGCGAGAACGTAAAGCTCGACAAGCATAGCAACAGTAACTAAAGGAAGCAGGGCTCAGTGAACGGTCAATAGAGTGGTTCAGGAATGAGTCCCAATAAGAAATGAGTTAGTATTTTACACTTCCTTGTACGGCCCTACTCAACTTGACTCGCTATTTTTTGGTTTTCCATTAGCAAAAGTTGTGGATAGTACCTGGTACTTTTTTGGTAACACCTTGATCAAGGTTCCAGGCAAACTGAGCCGATACTAGAGGTGGAGTTAAAACACTGCAGACCACTGATTGGTCAGAGAGAATCGTCAGCGCAACATGGAACATCCTGCCTAAGGTACTGTCAATAGTGACTGCAATTTTTTTATTCACTCGACCCAGATTTAATAAATGGCAGCCTGCAAAATTACGCTGTACAATTGCCGAAGTGGGGATGTTCTTTTGTTTGGTGAAAGGCCGATGAAAGGATTCAGCGAGGGTTGAAAATGATTTCACGGCAGTTACATGCGTACTATCCGCAGTGGAAAGCGAAATAGAGAGAAGGACCTGGTACCAAAAGTGAGTCGAGTTGAACCATGCTTGATGCGTTTGAAGGGTTAGGGCCCTAACCCAATGTCCTATCTGTCTGGGTGCTGTGAAACTGTTTCCTGCCTCCCTCCCTTTTCTCCTCTTTTTCCCTTTTTCTCTCCTTTTCCGTGGTGGTTGTGGCCGGGTGTCCTCTCACCTCTCCTCCCCAGAGGGCCTTCTCCCTTATTCAGTTCCCCCTTATCTGCCACATCAAAGGATCTCATTACGAGCTGTGACACCAGCCCCACCCTGAGCCAACCTGTTCCTACCATCACATTTAAATAGCTTCACATTGTATTCATAATAGGTAATGTCATGCACTGCGGTCTCTGATGTCTCGCAGATCCCCCTCTCCTCTCCTTTCCTTTCTACTTCTCTCTTTCTATTTCAACCCCACATGCCCGACAGACGCCCCTCTATAAAATTCTCTTTTATTTATAGCTTGTTTGCTTTTTATAAGGCAGCTGTGTAGACCAAAGTCGCTCGTCTTGTTTGATGTGCACATCTCTCATCTGTGATTACGAAGTGAATCTTTAAAAAAAAAAAAAAGGACAGGCTGTTAAATGAAACGACTGGAGTGAAGCCTCCTTAGTGAAGATTATTCTGCACGCATTTTATTTGCCTCCTCTCCATTGACAGCAGCATATACTGTAGTGTGTCTGAGAACCTTTGTGAAGACCCGCACCCCTCTTTCCAGCAGACAGAGGCCTGATCCCAGACCTGCTATCTACCTGTTCAGCTCAGGAGTCCCAGAGCTGTAGCCAAAGCTGTAATTAACAGGAGTGGGGTCCCACTCTTGTCGCTTGCCGCTCTCATTCACCCACTCAATTTATTTACTAAACAGAGCAGTGCCTTTGGCTCAGCTCCGCTCATGTTCCCGGCAACGCTCTCCACACCGGCGGCAGGGCTGTTAAAGAACCGAGCAGAGCTTTCCTTGTGTGTCATAAATAATCTCCGTGGCAGACTTTACTGGGGCCACTGAGCACAGCCAGAGATGAATCTGATTATAATAGCGGACGGGGAGCTTTCGTGAGCTGCATTTATCATGACCAATGTGAAGACAATAGTATCCGGCAGGACTGATGGATCTTGAACTTTGTCTCCTCTTTGTGCTCACTAGTTTGACAGATATCACTCATTCCCCACCTACAGGCAGCCAATTAAATCGGCATACAGTCCAACCTAGATGCTCTCCCTCGGTTGACCCAGCTACAGTATGCAGGTGTGTGTCTCTACGCTGTGTGGGTAGCGTACTGGTGGGGGAGAGGGCACATGCAGAGTTTAGGCAGAGAAAGCACAACTGCAAGGACAACTTCTCCATCTCTTTCAGACATTTATCTGACACTTGAGAGTAATAGATGAAGGTTGCAGCATTTTTGGAAGGGGATGCCAGAGTTTTATTTCACAGGATGTTTTGTTTTTCCCGTGGAGGATTTATTTTGGCAGGGCTGTTACTCAGAAGCGCTGCTCTTTCCTCCCTCCTCTCTTCCTCTCTATCTATCTCTGTCCTCTCTTCATCTCCATCCTTTATTTCTCTCCGAGGCGCTGTCTCTTCCGTACAGCCTCCCCTCCGTTTGATAAACTTTTGAGATTTTGTATAACAAAGCACACAAGAAACAGCAGCCGCAAGAAAAAAAAAGGACAATCACGCTGTCAAGGTGCTTTGAAGAGCAGAGCACTGCAGCAGCAGATTAATGTCCTCATAAAGCGAGGGAGATGATTTTGATGGAGGACTTTATAGATTTTGTAGGTGGACCACCTCCTTTGGGTGATATTTCTTTTCTCTTTTGTTCTACATACTTGAGGTAAGAAAAAGAGAAAGGGTGGAGCGAGCATGGGGGCTGATGGTGACAGTGACAATAACCAGATCAGCTACACAGTCAGTCATGTATATGAAAATCTCCGCCTTCTGGGAGAATGGCGTACTGTTTCAATGATTATTACCTCTCAGGAACAATACACAGTCGCCTTTAGCCTTGTCCTCCTAACACACACACACACTCAGTGTTTTCAGACAGCTGAACACTTCAACTGATATTGCACCATTAAGAGCCAATTGTCCAAGAATGATTGGCCCCTTACAAACAATGAATCACTAGTTACTATGGAAATGTCCATAAAGAAAACAGCAGCGGCAATTGACGTGGGCAGGTAATGAAATGACAATAGCTCGCAGATGAAGCGGTTGTCAAGGAGTCATTGACCTTGATTTCTCCCAGAGTTCCTTTCTGTTCCTTCTGCTCGAGGTTGATAAGAGCAAACAAGAAACGTACGGCATCAAAAGATCTGTCAGATCAACGCTTTTGTCTCACTACACATTTAAGATACATGTGAAATATTTCAGTCCGCGCAATGCGTATCTGTGTTTGATGATAACAAACAGAAGTGAGGGTCTCTCCTCTACTGGTGAGTAAAGACTACTGGAGTGATAACTCAGATGGTGTTTGCTTTTTATAAAATCTAAAGCAAACAGCAGCCCTTCCTGACTATATTTGATTGCATATTTGTCTGGAGGGCAAATTGAGAGTCTCCGGAATACAAAAGCCGTATGCTATATATCTTCCTTTTTTTGTTGAGACCTTTTGATGAAATTCAATTTGATGGACCAAACGGCGGAAAAAAACGAGGCTTGATAGAGGAGAGTTGATTCTGAGCCACGCAAGCCAGGGTAAGGAGACCTCCCTCTGGGCCTGGCAGCCCAATCCAGTTTATTGATTTTCTGTCCTCTTCTTCAACATCTGGAACGCGCCATACCCAATAGATTATGACAAACGGGCCCGCCAGAGACCACTGATCCTCTAATTGAACTTGATGGAGTACTGTTGAGGATCAAAGGTTGGGGAAATTCGGTGACATAGCAGGTTTCTCTACTCCTCCCAGAGACGCTCCTTCAGAGTCTATAAAACATGCCGGGGTCTCTGGGAAAAAAGGTGTGTCTTCCGTCCAACTGTCTCTCCTCTCTTGTCTTCTCCATGGCAGTGGACAGCTAGACTTTCACCGCACCGCTGAGCACAATGGAGTCAGTGCTTTACAATAACAACCTCCTGCCAAAAGCACAAAAAAACAAGGCAGGAGAAAAGCTCAGTGCTCTATTTTGATGAAAGTAACAAGCACAGCTTGTTGTAAATAGGCTTTCTGAAGCCTGAGGCAGCTTTTCTCCCCAGGGGACGTGCTTTCTGCATCTCTCCCAGGGTTGCTGTCGCCAAAAGGTTCTCTCTGTAAGGGAAAAAGGAGGCACAAACAAGAAGTTGCTTCAGCTCTTCTGGCAAGAGGAAATCATCCCTCAGTAGGGCACACTAGCTGGGATTTACCATCCATTCAGATTAGGAATAAGATGTTTGGGTTACAATACACGATTGTGTATGGACCTTTTTGTTAGCTGAATTGTTAGGATTACAGTCCAGGTGCACACAGAAACACATTGTTAGCCGAATGTGTCGAGGTGTTGAGCTACTGAGGAAAGAGGTAGCGCCCTGTCTGTCTGCGAGCTCTTCCTCCTGATCCCTGATAACTCGGATGTGTGCTTATTCAAATGGGTTTTGCTCCGGGCATCCTCTTGCAAATCAGGTGCCATCCGTAGTGGCATTGTCACACAAATTAGAAACGGATGTTTTGGGCAGAGCAGAGGTGCAGAGTCTGTGGACATAGTTAGGCCTGGTTTCTCTGACGTGTTCGAGTCTCTCTCCACGCCTCCACAGTGAAGCTCAAGTCTCGCTCACCTCTTTCCCCCTTAAAGGGGACGTAAAAGGTGATTGTCTCCAACCTGCCACCCACATTTGAGAGAGTAGTTTTTTTCTTTTAATAAATCTCCTCAAACCTCTCTCTTCAGTTACCTTCCTCCCCAATGCCTATAAGCCCCTCTGATCCTTTCCAATAATAATGGCATTGCCAGCCAATCTCTCTGAAAATGGGTTCAGCGCATACCTAATCCCATTTAATTACTTAGACACACAGGGCTCAGGACACACTCCTCAGGCGGCGGCCCCCCCTCTGTAAGCATGCCCTGTTTGCACCCCATCCACCTCTTCTCATGAATTATGGATCCCTGGCTGCAAGGCGAGGGGTGATCATTCCGCCTGCTCTGTCATAAGGCTCAGGGAGAGCCTTAGCTCAGTGTAAATATGGTGCCTGTCTGGGGTTGAGGTGCCCTATTGTGCGTGGTATTAAAAGCTCACCACTCTCCTTCTCAGTCCCTCCACCGCTGCAGTGCTCGCAGCAGGGGGGCAGGGGTAATCGCACAGGCCTTCCAGCACTCTGCTCAACCGCAGCCGGGCTCACGCTGACCGGCATTATGGCTGACAGTCATCATACCTGAGAGGCGGGGAGAAATGAAAAAGAGATGGAAGCTGAAAACTGGAGAAATGGGCTGAATCAGCCCGGTTTTACTGTTGATTTGTCAGCACAAACGCCGCTTTACACAGTGAGAAAACATCAACACTTTCAGTGTGATCGAATGTCATAGGCCGCCCGACCCTGTGCTCCGGGTGATGTAACGGTGATATGACTTGAACAGACAGTCCCTGAATGATAAGGGGTTTTTGAATGCCAGGCAGTGGCTGTTTGCTGTTTTTAACAGGGAGATCTGTATGCTATCTGAACACTCTGAGTTGCTGCTGTTGATTCCAGTTGCTGCCACAGCGTTAGCAGCTGAGTACAGCAGAGGAGCACACTGGATGAATAATGTCGTCCACTCCTCGTGTGCTCAGGCTGACAGGATCAGACCTCTCCTTTTCCAGCTGCTATCAGACGCTTCAACTGCACACACTTCTGGGCATGATGTACCATTCTCTTGCGACGACATGTTTATTGAGAAGAAATGTCTACAAGAGCCTTCATCAGGGTTGTGTACGTTCACGGAAACAGCTAAATAAAGTACAAGATGGCCTCCTAAGGACACTATAATTGGCAATGTCACAGTTCTCCCCTTGCCCTAGGAAAAGAAAAGAAAGATGATGTCTGTGTCAGCTCTGAGATGGTTCGATGCTGTCTGTCAGGCCCTGAGCACATTTCCCTGAGCTTGATACAGACAGGGCTTGTCTCGCTGCCCTCAGCAGCAGACAGACGTCTCATCTTTATCTCTCCAGATTTCTACCTAATCTGTTTCTCTCCCCTTGGCCTCTCTTCATGAATCTGTCATAAATCATTTTTGGATTCTGGCCCCGTTTGCACAGACGGTTTCATAAAGGGAGAGGAATGGGCATCAGATATCCAGACTAAATAGCGATCAAATTACACGGGATATGAAATGCTGTAGTTTGGAATCCATTATACTACTCAATAAGAGTCTTCTCACTGTAATATGTCAGCTCTGGCCCTGAAGGGACAAAAGCACAGATGGTACTGTATATGTGCAATATGCATATGACTGAACAGTCTAATAACTATGGCTGACAGCTGAGTGAGCAACGTACAAGCTGAGAGCACACAACTTGAAAAAATAAAGATACAAGCCTGCCTCGGTTTTAGTCTTATCGTATATACAAAAAAATATGCCTCATTGCATCAAATTTTGTATATTATCCAAAGGAGCTCAAAAAAACAATAAAACAGTTGGGGACCTTGAAAATGAGTTTGCGGTTGCTTTCAAACCGCCCACACCAGGTGCTCTTATCCACAGATGAGGTTCCTCTTATGCTCAGCCTTCTTCCCTGGTTACATTGATTCTGCAGGTTAATTACGATGTTGAATTTTTTTTAATTTTAAGGTTCACATGAAAACAACAAATTACATTCAATAACAAACTAAAGTGATGATCGCACTAAATGGACTGGACCTATCTGCCTCCATCTGTTAAAACCACTGGCTTTTTTTTTTTTAAAGGGCTCTTCATTTTGACAAGTACCATTGAAAAATTCTGTCTCCATGGTAACGACAGACTCATTACATTTAATCCACTAATTGCTAACTAGCTCCACAATTGGCTGTAATTGCCTTGGGGACACAGTTAACCCCTTGGTTGGTATGTGGAGCGAGGCTACTTCTGTTGGCGTCGGACAAAGGCCAGAAATGAAAGATGGTGCACAGGAAGCTCCACCCACAAAATACAACAACCCCCTCGCCTCCAAATGACAACAAAAAAAAAAATCTGTGCACACTCCGTCCTCAGCATCCAAGCATTTCTAAATCTCTTAGCGCAATATTAATTAATGGGGATGGTTGCCATGGTGATTGATCACCATATTCTCTGTCAGCAGTATTTAGTCAAATGGGCCCTAATGTTTGTTTGTTAATGGAGCAGTAAACAATACTGCTGGAAGTCTTTTATTACCTCCTCAGCAGCTCTGCTAGCACCTGGGCCATTCAACAGCACGCTGTACGCCCAACATCAAATGGAAGAGAGGAAATCTCCTCGCTCTGATAAATCGCAATTCTTTTTTCCTCTCATGGTTAGCGAGATGTGGAAACAGAGACTGATAGCGACCTAACATGATGATGTTGTAATGCGTATAACAACACTGAAGCCATTACAGCCTGCAAAAATCCCTTCCACATGTAATGACTTGGAAAAAGCGAGCTACATTATAAAGGACATCAGAGAGCACGTGTCTGCCCGGCCAAAAAAAGGATTCTTTTAGAAGTCATCTTTCTATTTATTTAGTCTCTGATAGTATCAGTATCGACATTAAAATGAGTCACACAAATAGCTATGCGATGATGAAAACATATAGGGTGACCAATGTGAAAACTGCTTTTAGGTTACAGTGTGTGTGTATGTGTGTGTGTGTGCACATTCACGTGTTGGTGTTAGAGTATGTTTTAGTGTGTGTGTATGAGTCAGGGCGCTGAACAAACCCAAACCCCTTTGAAGAGTGAAAGGCTCAAAGGATGGAGAGGCAATCCGAGAACTTCACAGGCGCAGAGGGGAAATTGCCTTGAACCTTGAGGTGTATGAAAGTGCAATTTGTGTCCCATCTGTTCTGCTTCCCTTCCATTAGGAGGAAGGGTGCTCTAAGGCCACCGAGGAGAAAATGCCCCTGTGAGGGTCTCTGGGTACACAGAGGCTCTCGTAGATTTAATTTGCCAGACTGGTCTTTCCCTTTTCCTCTCTGGGTTATTAGAGCTTTGAATGTTATTACCTTGTTCCTCTTTGTAATTTTTTTTTTAAACCGAAAGAACAATGCCTTTTTGTAAATTCAAAATGTACCTGACAGAAGTAGATTTTTTATTTCATGTATCTGTGTGAGCCAATAAGCGATTTGGACTGTAATATTTCCACGCCATATTGCCCATGTTTCCAGAAGAGATGAGAACATTGGAGAGGAGAGAATGAAAATGAGAGCGAAACAACCCTGCAGCCCTGTTGCGACAGGAGTCTCTCCACCTTCACTGTCTCTGTCATACCTCTCTGCAAAGTGGCTGGATCGGCTCCCTTAACTTTTTGCCCTTTCTTCAGAGGGATTTGCATGACAGAAGCCAGGAGAGAAGTTTGTTGCCCGGGCAACGGATTGCCTCCATCTGCAGTTGGAGCAGAGGTGTTACTCGAGGAGTTGGAAACCATGGCATCAGAGATTAGATTAGAAGAATACATGTTTGTCAGAGCTAAGGTAGTAGAGTGCATTACTGGCACCAGAAAGAGCCACTATCATCGATTCACATGTTAAATATAGCGCTGGAGGAGAGGGTCTTTGAAGTATTTCTGGTGCATTAAGGTCCAACTGTTGACCATTTTAGCTTGCAAGGATCAGTGCAGACATTTGAGTAGATATGTCGACAAAACCTTTTACTTTAAATGGCATAAACGGGGAATTTAGCAGATTATTTCTGCAAAATCTGTCATGAAAGTTTAAATTTCTTTACCTCAGTAAATTGTAATTATTCCATTTGATGCAGAACTATTATTCTTATAAACAAATATCTAAATGTAGGATTGATTGTTGTAGGAATTGTAATGGCCAGGTGAAAGACAATTCTCTCTTTTGAATTTCTGTTGAGAACTACAAACAAACACAGGACTTTGACCCAGGAGGCCGCTGTTCGTGTCTCGTGTTAAACTAAAAGTAACCGGTGACTTACTGTGTTTTGTCATGTAGTCCTTTGAGTCACGTGAGTGGTTAGTCACTCTGTAGTCACGTGAGTTGAGCATCGGTGAAGTTAACGTCAACCACAACCATTTCCTAACCCTAACTAAGTGGTTGTGTTGCCTAACTTCTTGTGAAAACGGAAGTTTATTTTGAAAGGGCACTATGCAAGTAACAAGCATATATTTCCACGCCGATCCAAAAGTAACGCAAGAGGGGTACCCCGGGCGTCGGTCTCTGATACCGAGGGGTACTGACCAAACGGCGGTATTTGACGAGTTGGGAGTGAGAATGTGTTGCAACTACAGTGTTATAACCCCGTAGCTGTGTAAAATCACTAAATCACAGTCTCTCTCGTGAAGTATAGCTTTTATAAAACGGTTACTGCATATACCTGGCAAGGTATGGTACGGTAATAAACACAGCAACAAAAAATACAACAATTTACTGATAACAAATAATCATTCTGCCGCCAAGCAATGTAGTTCTACAGCGACATTTAGCAGAATGGTTGCTAAGCAACACAGGCGCGGTGGAAAGCATGCTTAAAGATTGGGGTGATTATTAACATTCAATTGGATATCGCCATTAATTGAAGCCGTGTTCAGTCATGTTAGCACTCGTCTTTGCTGGTACAGGGGTGTCCGTCTCTGGACAGGTGTGTTTTAATTGCGCGGTGCCAGAAGCAATGACATCGCTCCATCATCTTCGCTCGCTGCAGTTTTGGTCGCCAGTAAGATTGAAGGGACGATTCACATGTTTGCCCCGTCATTGACATGATGTCTCTTACCTCTAGGCAAGCATCAGAAAGTTTTTGTTAAGTGGTGCTTTGCAAGCATTGGTTGGTGTAGATTGTAGTGGTGTCGGCTGCTTTACAAATCCAGGAGCCAAGGAAGTTCATCTCCTTGAGCTCTCTAGTATACCTAACACTCTCATCATGTTGCAGTTACATAATAACCACACCACCAACTATTATGCTCACTTTCCTCTAGCTGTTGTCCCTTGCCAGCGATATACTCTACGAATAAAGCTAGTTAAAGTCTCTGTCCGCTTTGGAGGGAGAGAAAAGGCGGCAGCAGTGACAGCTAGTTCTCCCTGGCTGCTCTAACATAAATCCCACTAGGCTCTCTTTGTTTCTTTCGCCAACAGGTGTTATGTCGAAGTCTGTTCCCCCATCAAATAGTGTTTCCCTCCTGTTAAAATGATAACACACCCTTCGGTGGTTAGGGTTAGGGATGAGGGTTGGTTCAGGTTTAGGTAGGGGGAAACACATATCGATGGGGAAACAGTCGACACAACACCGGCATCTTTGTGGTTTTTTCGCGCATTCATTGAATAACAGCGTAGCGTACACCTGGCAGATAATCAGGTCTGAAAACAGCAAACGGACCACATAGTCTGTTTAATGGTCCCGGCTTTATATCTTGACTTTTCCAGATCCTCAATTTCTCTCTCAGTAATTTCAATGTGTCTCCTTTCTTTTTTTATCATCCTCTATCCTGTCCATCTCTCCCAGTTAACCAGTTATCACTTAGCCCAGCCAGTAAATCAAAGTTCACAACAAAATCAGACTTTTTGAAACAATAGGTGACTAATATGTGCAGTGATACTATTGTAATACGGTCACAGCTGTGTGTTTATAGAGCATTTTACAAGCCAATCATAATCAAGATCAGGAACTATCCGTTTTATGTATATACGACATGTATATACATTTTCTCTGTGAACATTCACACACAGTAAGCCACCCCTTATTATGTATGAACATGTGTACTGCCTCTGTTCTATTCATTCATTTTGTTGTTTTAATGTTTTATGAAAAGCAATACAAGTAAAGCTTTTGAAAACACTCATGTCAATTTACATCTTTCTGATCATCATCAAGAAACTTTTTTTTTTAGTCAGCCAGGTGTGGTGCCTTCGGAGGAAACCGATTTAAAAGGAGTAAGGTCTTGTGTGCAGACACCTCAACCCCTTCCCCGCTGATACAGCGAATCCTAACGGTACCTCTTTGTGAAACGCTCGTCTCGACAAATTGATTTCCATGTGTGAAACAGAGAGTTGTCCCCGGAGACAACAGCTCCTAAAACCCTCTTCACACGTATATGCTACTAATTTAGAGGAAAGGACATAAAATGAATGTGAAATAGAAAATGGGGTTGCATTGTGAGAGAATATTAACAGTGAAAGGGGCGAAGGGGTGCATGCAGTTGGCGATTAGAAGCACAGTTTATATAGTGGAGAGTGTGCACAGTCCCTATTGCCAACTGTGAAACAAATGGCATCTAAATTGAATAATTCAGTCTGGGGGAGAAAGACGTGGGATTTGCACAAAGACTGACTGACAGATAGAGCGAGAGGAGAGGCAGCCAACCTTTAACAGAGCTGGAGAGAAAAGACAGTAAATGGCAAGTTAGATTAATAGATTGGCAAGGTCTCACAGAAGATGGGATAATAATTCACCAAGCAAAAGAAAGGCGTCTTTTTTTGAGGTCAGAGTTGAGTGAAGAGGAATTATGAAGATGGAAATATGAATATTGAATAATGCAGTCAAGATCCTTCTTTGAAACAAAAAAGGGATTAAGAGTGGTAGGGGGAGTCAAAGGTTAGAAGCAGTTGAGGAGAAAGATAGAAATGAGTCAGGTGGGTCTAGAATAAAAATCTGTGAAGGAACTGAAGCGTAGTGGAGACAGAACAGCTGGAGAAAGAAGAGCATGTGGTGCCAGACAGAGGTCAATCCACCATCTAGCTTGATGTCTGTGCACCTTTTAACCAGCGGCTGACGTGCAGACATGGAAACGGCAGACGGACATGTAAATGAACACCTGGATTTCTGAGGGCTTCTCTTGGATCCAGTTTCTTACAGAGAAATTTTAGCTGAACAAATACAAATCACTCCAAGAGTCAATTATGTCATAGGGAAATGGGAAATGGACTATTTAATTTTTTACAAAGCAACCTCTAACTCCGGCTAATTGCATGCTGCTTATTTCAGCTGGTTTCTCTTCCCATGTGATGTTTCTATCCTGCCCCGGTTCTTCGGCCTCCAGCACTCCGGCTTTAGATTTGTCTCTGATCTCATTCATTCTTTGTGCTTTGAGCTAAGATGTCCTGCTGGGATTGTTAACCAGCTTCCAACACAGACTTTTAACCTGCTCTCTCACTCATGGTGATGTCCAAACCCATTATTTTCTACCATGTCTTCTTTGTCTGCCGATTTTTGACTGAAAGAGTGATATTACCAATGGATCACATGGCTAATTGTATGTGAAAGGGGTCGCTTGTAGTGATGAACCCACAGATAATCACCAGACTCTTTCAGCTCATTGTCTTGATTTTCTGGCACGCAACTGTAGGTCTAATGGTTTGGTTCACTCTCACAGTTCTCATAGCGTTGTTTTCAGTGAAAAATACACTGCACGCTTCTTGCCCAGCACCAAACGGTAAACAAATTTCGTGATTATCTATAGTGAACTTAGTGGAGCATTTCATTCCTAATGAGCCAGATATTTCCCTCAAGAGTCTGTGACCAAAACAGAGCTAAAAGAGAGTGAGTGGTGAAACATGACTCCAAATTACTGCCAATGTCGTATCTGCTGGATGTGTGTAAATAGGCCAATCGAGCGTAAAAGTTTAGTTGATGTGGCAATGTTGTGTTTACAGCATGTTTTCACTGCCCCCAAAAAAATCTGTTATCATCATATATGTGTCTTTTGCTGTACGGCAGCCACTCTGGCCACAAGTGGCAATATTATAACAGTAAATGCTAAAACAAAGTATAAGTAAAGAAAAGTCAACCACTGACTCAGTAATGCCAGTTACACAGCAATATCTGTGTAGTGACTACTATCAATCAAAAGGAGGAAAACCTAGGCTAACTGGAACAACTAAAGTAGATGATGTGACGTGAGTGACGTCACATCACGTAACAGTGACGGTCAACAGAAAATGTCAGATTCTAACTCACCAGCTTTGTCTGAATTCCGACGTCCAAGTGCACAGTTAATGAAAACCACACCCGCCGCTCTTTTTATAATTAGTTTTTCTAGCGACAAGAAATCCTGCAAAAAAGGCAAATGCATAAATAAAGGCTAAAATAACAAGCTAGGACAGTTTAACATCATCGTGGTCATCATATTATTGTAATGATTGTCATTATTGTTATTGTCATCATGTTTATGCCTCCTGTAGTTAAAAATTCTCAATTTATGGTATAAATGTCTTTGTAATCATTTCAGCTTTGCAATTCAGTCGCATCGAGGACAATTTGTACGGAGTTAAGTAATTGGACCGAGAATCCGATGAGACGGTTTCAGCGTGGTGATTGCTTCCAGGAGACAGCGGTGCTCGAGTGTTGTGGAGAGGTTGTCTCTAATGTGATTAGCTGTCTGTTTCAAATTAAACACAAGCCAATAATGAAACTAGGGACAAAGTATCCCTTTGTCCTTAGCATCCCTACAGATATCCTCACTTCTCCGCTTCTTTCTTTACTTTGACAGCTTTTGTTCCGCCTTTCATTTCCAGCCCTCGTCCTTTTAAGAGACAGACAGTATAAGAGGTGAATGTGTGTGTGCGTGTGAGTGTGTGTGTGTGTGTGTTATGGGGGTGCAGGGTTGGTGAAAGGAGGGAGCACTCAAATCCCAGTGGCTCTGGGGAGCTGTCAGAACTGATAGTGCTCTATCACTTGCGAACGGAGGTGCAAAATTGGGCAGAGCTGAGCACTGCGCAAAGCAGAGGATGATGGTCCCTCTGTCCACTGGAGCCTGACTGACTGAGATGGAGAGACATGGAAAGTGTTCAACCAGCTGCCTCACAACTTGAAATGAACAAGCCTAAGCAATTCAAAATGCAAGACAGGGAATTCACAATACAGTAACTGGCAACAGAGACGACAAAATCCTCTGAATTTTCTGATATGTTTTATCCATAATGCAAATGAGTGACTGCAGCTAAAGGCTGGCCCACGCTCAAGGATTTTTCAAATCTTAACAGATTTTGAAAATGTGACAGACCCCACACATAACATGTTATGTTAAATTTAACAGTTTTGGTCTTATAATGTGCGGTGAGCAACGATTTGGCCAAAAAAGCACACCACACACTAACAGATTCCAATCATGAACAACAAAAGTCCCGGCTCTCAAAACCGGTAATCTCGCAACATCCCTCGCGATCAAACATTAATTTACTGTAATGAAAACATGGTGGACTACGGGCGGGAAGAATTACACATAACACTCTGTAATGCAGAAAGTTGGCGGTTTACAGGTCGGGTCAGGTTTGGGTGGTTGATTAACACATATATGCAGGTGGGTGCAGGTTATAACTAGTCACTAGTGCCTTGTGCGTCGGTATCACAGGCCAAGGGGTGTGACAAAGCCTCGGTATTTGATGCCCTGAGAATGAGAACGGGCTGTTAAAACGCAAATTGTCATGTTTACACTGTAGTTTTGTACAGATTAAACGAACAAGATGCAATGTGTGAATTACTGAGCATTAGAATTGCTGGTAGGCAGGTTTTGTTATCTTTGGACAGAGCCAGGCTAGCTGTTTTCCGTTTCATGCTAAGCTAAGAGAAGCTAATTGTCTTTGTTTTATTTTTTCACCAGCAGCTGTGACCAGATTTGTTTTGCATTGCATTGTGTAGCAATAGTATCCTTCAACACCACACTCAAAAATCAAGAAATTCAATATTTTTAGAGGAGCTATAGGCCTACTTAATTGTGTCACTTTTCCAGAATAAACACATGACATACTTGAAACCCAGTTAGAATACATATATACCAGGGAACTGGGACACAGTGAAGGATTTTAATCAACTTCTATTGAAATTGCACATTGTCACATTTTTCACAAGATTAAGATATCTAATTAGAGCAGAGATCATCACAATCTTTCTTCGCTACACAGAGGGGGAATGTGAGTCCAGAGCATGGGTGGAAATCTGTGATTTAAAATGGACTTTCTTTTATGTTGTACTTGTGTTTTACACACATATTGATTATATGCGAATGCTTGTGTGTTAGCTGTTCCCTGGGGTGCATTTTTATTAAAGTAGGTCTTAACTAAAACAAAGTGTGTTCAGTGGCCCCTCACCTGTCACAGACACCAGTGCTGAGCTGACTCTGCTTTGTATTGTATACAACATGTGAAGCTCTCAAACAACAGGAGTAGAGTAGCTGTGTTCTTGGCAGACCTGCCTTAACCAGCTGCTGTTAGGAGGAAAAACAACAGCATAAATACACAACGCATGAGTGTGTCACATGAACACTTCCTTGATAGACAGCAGCATCAATTAAGTTATTAATATTTGGTAATTCAGGTTTTGTAGGATTGTTATTATGATCAAAAACACTTTAACTTGGTGCAACATATTTGTATTTAGCACATTTACATGACTTGATAAACAGGGGAATATATGTGTGTTTTTGTTAATATGATGCTGGGAGCTGCAGCTAGCATCAAGGTGCTGACAAACACCAGAAAAGGTGTTAAAAAGAGTTTTATTTTCTTACGGGGTAATGACAGCTAGATGTAAGAACTACTGCTTCAAAGCTTTCCAATTACTGGAACATAACTTCCTGCATTAGATTTAGCAAATTCAAATGGTTTGGGCGTCTCCTGTTTTTATGAGGAGGAAGAGCTGCCATGAGATTTAACAGGCCCAGGTGTGACAGAGGTCACACTGTGCCTGACCTCCCTCCACCTCCAGCACTTTTATGCTTCTGTTTAATGGCGACATGTAAAGACCTGAAAATGTGAAATAACAACATTTCATCTCTGACTTGCATGTTTTTTCTGAAGTAAGTTTTGTATTAGAAATGCAGAAATGAATGTTCTTGTTTCCAGTTCAGTTTCTGCTTTTCACAATGCTATTGCAGTAATTTGATCTTACTTTTTTTATAAAGTTGGGCCACATGTGATTGGCAATAACAGTCACCACCCAAAAGCATACTCATCCCAAACATAAAGAGCACCGCATAACCTCAACTCAGCCCGTCTGCTAAAAGCTTCCTGTGTGTACGTTGAGGCTTCGGGTGGTGTCTCATGAACACATCTCTTGATTGGTCGCACACAGGAAACCAGATGCTTTCGAGGGTTGAACCTAAAACACTGTTCAAGAAAACAGCTTTCTGAGACATAAACAAGTGACAATCTTTGGCCCTGTTCAGACCTGGCATTAACATGCTTCCTGAATGATGTGAACACAAGTGGACAGCTTTAAGTATGTCTGTTCACACCTGGCATTAGAATGCGTCTCCACATGCGTCTTGAGTGACCACTTGTGATCCGACCTCACTTCCCCGCTCTATATGCAAATAGACACGTAGTAAACACATGGCTAATACAGCAGATGTTGTGACGTAATATTACATGAATGTCATATTCGTGAATTCGGGTACATTTTATTAACATTTTATTAAGAACGAAATAAAAGGTTATTGTATCGGCGGTCCCCGGGGACCTCTGCGCACATCGCCAGTACCGCTGCCTTTGCCAGGCAACAGCGGGGTACAGAGCTTAAGAGAGCCGGGAATGAGAGCGGGCGGGCGGGTGTCAGCTCCGTGTAAAGTAGCGGAACAAAACCACCAACACATCTCCGACAGTATGATAATAATGCACTCTGCGTGCCGTCTGATAGTCTGTAGTTCGACAGAATACAGAGAATACAGGGACGTCAGTTGAGTAGGCGGTCCTTAATGTGGCCCAAGACACATTTGCGTACACACTGCTAAAAGAATGTGGCCATATGTGGCCCAGACCACCTCTGAATGTGGCCTGAAAGATCCGATCTCTATGCGTTCTCATTGCATCTTGAGTGCGTTCACACCTGTACTTGTACCTGAGCTGTCCACTTGTGAGCCGATCACTGAGGACGCATGTTAATACCAGGTCTGAACAGGGCCCTTGTGTCAAGTCAAGTCAGCTTCACTAATACGGCACCTTGAATATAAAACAAGGTTACAAAGCACTTCACAGAGAATCACTCTCAACCAAAACTGTTCAGGAGCACCTTGTTCTTTTTAAATATAAACAAGTGACAGACTTCCTGTGAAGTCAACTACATTTGTATTACACCTTAACACAAAATTAAATAAAACAAGAAAAAATAAGACCAAACTTTTAAAAACCGGGTGAAATAATACCATCTTGGCAATAGCAAGGCTGTAGGAAAAAATGTGGGTTTTCTAAAATACCAAATACCAACCTTTTCTGAAGGTTGCTCCACAAGCAAGGGGCCGCAATAGCAAACACATACTTCTCCTTCAGTTTCATTGTTGACATGAGATTGCCAACAGCCCACAGAGGAGACAGAGGGGTGTTGTAAAGATACCAAAGTTCAGGAGTAACACTTCTCCGTCTGGGTCTGCGTGTCTGCTCTGGCCTCTGATCTCTGTCCTGGCTTCCCCTCGTCTCAACAACATTTGGCTGTCAGTACAAAGTCTCCGGGGAGACATCTATTTGCCAATTGCTGAGACTTAAAATATTGCAAAAGATGCTTGTCTTGTCAAGCACTTGCAACAGCAAGATTTGATATATGCTTACTCATACAGTATCATTGGAGCCAACAGCCTTTGACTTCACACTGAATAAACTGAAGTTGCTGTTGTGTTTATAACCATTGAAATAGGGGTCAGCTCATTTAAGAAGCTGGTACTGTCAACAGGACAGAGAAGTCTTCAACTGGTGTCTTGGTTTATATGATGGTTTTAGCTTCAGGCCTTTTCTCTCAGCTCTCTGCTTTCATGTTGATCTCTTCTCGCTTCTGTCAAAGACGTTTAACACGACACTATAGAGACTCAACCCCGCATAGTGGTGGTTTCATCCTCGCAACATTATCCCCCTCTTATCAAACCTTTTTCGTCTACCGCCTTCTTTCTGTTTGATACTTCATGCCCTTGCTCCCTCTCCAGTCAACTCTTCCTCCCCTGCCACCCCTGGCTGCCCCCGATCTCATCCTCCACCTCTGTGTCCTCTAACCACTTGACACCTTTTCAGATTCATCCCCATCAGTTGGCAGACAGCGTGCATTTCGCCCGTAGGGCACAATGCAGCGATCCCTGCGAATCAATGGCAGATAAATCAATGCTATCTCTTTTTTCCATGCCTCTGCTGCCATCGATTTTTTTTTTTCCTGTTACTTTGCTGTTTGTGGAGATTTGAACTTTGCTCAATTAAACTGAGTTCACTTTCAGGAACAAATTGTAACAGCGTAAGGCTTTCAGCTCGGAAACAGACACTAATGTTAGTGCTGGATGGGGCGTATAAGAGCTTTATTTATGAGATGCCCCATTCAAACAAACGCTGCAGTGGTTTTTACTGAAGCTGAACCTTGATTTATTGGTATTGTGAACCCTCTTTCAGATGAGGCATGCCAAAGGCTTTCCTTAATAGTCAGTTCTTTCATTTTGAACCACAGCTAATATCTGAGACAAAGCAAACATCCTTTGATCATCAGTGGCGGATTTAGATGGTCAGGGGCCCCTCAGCTACTCTTTATATGGGCCCCCACCCTTACTCATCATGCTTTAACGTTACCAGAAAGAGTAATTTAGTGCCATGTGCAAAAGTATGCTAGGAATATTACACGGCCCACACGTACACACTCGGGGAGCACAGGCATATACAAACACACATTGAGACAGGCTTTAATCTAAACTAAAAGGGATTTTCTTTAATAGATCTTGGTCTTCTTTCAGCCGTTGTGCTTTTTGTTTTTGTGCGCTGTGATCATATTTTAATTTTACCGCTATTCTGTCCAGTAGTGAGGTATTATTTGAAAACCTTGACGTTATTGAAAAATTGACCTTATGAACCTGGTCACATCATGGGGCCAGGTTCATAAGGTCAGCTGATTGGGTAAATGTGCCCCTTAATTTCTTTAATGTTTCTTATGGGCCAATAGGGGTTACGTTTTTTGTTTTTGTTCTGACAGATATTTAAATAATTAAGAATAATATGGCCAATCTGGGGGCCTTTGCAAACATGGGGCCCCTAGGCTGCAGCCTAGGTCAGCCTGTGCATTAATCCACCCCAGATTGTGTGAATAAATAGTAGTATTTATCTTTTCAGACGTACTGAGCAGTAATTAACGTCGTCACTTCCTGAGAGTGTCCTTGCCGTGTAACCACAGTATCCCGTGTTAACCTCATGAGACGAAAACGATGGTTTGTGATTATCAAAGTCTGAATTATGTCTGAATTTCTTTATGTACACAATTAGGCTGTAAGCTAGTTCAGGAGATCAGTAATATGCAACACAACTAAATTGTATATTTTTGACTCCAAATGGACTAGTTTTATTATAATAATGAAATATGATCAAGTAAAACTTAGATAATAACAAATAAGATCAATAACAGTGTAAATAAGATAACAAAAAATCCAAAGTCAAGTATGTATATTTAATATAAAAACAGTCAAAAATATTATAAAGTAAAAAAAAGTTGATTTTGTAACTAAAATATTGAAATCATTGCTAAACAAACATTGTTTGGACAAAATACACTTGGAGTTTTGTTTTAGTAGCGTTAAGGCCTCGTCTTATAGAAACAATTCGGAAAAATGACCACCACAGCATTTTAGGACGTTTTTAAAAGCAGTGTTTTAACACATAGCTTAGCTGAACTCGGGTTTGTCGGGTAAAAGAGGAGATACAGCAAAGATGGGACTAGATACAACATTTGTATGGATACCGGCACATATAGGAATTAAAGGAAATTAATTAGCTGGCAAGTGTCAAAGGAAGCCACAAAAACAAATCAGATTGACATCACAGTACCCTTTTGCAAAACGAAAATGAAGACCACAATTAAGCAAAAGCTGAAAGAAAAGTAGCAAAAGCAGTGGGAAGAAGAAAGAACAGGAAGGTGGTTATACAGTATTCAAAGATAAGTAGGTACGATGACAAGCAGAATGAGAACCCTGAGAAAGGAAACAGTAATATCTAGGTCACATTTTGGGCAAGTACATTATTTACATTGGGAAATCATAATACAGGAAGGTGTGAATTTTGTAATCAGGAAGAAACATTATAACACGTTATGCTCTACTGTCCGAAATATGATGCTGAGAGAAGGGAACTGGTAGTGAATCATGAAGAAATTAAGTTGGGCTATGATCTATGTGATCTCTTACAAAGACATTTTGGGGAAAATGTTTATTCGCTTTATTTATATATATATCACTGGTCCTACAAAGACTGGTTTCTGTCCTACAGAGGCCAATCACTGTCCTCTGCACTACAGAGACTGGTCTCGGTCCTACGGAGGCCAGTGGAGCAGGAGGTAACTGGGATGGGAGGCAAGACTTGAACTCTCTATTGCATTCATGTTGAAGGAGAAAAGGGGCTCCCCAGATTTTCTCCATTAAAATTAATACTACAGTACAATACTAGGATGCCCAATTAGCATATGAATAACCTTTGCTTTGGTGTTTTAGTAAAAGGCTCGTGGGTTTCTTGGCAGGGAAATATCTAACATGATTTCATATCCAATCTCCAGGCTCTAGATCCTGTCATTGGGAATGCAGAGACTCAGACACATTATTTTGAAAACTGCATTTAATATAGCCCACAGAAAATTATCCACTGTGATATTTTGCTAGTCTCCTCCATAAATAATTCATTGTTTTTATGTGCCCTCATGCTGCCTTGGGGATTGGAACAGCTGAGTGTTTTCACAACGCATTTGTGTCCAATCTTCTGCGTATTGGGCGTACTCTAATCAAACCACAGTAAACATGCCTTGAATGTTTGTTGAGTCATCTGCTTATCAGCTAATCAAATGGCTTATTTGCCTGCCTGCCTGCCTCACTGGAGCACAACGCAGCTCTGGTTGAGTATTTTTCAATTAATTGTTCGTCTGTTTGATTGACTGTGTAGCCGCACGGCGTAGGTGATATGATTGAACTCCACAGGCTTTAATGTATGCTCTTTAGGTCCACTGCAGCAATGAGGGGGAGATGTGATTGCAGGGAATACATTTAAGAGAAGTCAGGCATCATCATTTTACCTCCCCGGGCACTCTTTTCACGGTTTTATTTTTTGTCAAGGCCACACAAAAGACCCCATATGTATATACAGTATGTAGTATGTACCTATTTCTCTGTGAAAGAACTAGCATGAAAGTGCAAGTCATAGAGAGAATTTCAAAGGCAGAAGCCAGGACGGCGACATGGAGCTGCCAGGGATTGGTGAGCAATCAGATAGGGCAGAATTGATGACCTGGCTCAGGATGGATTTCTTGGAGCGGGCTGCCAGACCGAGGTAATACTTTCAGGCTCTTATCAGCACTGGCATAAGCTGAGTGCTGCATCACCCACTTCCCAGCGTCAGCTTATTATGAGAGTCCATGATGTGTGATTGCTTGTACTGCCTTTGTGTGTCCCGGGGTCTGTGTGCACCGGACACAGCCGGCAAGAAGAAGAGGAATGCTAAGGGCCTCTGTCACAGTAAACCCTCCACTTCCCCACGGTTGTAATGACAGTTTGCAAAAAAAGGTGTTTTGCAAGGTTTCCTGTGACTCATATAAGCTGGAGGTGACAGTGAACGAATGCTGCAAAGTTAAGTAGACAGTCACACATGTCATCCTTTTTTAAAAAAAGATTGTCTTAAATACATTTAGGTCAGTTGTTGAAAGACTGAAAACATTACGTAGACAAAAAGTGCATGTGATGCATAGATCTCTTAATAAATCTGAGCTCATAAAGGACAATAAACGCTGATGTTCACACAGCAGGCAATCTTTGATATTATAAACTGATTATTGCCAGGCTTATGGAATATTTCTCCTATAGGAGTTTCAAACCAATTAAGTTAAATAGCATTTTACAGTCGCCAATTCATAAACAGTAGATTAATTCTGCATGCTAATCACATTGGATTGCATTCTGGTTGCATGATAATACTTTATGTCTCCCTGTAGAGCCGTTCCAGAGCAGCATTGGAAGTTATTCAGTGTGTTGCTCAGAGGCACGTCTGCAGAGCACAAGTCTCCCCATGCAGGGATGGCGCCTTTAACCTTTAACTAGCTGCTGATAAGAATAAACGAGTGATTAAAGATCTCAATCTGCATTCTGCCACGGCAATTTACATTAGACGGGGGGTTTTTTTCTTCTTTTTTCCGCGAATAAACAACCAGGAATAAACTGGGACACATTTAGAATGTTTACGTTTAAATCAGTGTAAAGGGTCTAAATATTGTATATTTGTGACATCACAAATGGACAGAAATCCTAACGGCTTGTTTCAAACGCACAGTTTCTGAATACGGGCTGTGTGTATTTATCTGTGGATTGAGCATTTAGATACTTTCACAGTATTTATATAGGACTTAAGCCTGCTTTTATAATAAAAAAAACATGAAAATCTCACCTTGTTTTTATAGTATGGGACCTTTAAAGATCTCAATCTGCATTCTGCCACGGCAATTTACATCAGGCAGTGTTTTTTTTCTTCTTTTTCCGCAAATAAACAACGTTTGGGTCCATGTTTACTTCCTGTCAGCTGAAGACATTCACATACACTGCAACCAGGAATAAACTGGGACACATTTAGAATGTTTACGTTTAAAACTGTGTAAAAGGTCTAAATATTGTATATTTGTGACATCACAAATGGACAGAAATCCTAACGGCTTGTTTCAAACGCACAGTTTCTGAATACGGGCTGTGTGTATTTATCTGTGGATTGAGTGTTTCGATACTTTCACAGTATTTATATAGGACTTAAGCCTACTTTATAATAATAAAAAAAAAACATGAAAATCTCACTTTTTTTTATAATATGGGACCTTTAAAGATCTCAATCTGCATTCTCACACGGCAATTTACATCAGACGGTGTTTTTTTTCTTCTTTTTTTCCGCAAATAAACAACCAGGAATAAACTGGGACACATTTAGAATGTTTATGTTTAAAACTGTGTAAAAGGTCTAAATATTGTATATTTGTGACATCACAAATGGACAGAAATCCTAACGGCTTGTTTCAAACGCACAGTTTCTAAATACGGGCTGTGTGTATTTATCTGTGGATTGAGTGTTTCGATACTTTCACAGTATTTATATAGGACTTAAGCCTGCTTTTATAATAAAAAAAACATGAAAATCTCACTTTTTTTTATAATATGGGACCTTTAAAGATCTCAATCTGCATTCTGCCATGACAATTTACATCAGACGGGTTTTTTTAAACAACGTGGTTTTAGACGCTTGGACGCCGAGGATCTCTATGGTAACAGTCCTCAATTAGCGATGATTGGCCAACCCGTGGGAATGTTTCTATTCCCTCAGTGCAGTGATTGGTCGGTGGGCGGTCTGAGCAGCCTGACAGTCTGCAGCGTTCCGGGTTATTGTCAGTCTCGGCAGCTCGGCACAAGGGCAGGACCGCATCCCGGAGCTGCCTTGAAGCAGCTAGCTCTTTATTATCAGACCTAAAACCATCTCTTGTTTTTGGTTAATACAACCAAAAGAGAGTGTTATCGGAGCGTTGCTAAGCGACGTTACTAAGCGACGTTACTTCCACAGCATTAGCTGGAGGAAGAGTCTGAATCCGGAGACATCTCGGAGGAGAAAGTGACGGACGGAGCAGAGAGGAGGCTGATCACCGGGATTTATACCATCGCTACAGTTTATAGGATATTCCAGGCAGCAGCTTTGGCCCAGCCTTCATCTCTTTCAGGGGTCCCTTCACACAATATCGCTTCGATAATATCACAAACAGTCGCATGATACATTTATAAGGTCGTCTTGAAGAGAGCAGCACTTTCAACCCGTGCGTAACAGCGGTGGATTTGGGAATACTGCGTAGCCAGTGTTTCGATCACCACTTGTGTTATTCTGGAGATATCTTACAAGCGAAAAGAAGAAGAGCAACCAGGACCTTTTTTACTTTACTCCGGAGGCTAAACAGTGAAAACCAAGAAGAGCTTTTGGTGCGTAAATCCTTCCGAGGACGCTCCTGAAATCGCCGACCTGCGCTTTTGCCCCTCGATAAAAAATTGGCAGCCGAGTCGAGAGAGAAAAAAGGCAAAGCTTATTAACTTTGCATGCTAGAGGCTGAGAGTGTGGGATCTAATTCTTGGGGTTTATTTGCATATTATCGGAAGAAGAGGAGGATAAACTTCATCCACATCGACGAAGAAGCTGCTGGATTTTTTCTGGAGAAACAGAATGAATCCTTTTTAATTATTTGGACCACAGAAGTAATGAGGCAGATTGAATCAGTGAATGCTACAATCTGCATGGAGTTCTAGTCTGCACCAAGGAGCAATTTATGGTAAATAGATTTTTTATTTCTCTCCCAAGTTTTTGCAGAATGGTTTTGGGGTCATTATTGTATCCTTTTGGGATGGTAAACAGAGGAACAGCAAGACAATAATGAATGTTTGTAAAAATGCTGCCCAACATAACGATGTCTCCCATTTAAACCCCTTTGTTTCCATGCGTGACCCATAATAAAGGAAGTGTTGTAAAATCGACTTGTTAGAGAGAGCCGCTCCCGAATGGCTTTGGAAACTGCTTTGATGTGTAATATTGGTCTTTTTCAAGTACGGGTAGCAATTAAAGTGTATTGTCGAGAGGGTATATCGCACCACAGGCAGGAGTCTGTATGTGGCACTGGAGGAGTTGCTGCTCAGAGCTAAAGGTGCGAATTTCTCTCATCTGTGCGTCACTGCGTGCAGGGAGGGGGACTAGTGACTGCTGCAATTAGTGATTGTTCACCCTGGAGAGTTAATGATATACAATCTCTTTTTATAGCGTGCCTGCATATTGTGACAGGCTTTTATCAAGGGAAATGCTTAAGAGATAAAACTTTTCACTCTATGAGCTTTTGCAGACATGCATGATGCTGCTGTGTGCTGCTGCATTGAGGTCTGGAGGGCCATTTGTCATTGTCCTGTGGATTCTTCAGCTAAATGTGTCCTCAAACAGAAAAATCTGATCATCTTGAATGGTAAATGGACTTGCATTTATAAAGCGCTTTTCTAGTCTTCTGACCACTCAAAGTGCTTTACACTACATGTCAGTATTCACCCATTCACACACACATTCATACACTGATGGCAGAGGCTGATAAGGTGCCAACTTTGCCCATCAGGATCTAATCTAAATACTCATTCAGACATTTTTTTTCACTCACACAATTTGGGGTTAAGTGTCTTGCTCAAGGACACATCGACATGTGACCCGGATCGAACCACCAACCTTCCGATTGGTGGACAACCTGCTTTACCCTCTGAGCCACAACTGACGTTTTTTTATTTGAATGTGAATGCTTTGCTGATAAAGTTTAGGCTGTTTTCCACTCCTGTGAACTTTGAGCCCTCCTGGGTTGCTGAGGTTGCTCTGCAATATTTAGCTTCATCGCTCACACTGCTGCACACAAATGAGCCTGCACATTATGCTGACTGTGCAGTGAAAAAGGCTGCACACAGTATGTTTTATCATTAGACTACAAGCATCCTCAAAATTTATCTTCCTCGCTGGCTCCAGTCATTCTCTCACCCGGCAGCCCCGCAGACAGGCAGCTATGCTGAATGTAATATGGGCCCCTACAGCAGGGCAGGCGCCCCCACAGTCAGGGCACCTGCCATCCTGGCTGTATTGAATAAAACATCCAGTGATGTATGAGGCAGGGGCTGCACCCGAGGGGGCAGAACTGCCTCATTTACTTCCTCCACTCTGCGCCTATGACCTGCTGAGCAAATTGTGCTCATATTAGCTCTGCGGCTGCTCCTCACCTAAACAAATAGTCTTCCCAGCATAATGCTTGCCTTAACTCAACATGAAGGTTGGACAAGGCAGGGGAGAACAGAATGGCAGAAAAGCTTTAATATCTAGGTCACTGAATTACCTTTTGGAGTTTGTAGCTCTTGTTTTGCCGCTTTTATTTTCTGGCTTGCTGTTAGATGTGTTTTTTTTCCCCTGTAACATTGGACCTTCAAGTATCCTGCTGCAAGACTTTACTCGCATTTCATCTTCCTCTGGCTTTCACCATGTTTCCTGTTGCTCTCTACTATCAACACTCTAACAAAAGTAAAAATCCACAAAATAATCTCGTAGGTTTAAAACTTGTGTTGCATAAATCCTGATCACATCAGCAATTTGTTCTTTTCTACTTTACTTGCTGATAAAAAATTATGAAAACCTAAATTACCAAAATCTAATTTACTCTACAGCTGGGAGGTGGAGAACAAATTTGAGCGTTTTATTAATAAAAGTAGGCTTAATACACCAGAAGAAGGCTGACGTTTTTTTTATCAATTTGCAACTCAAATTGCATATCAGCGTGATTGATTGATAGCGTTTGGGTTCCTTACTGTGTTCTTTGCTTATTAAAGCGCCTGCCTGAAGTGAATAAGTGAGCTCCACTCATGAATATCGTTAAAGTCACTGAAGTTTAATTTCCTGCGCTGTGTATTAATCTTTTTTAATCCCTGCATGGTTTGATTGTCTCAACACCTACCCAGAGGCTGCAAAACTCATTTTGGCACTTAAGATGACTAAAATAGTAGATACAGATGTGTGTGTGTGTGTGTGTGTGTGTGTGTGAGAGAGAGAGGGTGTGTGTGTTACTTAAGAGCTACCCACCCCTGAAGTGTCTTAAGCTATGCATGTCCATTCTTGTGTGGACTCTATTAATGAAAGTGATTTTTAAACAGATTCACTGTCCACAAACTCCATTTATAGGAAATAATATACTGTAGATGTAAATAATCATGAGAAACATTTTCTCCTCCTGTCAAAGAAAAGAAAAAGACGAGCATTCTTAGATTATCTGATATCCTAGAAAAGCACGAAGCGTCTTACTTCTTAATATCATCGGACACTTTAAGCAACACGAACGTTTTCTCTCTCAAAGCCATGTCACCGGCAGCTCATTAGATGCCTGATCAAAGTGTTTCACTTCAGGAAAAAGTCTACAACAGTCCTTGTTTTAACACTTTTTCATGTGCAGGCAAACAAAAGAGACGTGCCCTTTCTTGTACTTTACAATATTACATGATTTAATATAAACTCTGTTGTCCCTGCAGCGAGATTTGTCTTGCACATCAGGATGTGGAGACAGAGCGCGGATGGGAAAAAAAGTGACATAAAACAAAAGCATTTCGCAGAAATGATTGCGGAGAAACAAACACACCCTTCAGCCAGTCTGTGAATGAACAGAGGTGAAAGCGTCTCCAGCAGTGATGATGGTGCTGATGGGGTTTTTGTATTAAATGTGCAGGCAGGATTAGCAGGAATGGTTCTGTTTGAAGTTAGTTGCTACAATATATCAAACTGCAAACTATATCTATAAACTATAACTACAAATTGACTGAAATGTGTCAGTGGTTGTCTACAACTTAAAAAAAAACAGAGTGCAGGCATCTTGTTTTCATAAAAAGGAGCTCAAGCATTTCAATTCAAGCATGTTTGAGTAGCTACACAAATATAGACTACGGGCATGTGACTGCATAAAAGCACCCCTGCAGTGTTTCTGATGAGTGCTACAGTATATGTTAGCGAGACGCCGTGTGGTTCTCTGCTCGTTACCCTGCAGTTGATTTCCTGTTGTTTAGGCTGTAGTAAAAAGGTTCACCTGACCACAGGTCTGCTCATGTGATCCGATCTGCTGTGGCGGTAGACGTTGGCAGCTCTTCATCAGGGTTATCTGTAGCCACTTAGCGCATGACGGACAGCAGCGATCCTCTGACCTCCTCCCTCTCCTCCCCTCTCACCCCCTGTCAGACTGAGTGGAAGTCACGTCTCACCAGGCCCCGAGGTTAATGTATAGCTTTTAATTTGGAAAGGTTAGCACGGCCAGTCCATTTTTTTTTTGTTTGATGCGTGTGAAATATGGTCAACAGGAAGTGTGCAGTTTATATGTGGTTAATGAGTACACGAGTATAGAGAGGCTATGCAGTTTATAGTCTGCTCCATAACCCAGCCAGAAAAGTGAGGGGAGGCATGCTCCCTCCAAAGTGTTCTCGGTAGAAGAAAGAGAATAAAGCAAATCTGACAAGCTCTCCAACAGCGAATTTGCTCTCCTTAAAAACAATGCCGCTCTTGCCTTCCTCATGGTCACATTGATTTGTTCTGGGTGACAGTGCAGGCTGCTGTGAAATCACCCCAGCGCCATTGATCTCAAGGCGAGGAGGAGGAGGAGAGGGAATGAGAGCCTGGCGACAGTGAGCAACATGGGAAAATCCTCAGTGTGCCCTCCTCAACCTCAACCAGTAATAAAATGAAGGCCTTGGTTACTATCAGATCAGCCCCGGCTGTACTGCTTCACCCACTGTATCGCAGTCTGGTCCGCGCTTTGATTTGTTTTGGAGGCCCGTGCACGCTGTTTGATTTGCTATTGTGCCTCGCCATGTTTCACATTATCAGCTGAACTCTTTATTGCCACTGTTTTCCCTGCCAGAAGCAAGGCTGTTTTATCTCATGCAGGCCTCTGATTAATCTCTCCCTCTATGCTGGTGTACTTTAATCTTGAATGGGAGATATCTGATTCTCCTCGGCTATTGAGGAAGATCAAACTTTAATGGAACAAGGAACTGCACATCATCCTAATCTCCATCTCCCTGCATTTTGGTTGACTGCTCTCCCTCGGGCTTTGTAGCTTTTTCTGCAGAAGCTGGAAATACATCAGACAGATAAGGTGTTTTCTTGTCATGCTTTGGTAATTTATTCCCTGTTGGCGATGGCCACCACTTTACATCTCTGCTGTTTGATTACCTGGTTGAAGGAACAGCGGGTAAAAAGCAGGGGAATTGATTGACACTTACAAATGGCTATCCTGTATGACCTAAACGTGTGAAACTTTTTCCACAAGCTTTAATTGGGGTTTCTTCACAGTTGAGTCATTCCACAAGGAAAAAACGTGCTCGCCCTCTCTCTATTTATTGATTTGCGAGAGACGAGGCCATGTGTGACCCACGTCATCTGTCTATAATAGCCTGGAGGAGAGATACAGTCAGCTGTATGGATGTATTAAGGTTCGATGCATTTGATTACACCACAGTCAATCCAGGAATTAGCTATTGACCGCTGTTTCCTCCATTCAGTTCCTCCATATCACTGAATAACGGTGCACATTATGCTGACCAGCATCCGGACTGTGACTGGCTAGATGCATATTGTTGCAAATGGATAACACTTATGGGGTGTCACACCTCCCACAGACGGTTTGTGTCTGTGACAAAAAGAGGCTATTACCCAACTCTAAGGCGGTTGCTGGAAGGTAATGAAATTTCCACTGACTGGAGAAAACAATGTTGTCTGGTCCGGATTGTAATTGCAGAAGCCACCTCACCATTTTCCCTGAGTTCAGCGTGAATGCAACACGATTTAATAAAACTCTGGAGATTTTTATCATTTATTGCCAGGCCTGGCAGCCGCATCAGGGAGAGTAAGCTGAGGCTTGCACAGATAAAACTCATTCAATTTACTTGTTGAATTTTAACCAAGCCGGAGACCATTTACAAGCATATAACCCATAGGGAACCGTTTATGTGTTTGTATAGGGCTGATACAGGTCAGCTATATAGTTGCAACCATTTCCTTAATCTAAATGGAGGAGCAGCCTGGAATTTCCGTCATTTTCTCCCGTCTCATTATTTGTGTCAAGAAAGGGTTGGAAATCCGAGGGATATTAGGCCCCGAGGCCAAAGAGCTTCTGTGTGCCTGCCTCCACTCACATACAAAAACATAGGAACATTGACATGAGGACATGTATGGACACACACACACACACACTCACACACACACACACTCCTAGCCCTGTTTTATTACCTCCTGCCTGCTGCTGGAATTGCTTTCCTCCCTCGAGTGAGCCAGGCAAAGCCGGCTTTATTGTGTTAACCTATTTGTGTGTCAAGAGCGATTGCAGCGTTCTTTATCTCTGTTTGTATTCGGACGGGGAGACGGCAGAGAGAGAGCGAGAGAGCGAGGAAGGGGGGAGAGAGAGTGGCGGAGGAAAAGAGGGAGGATAGAGGCGGGGGGTGGGGGAGTTTGCACAGGAGCCAGGCAAGCCACCGGAGTTAGACGGATGGCCGGTCACCTCGCTCCACTCTGGAGGATAATGACTGGTTGCTTAGCAATAACCCACCCCCACCCACTTCCAGACTTGCATCCAGAGTAATCACCTTTTTCCTCTAAAAGATTTGATATATAATTACAAGCCCACTGCCGGCCTTTGAAATCTGCCTAATGGGTCTTTTCATTTATTTAGCAGAGTGGGTTGAGGGTGCAAGCTGGAACTGGAGATTTTGGTGTGTGAGGTGCTTATCATCTCCTGGTTGTTGTCGATTTGTGTGCATGTGTTTGTCAGAATGTGTTTATATCTGTTTTGCGTTGAGCAGTTGGTGGAATTTGACCGGGATTACGACGAGGCCAAAGCTATATTTCCAGCTAGATAGCTGATGCTGTCCAACCTTTGACCTATGTAATGCTGCAGTGGCAGCATTGCATTAGAATAGATGCATCTGTTCTGCACACACACACATGTCACATATTCCCGTTTTTTGATGGGCGACCAGAGGCTGTGAGTGCTTCTTCTTGTGAGCTCTTAGTTTTATTAACATTTTTATTGAGTTGGACAAATTGCTGACCTTTTGTGGCATAATAAATAGCCTGCCTGCTTAGGAAAAGAGAGTTTTGGCGGAAGTGACTGGCGTCAATCCAAGCTGTTTAACTCATGATTTGCAGCGTGTTTATTCAGCAGGTGACAACATTTAATACCGCTGAGTGTTTTCCAACATTTCAATTCTTTTTCAACTGCTTTTTTCGAATCTTACTCCTCAGTCACGACGTTAATCTATAGGCTGCCGTTAACTTGCACTGTTCTCCAGCAGGTCTCCATAATTTTAGGTAACTGTGTTTTTAAGTGGCAGGATGAAGGTATAATATCTGAACATGACCCCAATTTAAACTGCCTTTCATCACCGTCAGCCACTGATGTTGGCACAAAGTCCAGAGTCGTTTTAATGCTTAGCCAATTATCCTCTCTGCTGTTGGAAATAGATTTTTTTCCTCCCCTCTTTTTATGAAGAAGTAAAAAATTAATTTGAGAGTCCCTGTGAAGTTCATATTAAACTTTTACTTGTTTATGATGATTAAAAAAAAGTCGCGGCTGCTCAAACAGACCTCGTGGATCAAATGAAATGTTTTGACTTATGCCAGTGTAGCCGGTTGGTGTTGCTTTAGACTGTTCACTTTTGGATAGACAAATTACAATTCACAAAAAAAAAATCTGTTTTGTTTAATGGAGCTTCTTCAAATAATGTCAGCCGTGTCTGATATTTACCCATCTGTGCTCTCTCTCCATATCCCGTTCGGTGCCATCTTTCCTTATCCAGGCTCATGCACCATTGCTGAGAGTGACAGCTCTGCACGTTCTGGGAACTTCATACAGATAAACTAAACATACAGCGCCGTCTCCCCACCCCCATCTCCGTGGCATGCTTCTGTGGCTGCGTCTATAGGAACAGCTGTCCAGCTGTCACCGCAGCCAGCCAGTCAGCCGCTCTCCAAGGCAACATCTGTAGAGACTGAACGCACAGGGGCAGCCTGCCGCTCTCTGCTCGTCCCCAAAGACCATGAAAGTGTGTCAGGCCTTTTGGCTGCACATTACCACTGACCACATCAACCGTATCACTGGGTTTTGATTGGACGTTATCTACTCCTGTGCCACTTAAATAAGCTCTGTGAGGCATCAAACTTATTTTTTTTTTTACTTCCAGTGATCTGTCACTGAAACGATTCACATTATTACAACAGTTCTTAAAAAACAAAACTTGCGACTGTACAGCCAAAAACACACACCACATTATCGAATCCATTAATAGTCATCTGCCTCCCTCTGCATGTGTGTGCACGTGTGTGTGTAAACAAAATCCCAGCGAGCAAGGTGCAATGGCCTGGAACTGACGAGAACCCACTGGGAGAGTCTCTCCTTGATGTAGCCCCCCGCTCTCCCTCCCCACCATCTCTTCCTCCTGGCAGCGGAGCGGCGGCGAGGCGGGCGGCGGCGGGGGGGGCACAGAGCCGTGTGAGTGGGGAGATGAACAGAGCTGCGGTCCCCTCTGTCAGCCACAAACTAGGAGCAGGGAGATCGCATGGGACTCTCTCCTGGGATGAGCAAAGGGAAGAAGGGAGAAAGCAGCTGTTCAGTGTTTTTCTCCTACTTCTTTTCCAGCTCACTTGTGGGTTTTTTACCCTCTCTGTCGTCTTCTCTGAGGCTGTCATTAGCTTCTGTCATGCTTTTTTTTTTTTAGTGGGTTTGTCTTTAAAAAGCTTTGAGCGTTGCTGTAGACATGGATGAGATGAAAATTTGCTCTTTAAAAGTGTCATTATCATTCCTGTGCCTCTCCTTGTTGTTTTTAGGAACTTTTAAAGCACTTGATTTCTTCATCAGTCCTCTCAGTAACTGAGGGCCTCTCAGGCATACTGTGCCGCTCCCCACAGACAGCTGCACACTCATACCGGCTCTGGGCGAAGTTTGATGGATCCTGTTTACTGGAGCTGAGAGAATGCCTGGATATCTCAAATTAAGTGTCACTTAAAGCTTGTCTTTTAGTCAGCTTTCCATTTTGTTCCCCCATCTCTGGTGACAGTGTCGTGCTGCCAATTGTAACAGGGATTGAGAGGAAGACATTTGGTGATTACACATTCTGTCATGATTGAGGGGCGAAGCCAGCAACTCGAGGCAAAAACCAAATTCCATATGGCTGCGGTGAAATCTCTCCACCCATAGTGGGTTACACTCAAACAGCCCCTGTCCCGATGACAAGGAAATCGCCTGCTCATGACTTATCGTTTTATCATTTAAATTTACCCCATTGATGCTGGCTGCTGTGATTGACAGCTGGGCTTGAAAGCCGCAGCTATCTCAATTGAGCTGCGGCAGCCAGTTGGTAACTGTGACAATGGTCTCTCCTCTTTGCCTTGTTTTCACACTTTTTCTGCTGTCACAGAAACCTCACTGATTGCTTCTCTGCCAAGACAGCATCCTATTAATCTTTTAAATAAGGGCCGCGGTATTGTTTGCTGAAAACCGAGAGGACCTTGTGAGACCACACTGAAAAGGAAAAGGGGTAAACTGGGGCTGAATCCGCCTCATTGTGGCAGGAAAGCCGAGCCTCCTTAAAACCAACAATATTAGAAATCTAATAGCTGCTGTGGAGATGGATGGTGCCGAGGTCTGAATATAGCCAGCGCTCTCTGGCCCCACCTGATAACTCTGTGGGCTCTCTTGTCTTCTGCCGCTCTCAGCGTTGCTCTCCAGGTGCTTTCTGTGCTTTCATCTGCATCGCGGCACTCTGAATAAAAGCCTCTGTGTTTATGGCCATTTTCTTTTTCTATGCACTTATTGATCCCTTTCAGCATGGTCGGAACAGGCTTTATTTTTTTTTCCAATTCTGGGCTCAAACAGCATAACAGCGGCATATCCTGAAATGGCAAACCATTGATGTATTGTGGTCTGACCTAGGAAAGGAAGAATTACAGCTCGACCCTTTGTCCCTCTGTACTTAGCTGACAATTTGTTTGAAGGAAACAGAATGAAATAACGGTGTCCTTGCACAAATGTATGTTTCTTACAACCCCAGAAAAAATATCTTGCCTCTATCTTGCAAAGGCTTTCTGCACTCTGATTTCATGGACTAGGCTTTTGTGTTTAATTAGGTGTGATTTGTGAACATTTCCCAAGTGGTAGGAAGTCTTTTTTTGAGTCTCTGTACTTTCTTGTCAAGTGGTTGTTAACGGAGGATTGCTGCAATGCTCCTGACACCTTCTGCTTTGTAATGAGGGCCTTCCTGTGCAAAATAGGCCCCATAAACCACCAAACCTTTCAAGGATGAGGAACATGTGGTGGCAGTATTTGGCAGCTCAGTCGTTGGGATGTATACAGCGTATAGATACTAAAGATATGGGATCATCGTATAGGCCTACCTTCCTGGTGTCTTTGTCTGGTCTCTGGCCATGGAAACCCAGTGAGGCAGGGCAACCTAGACGACTAATTGACTCCCAGGTCAAAGCCACGTGATAGCAGGACTGCTGGTCAATGGAAATGGATATACTTTCCCCTACAGGGAGCTTTGTGATCATCTATGTGATCGTGCACTCACATGAGCATTTGAGCATGTAGCTATTCATAGCTGTTCTCGCAGTTGCTTTGAAAACACAGCCAATTGATTCATTAGTAATGACTTCAGAACAATATAAAACCATATTCTGGCGCTATGATGTTGCTGGGAGAATATTTGAACAATAAGGAATCAGTGAGTTGAAGCATTTGTTTTTTAATCATGTGCTTTAATAGTTAGAAAGACTTGTGGCCTGGTTGTGTAATATTTGACATCAGTTTTAAGTGTATCCACTTCACTTTTTTATGAAACAATGTCCTGAGGGCGCTGCGACTGTTTTGCAGTAGTAAAGGTTTTCTCTACTCTGTGTATATAGCCTCACTGACTGCACTGCTTTTTTATCAACAATGAAGTTCCCTCTTTTTGTGCGCAAAGACAAGCGAGTGTCTGTAACAGTTGGTCCTTGAAATGTGCGTTAAACTGCGAGTCTGTGTTTCCTCTGAACATGCAAATGTGTGCACACAGGGATGTCTTTTTGTTCTTGTTTGCAGGTTAAACACAAACACTGCTGTCCCAGATTCACACACAAGCCCCCACCACCTGAGTCTGATCCTCGGCAGCCAGCCACGAGCCTCCCCCCCCCTCCGCCCGTCATCCAAAAAAAAAAGAAAAAAGATTCTCTCAGTTCCTCCAGTTTCAAAGTGCTCGCATAGCTCGACTGTGTCGGAGCATACCCCTCCTCCCTGACCCCTCCTTCTGGAGACGGCACTCTTGACCTGCTGCCCCATTGTTTCCAGCGGGGATGGATGGGGAGCCGCCTCTGCCGGCGCGATCCTTCACTCAATAGCTGCTCCATCTGTTGACTGCGTGACTCTGGGTTACAAGCGGGGATTTTGCTCCGTCTGTGCAGGGTGTGAAAGGAGCTATCTCAGGGGGCTTCCTGAATAGGGCTTTAAAACTGCAGTAGCAGGGTGTTGTGATGCCCCTCACACCCCACCCCTCCACCCGACATCGGCCCAACACAGCCGGCTGGGTGTGTGCAGGATGAGAGGCCTTCATTGTGCCTGTTCACAGGCCCCTAGGCAACAGGGTCACCTTGTCCCCAAACAAATGCTGCCCTCAGTGGGATTGTTGGCACTGCATGTCTGTGTTTCCGTCTGTCTGTGTGCATGTGTGTGTGTGTGTGTGTGTGTGTGTGTGTAAGGGGGGTATTTGAGTATAAGAATGCATCATCAGGAAGAGGGCAGAGGCCTTGGCTGCAAGGACATTTATCTAACATCTATGCCTTTCACATCAAGGCCTATTCAGTGCAACCCGTCTGCATCAGGCTTTCAAAGGGCATCACAGATAGAGAAACACTCTGGGCCGCTTTACAGGTCAAACTGCTCTCGCTGAGCATTTAGACCAACAAAGCTGCTGATGTCATTTTCCATTTCTCTTGAATATTCAGCTTAGAAAGAAAGAAAAAAAAAAAACATTTTGAAAACATTATCCGTGTTTTGTTTCTCCTGAATTTGAGTTCCCATCTCTCGAAATAGTGGAAGAGTGCTGGTCTGTTCCGTGTTTCGTCCTCTTTAATTGAGTATTTGTTAGCAAAAAACAAATCTGTGGCTGTTTTGACTGCCGGTTCACCTTCAGTAATTAATGTTGAAATTGCAGTCTGCCAGACATTTGTGCTGAGGTCCTCTGTCTATCTGCGTGGGAGTTGTTATTTGGCATTTCCTCTTAAGTGAAAATAAGCAGGATACTGCCCTCTGGGATCCTTTTCTCTCCCCTGAATAAGATTCCCATCAACTAAAAGAAAGACCTGTGTTTGGGATGATTTTGCCTTTGGGAACATTATTTTATTAAAATGCAGATCCAAATAGATGAACATATTTATTTATGATCTATGCTTTTGACAGTGTAAATAAGTCATCTGTAGTTTTATTCAGTTCTCTTTCTTTTGTTTGTATCTAAAGGGGGTCCTACTAGCACCCTCATCTGCCTCATTTCCTGTTCTTTATCACAGAGCCACAGTCAGCCACAGCTTCACCACTGGGGCCCGAACCCCTCAGCTGTCACAGGATGTCCCCAACACACCATTACCTCAGTTAAGATGATTAAAGTAGCAGGAGCCACTCTCCTCATGTCTTTTGCACATGTTTCACCTCCACCAAAGACAAAGTAAGCAACAGTATCAGGCGGTTGGTTGAGGCGTGGAGCCCCTTCACCAGATGAGACAGACTTAAAGGAGGAGGGGGTTGCTGAGTGGAAGGTAGAAAACTGCAGTGACAGCAGAATGAATAAATTGAAAAATTCTCTCATTGTAAATTGTCTATCGCTCGTGACAAACGATCTGATAGGCGAGCGGCCCGGGTTTCCGACGCATCCGTCCCAATAGAGCTGTGAATAACTGGTCTATCTCCACACTGCTTAGCACTGGCCCCGCACTTAATAATTCATACAGTGTGAAATATTTTCCCCGGTACAGATATGCCAAAGAGCTGCCGCCAGCAGGCGGGGGCGGTGAGGGGGGTGTCCCTGCGGTGCTAATTTGGGGGATGGTGACGTGCATAGATTTCTAAGGGGGCTCTAGTTTAGAAGAGATGCCACAGACACATTTGCTCTCCTGTATGCTCTGTCTGTTGTTGCAAAGAGCTGAGCCGGAGATGCAGAGAGTGAGAGTGAGAGAGTGCAGATGACATTTAACTCATGGCTGATCTGCCTGGAACCGGGAACAGAGGAGGGAAATACATTTCCATTTAAGCTGACTGACACAGTTATCGGTGACTGTGGGGACAAAGGGAGGCTGTAAACCTGCTAAGTACTTTTTGCTGTTTGCCCCGGCGAGTGCTGTGGTCACAGTTGACATCAGTGGCAGCAGGTGTCTATGGACACCTGCTTTATGACTCCTGTTTCCATCAGGTGACTCCTCCTGCCTCGGGCTCCTGCAGGAGCTCAGCAGCCAAATGCAGCTCTCATGGTCCCTGACCTTATTGTCCCCTTCATTCACAGCGCTCAGCTCGCTCCACCTTAGTCTTCACGGCAATGAACCCAAAGCAATAATGGCTTTCTCGCATGTGCGCGCACAAGCGTGTGCAGGTGCGTGCTCGTCTGCGATAGTGTCATGCCATGTGTGTGGTTTTTGTGCAGCGGTGCCGTGTGGTTTTGTCTGGCTCGTTCCGCAGCGCAGTCCTGTACAAACTGGGTTTTTATGGTTCGCATTCAGGCCCTGATACCAATTATGCAAACTATTAAAAATTTAAGGAGGACAGTCTTTTATAATTTAATCCTAAAGTAATAGATTCTATTAAAAATGCATGAGAGGAGCTTTATAGATGGAGCTAGAATTAGTGTCTATCAAAGACTCCAGTCAAGGATGCAGGGGGAATGGGCGGCAAGAGTGGCGGTATTGCCTCATTATTCAAATAGGATATGATTACCATAGAGCAGGAGTCCCTCAGAGCTGAAGCAGGGCTAACTGGCCACTGTGATCACAAACAGGAGTCTGGTCCGTCTCCTCAGTGGGAGCTCTCCCTTTTTTCTGGTGAAATGAAACTGGTTTTAGATTTCCTTTTAACTCTCACAAATGGGATTGGAAGTGACGCCTGATTTGTTGTGGTTTAAAGCATTCTGTCGTTGAACTGCTCTTTGTCTTCTTGGGTTTCTCCTCCCTGGTGTTTCACTCCAGATTGTTTAGTCTTGTCCTCGCTGAAAGCATGTAGAAAGTGTTCAAGCATGAAAACAGGAAGCCTGCAGTGTTGTAACTTAATGGCTCATGCAGCGAGCGAGCGGTAGACCTTTTAGGCCTTGGTGCTCCTTGGTTTGCCCCGCAGAGCTTCCTGGACAGGTGAAAAGCAGAGTGAAGACTGTTTTTAACAAAGCAGCCATATTTGCGCTGTTTTGCTTTAAACTTTTCAGTCATTTTGTACTCCACTTTATCCCACTCTGGCAGAGGAGAGAGCTAAACAGTTTTTCTGCATCACAGGTTTTATGGAGTACAGATAGCAGTTGAATTTCACTCTGTTATTGTGATTTGCTTCAATAATTACAGGTAGAGAAACTGCAGTGATTCAGATACCAAAACAGCCTCTGAAAAGGCTCTGTGCTTATTAATGTGCTGCGAGAAGTGGATTGAAAAAAGCCAATAAAAATTGGAACCCTCATGAAGCTTATATGGATTTTAAGTTCTGCCTCTGAGGTAAATTCCTCGCCTTTTTGATGTAATGGCTGCCTGTTTATGGAATAAATCCAACGGGCTTAATCGATCATCTCCGTGGAAAGGTCAAGAGGAGAAGCTCTGGTGTTTGAAGTGCTTATCCCATGGAGGAGTGCCAGAAATGTGACACCTCCTTATGAGTGGGCGGCAGCAGGCAGATTAGTGACGGACAGGGTGGCCCTGGGGGATGATTTAGGGAGATTCAGCTCTAAATACTCTGTGTATATCAGAGAGAGAGAGATAGAAAATTATAAGCTGCCTTCCCTCAATCCCTATTTTCAACAGAAAAGCATATTAGTAGATTAAAAAAAAAAATTTCCAAAGAGAGGAGAGAAAAAAGAAAATGAAGGGGGAGGTCACAGCTGGTGGTGAAAGGTTAACAAAAGTTTCTCCTCCTGTCCACGCTCTCTGTTTAATGTTGCTTGAAGTTACGAGTCGGTTTCATCCCTCTGCAGTCTAATCTAATCTGGAGTGGGTGGCTTTGGGCAGCATCTGTGCTCCGAGTTGAAATAGGGCTTTCTCTCCACCCTAATCCTCTATCCAGGGATCACTCAGTAGGGTGAAGACAATTACCAGCCTGCTCTCTCATGCTAATGGAATCTCTAACTAGATCTTACAGAAAGAGGAAAAAATAGACGGAGGAAGAAGAGAAGCAGGGACAATGGCGCAGAAAGATGACCCAACTAAAATGGGTTTTTAGATTACCATTTAATTATTGATAGAGAGACCCAGTTGTAAGGCCTAAGGTCAGGATTCAGAGAGCGTTTTCTGAGAAAGGAGATAGATTATCAAGTTATTTTGGTGTGTGTGTGTGTCGGGCCAGGAAGTTGCTGAGACAGGACTGATGTCACCGACATATCAGCAGCTGTGTGCCAGATAGTCTGCCTTTCACCTTTTTATCACCTGCCTCCAGCAAGGTGTCTGGAGTGGTTTTAAATTGCATTAATATGCAGGAATTTATAGATTGCCTCCCTTGGCATTTCTGCAGGGAGGGGAAGAGAGTATTACAGTCTCCATCTGCACTAATTACTGGGTCTTGGCAGTGTTACCTGTCTCTTGTGAAGGACAAACCAAGGCACCGAGCAGTAACACACAGAGCAGAAGGAGCTCATCTGCTGGGGAGTCTTCAGGAAGAGGGATGTCTCCGGGGCGTTTTTACTCTGATATGTTTGATGTGTTGGGAGCCCTGACTACCATAAAAAATCTCTGCTAGCAACATCAATAAACTAAACGACTTCGTCCAACTTCCTTCATCTAGCTGAGAGAGAAAAGCTAACAGGCTCTGTTAGACAGTTGCACGTTCGCTCAAACTGTTGTAGCTAAATGTATCAGCATATATCTTCTGTTAATCCCGGTGGAAACTTAAATTGACTGTCTCCAGTGTGTCAGAAGATTTAAAGTCACAGCAGCTCAAGAGTAAATCTTAGCAGGTGGAGACCAGCCGTGCTCTCCTTGAAGTGTAGTTCTGAGACCTGAACCAGGAAAGCATGTCTTTAGTCGAACAACAATAAATCATAGGAGCGACGAAATGTATCCAAAATACTTGAGAAGGAAAAGGTAATCAGTCTCCACATATTGCTGTTATCTCCACGATGACCTCGCTTTTCAATTCTCTCCGTGGCTGGTCAAACTCGCTGATAACGGGAGCTCTTATCGGGCTGCTTTTGTCATGGAAAGCGTCTACCATTTTAAATCATTACAACCTGCCTATTTTTTCACTTTCCCCAATCATTGAGCGGTGACACCAAGACCTTGCCTGTGAAAACACGGGATCGATGCTTTAACTCTTTGCACTTCAGGTAGCTCGCTGGCTGCCAGGTTTCTGCATCAAATCTGCATGCTGCGATTTCTCAGCTCGCTGTGGGTTTCTCAGGTTTCTGTGTTTGTCTGTCGGCCTGTCAGAAAGACTTCTTGGATTGCTGCTGCACGACAACATCTTGCTGCTGTTTGTGCCATCTGTGCCTTTAGCCAGCAGGTGATTACCAACCGCAGACTCACCTCCCACTATGTCCAATTGGATTCCCTCTGCTGGCATGGTCAGGGCCGGCTTTGAGAGGGAGCGGGATGACAACAGCTGGATAGCACACATTATGGAGTGAAGGAAAAGGCTTGCCGAGTCTCAGCGACAGAAACTGCAATGTGGAGGAAATATGTGGAGAAAAACGCCTGCTTCCTTTTTCCCCAGCAAGCTTTGCTGTGAGCACTTGTGTCATCCTCTCTTTTATAGTCCGTAATATCCAGCAGAGCAAAAATGGCTTTGTCACACTTCAAATATATCAAATGAGATCAGTGTCAACATTTCAACGGTGCACTATTTGATTGCCTTGTGGGCTTCACAACACACTAATGTTATGCATGACTGACTATTGGATCTCTGACACCCTCCAGTGAAAGACGGCGGAGTCGTCCTTTGGACCATGGGAATTGGGGTCACCTTAGGCCCTGCAGAGAGCGATGTTTGGAGTCAGGCTTCGGCAAGTCAGAGAAGAAATCACATTGTTTGAATTTAATTATATTCCATTGATTTATTGAACACCCATTAATAAGCATACATTTCGAGGCAGGGCCATTTTGCGTGAAGGTTTTCTCCCCCCCTCTCTCTTTTCGCTCGCCTGCTCACTCCATTTCATCATAAAATTGACATAAGCCTTTCTTTGAAGTTCAGGAGCCAAGCTGAGGAATGACAGCACAACAAACAATGAACACAACACAAAAAGACAATGAACACTGTTTGAATATTCAAGTGAGCTACCATAGGATGGGTAGAGGAGGAAAAAAGAGCCCTTGTTTTATTGTTGTTGTGTTAAGCCGTGAATGGACCTGTCTGAGACAATAAAGGATTGTGTCACATTTGGATAAGAAATTTTGCAATATCAACAATGCTTTACAAATGGTGTGTAATAAGGTTTACTGGGGGAATATAAATCCTAGCATGAAAACCAAGAAAGCGCAGCTCATTTTTCACATTTGGCTGAAGTTGGTGTGGAGGGTTTGTGATTTATGTTGGAAAGTCTTGCCTGATGAGGTTGCATCTGCTACAAAAAAACTCTGTATTTAGAGTGATATTAGATTAGTTTTTAACCCATTTGTTCCTGCAACTGAACATTTTAGGTATTTTCTGGGCTTGTCTAAGCACAAATATGAAGACATTTTTCAAAAGCAGTCAAACCGTTTGGCTGAAAAGTACTGTTTTTGCAATAGACTCCATTATATTTTCAGAAAAAACAATAGTCCCATGTGCCCAAATACTAGATATAGTATGATAAGAAAATGTCTGTATCTCAGAAACTACAAGGAGTACAATTAAGTATTTGGTATCTATGAACTCATAACAAGTTGACTATCAAAGATATGTGCACATAAGTAGTGTAAAGTCATATGGAAAACATTTATTAAACACAATGTTAGCGGTTTTCTTTGAGGATTAAAAAAAGTGTGATTTTTCATGTGTTCTAACATTTTCAAAGTTGTACTGTTAGATACTCGCCCAAAGTATGTCCATACCAAATATCCAGGCTTTTGACCAATCAGAACAAATGTTGTGGCATTTTTCCTTATCATACTAAATATAGTCTTTGCACACAAATATATTAAAGCAGCCAGATTTGTGTTCAGTTAATTTAGACTGTCCTTTGTAGAGGTATTTTGTCAACAGCAGTCCTCCGGTGTATCTGCGATCAACAGTTCAGTATAAACACCACAGCTACCCTCCACATCTGTTCAATATGTCACAACAGTCGCAGGGCTTCTGTGTGAAAGTGGTATTAGATGACAACTGATGCTGCTGCCTCGCAAAACAACGCAACAAAGGCTGAAGCAATAAGAGGAGAAGAGGATGCGTTTCCCCTGTGGTTTGTCTGACAATCTTAAGCCACGCTCTCATTGCTCAAAGTCCCTCGCTGGCATCATCAGGAGCACAGAGGCTCAGTCGTGTTGTAAGAGCACTTTGGTGGAAACCAACAGATTTTACCGAGGGGACTCTCCCAGCGTGGGATCGCAGGCATGTGTCGGGTTTCAGACTGGTGATTGGTGCTCAGGACACACAGAAAATCATAAATACAAGGCTACATGTCAGTTATGACTTGTTTGTTGTAGTGGTGTTTTACATCTCATTGCTCTTTGCTCAATTTTTGCAAAATACAAGAAAATATGTGCTGCTTTTTAAAGCTATTTCTTGTGATGCACTGTGTGTTTAGACTCTTGTCACAATGCTATTTTTATTGTACAGTGTTGTTGAGCTTCAAGCCTAATGAGTTTCAATTAAATGGTTTTCTATGCTCGTTTTAGAGTGTTGTGAATATATCTCAGTTCTCATATCCTCTATTTTGATCATCTCTACCAGTTTCTGCAGCCTGGTTCCTCCTTACATTCTTGACATGTTCCTCCTTTCACATATACGTATATACTGTATATATATATGACACCCTGATATGACACTGAATGACCCCCTAATCATGATCTTATAGGTGGCAAAAATATACTTCGTAACAATGTCTATCCAGTGTTACTATGGCCTCTGAATTAGTTCTCAGGTCAACAAACATTTCCTTACACTCCCACATAACCCATACGTACAGTATATGCTCAAGGCACTTGTATGTAAATTCCACATGTCAAGGTCAAGCTGATCAGGGCTTATAGCTCACTGCATGCCCCTGTGCACTGCTCACCTATAGTGTAGGTGTAAAAAAGAGCAGTATGCAGAGACTTACATAACTGATTCTGTGGTGAACTCCACCAAAAGCTGCACATGTAATACTTCAGAGAATTGCCATCTCTGGTTGTTTCCTAAGATTGCAGTGTTTTCCTCACTAGCTTGGGAGGTAGCCATGGTAGTGGAGGAACAAGCCTGCTGCAGTGTTTCAAATATGTTATTTCAAAATCACACAAGGAAGCAGAGTATGTTATGAATCTGTGGTGCAGCAGGGGCCGGTGCCAAGAGAGGACAACCATGGGACGTGTGGACATGCAGCGCTACCTGACAGGCTTAAATTGTACCTTCAGATTGCTGTTCAGATTTAGTGGCTGTAATAATATTTTCCATACCTTCAAGAGTCCTCATCCTAGTATTTGTAACACATCCACCTAGTCTGAGTTGTGTCTTTGTATGTATCTGAATCTAAATTTCATTCATCTCAGTTTGCTTGACTTCAGCTCTTTGCATTTTCTACATTTTGAATGTGGTTGCCACACAGTCATGACGGCTCGCTGCCTCCTGGGCCCGTTATTTACCATTAATGAAACCTCGCCCGGCACAAAGATGCAGCAGTTGGCTGTGAAGTCAATTAGTCCTCATTGCTATTACAGGGTTGACATTAGTCTAGGCAGGCGTGTTTTGATTAGAGATGACAGACGACTCGCTGCTATTGGACTGCCAGACATTCCTCACCCTTCATCCCATGGGTGAAGCTATTGAAGCTGACTGGAATATAGAAAGCTAACAGCTGGGTGTTTTTGCCAAGATGCCCTTCATCTGCAGAGAAACCTCTTGTAAATACGACTGCACAGCATACAAGGCTGTATAAGCCCCAATAACAGGGACATGCTGCCTCGTATATATATAAGAATCAGCTGCCAATATGTTATTCCAACGCTGTATATCATGGCAATAATGCCTAAACTGTAGGCTTTTACACACAATGGCCTTTTGTTGTGCAGGTTATTTATTGTGCTGGTGTGAGGTTGTGCAGAGCTGGTGGGTGAGTGCATCCAGGGGCTTGTATTGTTAGGGAATCAGTGGCTCTTGTTTGTGGAGCTGGGAGGGTTTGTTAACAATGCCTTTTTTATGTCCCAGAGTGCGTGCCTGTCGGCAAACGTCCCCTCAGAATTTTTGTTTGTGTGTTGTTTTGTGGTTGGTGTGTGGATCAGGGTCGGCGAACATAACCCTCTCATTGTGTGCCACGTCCAAGTGGACCAGTTTTATATATCGGGCACATGTGAGCATTAGTGTGTGTGTGTGTGTTTCAAACATACAGTATGAGTGCAAATTATTTAGTGGGGATGTGTGGAAAGTGCAGAGCTGAAGGGGTTTACTGCCAGTCCCTCCTAATGGAGCCTTTCACTCTCCCTCCATTCATGTGACGGTATGGTGACGGAGAAGGGGGAGCCGGGGATTAAGGGGGTAGAGGCAGTGCCTTGTTAAAGAAAAAGAAAGGGTTTGAGTGTGTCGATTGGATTAACTTGTTTGGGCTTATTAAGAGGGGAGACACAGCAGCTTGTTAAAAGCACTGCATGGGGCGTCCCACAGTGAGACGGCAGGGTCACCATTCAATTAGGTCGAGGCCCCGCCTCCGCTCATTGTGGAGGCTGTCTGCCAGGCTCCCGGACCTCGGCTGGTCTTCCACTGGGAGGGGGAGCTTCACTGGAGACACTTTAACTAAGACAGTCAAACCTCTGTAGAAGCTTAGTGATTGGCTTTCTATAAAAATCACTGAGGGATAATATTAGCTAGTGCTGGGAATATGTTTTTGCTACTAATGCTGATACAATACTTGAGTTTCAGCATCAATACCAAAATTATACCTTTTCTGATACGTTATTTTGAGAAATATTAGCATGGTTTAACCTTGGTATCATGGTAATACCTTTATCGCCAGACAAGAACGCTAATATTGGACGATACTGCAAAACCTCAGATTACAACATTTATGACATATTTTTTACTACATCTAATGCTATTGTGAAATTCTTGCATCTTTGCATGTATGTACAGTATGGTAAAATTATGTAAATATTGTGGTTATGATTACCGTATGGTTAGGGTTAGGAAAGTTAATAAAAAAGCAGACATCAGTTGCATTCATAGACTGCATAAGTGGACTTAGTCACCGTGACGTCACCCATTGGTTTGTGGACTACGGTTTTGAAGCCTTGAGTTTGGCATTTTGGCTGTCATTATCTTAGTTTTTGGTCTTCACCATCTTGTTTTTTTGCAACCAGAAGTGACACGAGAGGGTGGAGCTAAGCACAACCGAACGCTGAATAAGACATTTTTGGGCGACCGAACTGTTACAATTAACTTTCATGAACTGAAAACATACCGTGAAAGGGTTAAAGTTCTACGACAGAAACACAGACAACTCCCAGACCGGACAATGCTGTGGTAGCGACCTGTCAATCGCCCAATAGCAAACCCTACTTTATGATCTATTTGACTCTAAATGGGACCATAATTTACTAAATGAACATCATGCTGTATTGAAAAAGACTTGAAACTAGCGATTGAGACCATAAACTCATGTTTACAATGTTTACTGAGGTAATAAATCAAGTGAGAAGTAGTCTCATTTTCTCATAGACTTCTATACAATCTGACTTCTTTTTGCAACCAGAGGAATTGCCCCCTGCTGGCTATTAGAAAGAATGCAAGTTTAGGGCTCTCCCTGGTTGCAGGTTGTAACTGACATGCTACATGCCCATCTACCACACCGACACTTTCAGCCTCAGCGCTTTCACTACATATAGGGCACGCTATTTGACACTTGACATTAATCCTGAGGTGCACATATGTCTAATATGAACATAATTCCTAGGATACTGGGCTGTTTTTTCTAACATTTGACAAAAGAATCTGATAAAAGAATAAGCAAACAAGACTGAATCTGACCAAACATTCAACACCATCTTTTGGTACAGTTTTTTGGTACTCATTTCAGCCCATACAAAAAGTATTGAGGTTCAATACCCAGCCCCAGTATCATCTGCTTCACTCTTTCTTTCTGTGTAGCTCGAAACACACACATACACTCATACGTTTATTCACCCATGACCACCCTGTAACACCCCGCACTTGGCAGGATGCTTATCTGGGCAGACAGCTTTGGGCACGGGGAGCCATCTCCTCTGATCTCCTCTGCAGTTTAAGAACCTTTTAACTCAGAAATAGCCCTCTGCCAGGCCCACCGCCTCTTGATTCCGGCTTATTCCCTCATCTCATGGGACTGATCTTCCGCCCCCATCGCAAACCCCGCAGCAGCGTTAGCAGAACGGGAAAGAGCCGATAGACATCCTGGCTTTTGAGATATCCCAGCACTGGTGTAATAGGAGACTTGTGAGTGGATTTGATGAGTGAGTGAAGTGCAGGGGGTTTTCGAGCGCTGTGTGTGCTCACACCCGCACCTTCACAGGGATTGACCTAGGCATGACGGGCTGTATTTAGGGCAGCTGGATGATGGGTCACAGGGTTTTTTCGGTTTGGAGATAATTTCCTGCCTCTGATAGACATCTGCTAAGTAGTACAATAACCTAATAGGAGGAGATGAGGGGAAAGGGGGACATGACAAACAAGACTTGCTCCTTCTGCCTCGCTCTTAAAGTCAATAATAGGAGAAAATTGGTTCTTGAAATTGAATTGAAAAAAAGTGGGTCTCTTTCAGCGAAGTATAATGCCCCAGAATACATTTGGTGAGCAGCAAATGGAGAAAAATGAAGGGTAGTTACGCGATTGTCTTTCATTTCGGAGAGGGGAAAACTGTGGAGGTATCCCCCCGTTAAGACTTGCTTTTAGTCTCAATCCGCACCATGTGTCCCTTTCCTCTCTCTCAACAACTATCTTTTAACAAATGGGCTGTGAGGACGGGCTCGTTGTGAAATTAGTATCCTCACAGAGAGAGGACACAGAGAAAGGATTATGTGAATAGCCAGTAATGAGCTCAAAGTGCCAGTGTGTTTGGGCCAGGCCTGCCTGTGTGAGAGAGGAAATGGCACTGCAAGCGACCTTTTTTTGCTCGAGCACCTGGCGAGAAATAGAGTGGCCCCTCTCTTCCATCTGCAATGTGTGTGTTTGTGTGGAAGCATGTGTGTGTGTGTGTGTGTGTGTGTGTGAGAGAGAGTGAGAGTGAACTGTGTAATTAACAAGAGTCTAAAGATTTAATTTACTTCCATTTATCAGAGAGAAACATTTTTTTTGTGAACACCATTTTCACACTGTCAGGTTTGTGCTAAAAGTGTTGCTTTGTGCTGCTTCTGACACATTTTAAAAATACATATTTTTGACTTGGAGTGTTAAGTGTGTTATATGAGCCTCGGGGTATGAGGTCAAATTAAATGTCTTGTGAAAATGTTTTATTAAAACAAGCTTTTTTTATGAGTGAAAGACTGAATTCTTTACAGGTTTTTTTTCTGCAACACCTGCTTCTAATCTTTTAACTATTCAGACCAGGAAAGTAATTCAACCTTAATTATAGGCAGTAAATTGTGTTGTGGTTGTCTATCATGCTTCCTTCCTCCATTTCTCAATCCATACTTTAGCACTTTACACACCATCTGTGTAAGGAGGGCTGTTAAAGTTTATACAAATGCACCTCTTATTGAAAATCCAGTCAGCTCTGATTTGAATTTTATTTTAAATGGTGCCATCTACATTTTATGAGTCAACACATTTAGCGGGTGCAGAATGTGAAGAAGTGATTTTTTGTTGTTCAAGGTCAGACGATTTAGCATGGTCTGAAAAGTAGGCATTTATGAAATTAAAATACCATCTTGAATGGATGTGAATTCTTTGATTCTGTTAAACATTTTTGGCACCAACGTCCCATTAAAAAGGCACATAAATATGTGGTATGGATACCGTATTTTAACTCGTCAACACCTTGATCAACTATTGCAGGAACATGTTGTCATGTGTAAAGGTTAGCTTGATTGAATGCTTCTATTAGTGGTTTGATATTTTGATGTTTTTCACTGGTGATCTATATTTTGCTTTATTCCGTAAGTGAGAAAGAACAGGAGCCGGCGCTTTATGGGCTGCCATTAATTTATCTCGTAATCATTATAATTGCTTTCTTTAAATGATAATCTATAAAACTAAGTAATGGACTGATGGCAGGTGGCTAAATGTTCATTTAGTGATTCACTGAGAAAATAAATAACGGGGGACAAGCCTGTGACAGGCGCATGAGAAATCATTTTTCAATAATCTGCCACGCATCATGGCAGGAGACGCTGGCGCTGACAGCACGGATGAAATATTTGCCTCTGTTCTTTGTTTTAATATGGGAGGAGAACGGCCCAGATGGAAACGATAGTGTTTCATATCGATGCATTTTGGACTCAGACACATGCAGAGCTAAGATTAAAGGTGCTTTATACAGAGACAGCCATGCTTTTAAGGTGAGACTGGGCTCCTGCAGTGTTATATTCAGTACAGTAAGAGCACATTGTTTCCTGGAACCCAAACGATATCCGCTAAGTGAACTATAGAAGAGTGAATCTCGATCCTTATCATATAAAAACACTCTCTGGACCTAAATGGTTTGCTTCAGCTGTTCTCATCTGGCACATAATCCAAGCAGAAGACTTAGTAATCAGTCATCATTGTGCTATGTGACACTGGTATGTTGCTGATGAATGATACCTACTATGCTACTCGATTGTTGAGGGTTCTTGGTGAGGGAGTAGTAGGTTTTCTTATATATTTATATATAACTGTGTTTCCACTGGGGCTGTGATGGGCTTTTTGAGAGGAAACTAGCAGCAACTGCCTCCCTGTTCCAGAGTGAAGGTGGCTGTGGGGAAAAGGGGGAGTGTAGAGCTGGAGATTTATGGCCTAGAGGGAGATTGATTAGTGCCGTCACTAGCCCTGATGTACGGTTGGCAGTCTCCCCCTCCCAACCCATCGCATTTCACACACACACACACACACATGTGCAACCATACGGTTCAACACACAGCTACACATACATCCAGACAGCGCTCAGTCCCCAGGCCTTTTCTGACAGTCCCCCAGAGCTGTTGCATGTTAAGTTGTTGCAGACAGACTGCTGTTTTCTCAGCATTACCATTTTTTTGCTGTCCATAGATAACGCCATCAATCACCACGCACACACTGCCCTGGAAGGAATGTGCCTGAGTGCTGCTACTTTCTGTGTGCGCCTGTGTGTTTGTTTTGAGGACGGTTTCATAGACGGGGGAGATGCGGTTGAATGGCTGTGTGGATGTGCTGTTTGAGGCTGCAGAGTGACTGGCCTGGACTGTGCTCTGAACCCGTGTCAACCGCGCTGCCCCGCTGCAGGTGTGTGTTTATCATTCAGCACACAGAGCTGAGAGGGCAGGCAGCTGTAGGCATGCTTTCCCAATTAAATCTTGGGTGAGAAACCGAGCCCATCTAGCCCAGAGCCAGCTCCTGCCGGCTTACCGGACACGGCCATGGAGCTTTGACCTCGAATCATCCTGCTTAACTCACTCAACGTTCCTCTCTTTCTCTTCTTCTTGCTCTTTTTCTGCTCCAGGTTGGCCGCAGAACTCCCCCGGCTGTAGTACTGTGCCCACCTCGCCATGCTGGCCTGTCTGCAGAGGAGGCAAAACCCTCCACCCCAGCACCCGGTGTGTGCCAGCAAGACCCTGGAGCCCCCGCAAGCCCTTGGACGGAAATGTGAGTTAACAAAGTGACAGGGAGCGATGGAGGTCAGGAGTTCAGCTCGCCCCAAAGCTAAGGAATGAGAGAGGCTTGTGTTTGTCGTGTGTATTTAATCTATCGGTCATGGTGAATGATGGAAACGGGCAGTTAACCCCGACTGTGAATAAGTGAAGGAAAATAGACTTTCCGGTTTCTGTTGTTTGTCACTGTGTTCCCTCGCTACTCCGAGGAATTCTAAACAGTTTCATTCGCTCTGCACTTAGACCTTGGATTGCCATGTTGTTTGGCTACTCATTGTGAGGGGGGCTGTTTAGCTGTGCTGATTGTGCAGTCGTGGCAACAGGGCTGAACAGACAGTGTTTAACGTGCCTCACTGGCCCTGGGTGACCCTGAGGGTCTGTAAACATTTACAGTGTCTGGCCCTGGCTGTGCCGGCCGCCTGTAAAGCATGACAGCTGCTCTGTTTGCTCCCCGAGCACCACCCTCTGTCCACTCACAAAATGGTGTAAAGGGACAGAGATGAGCCAGTGCTGAAAACTGTTAGAGAGCTGGCAAAACTAGTTCTAACCAGTTTGGGATTAGAGAGAGCTGCGGTAGTCAGGCATCGGGAAGGTGAATTTCTCCCTAATTTTGTTGAAGCTTTTGGATAAGCCTTTTACAGCGAGAGTCTGTTTTCTGATGAGGGGAAGAAAGGTCTTTCCTCCTTGTTGAACGCTCCTTGTGGCCTTTGTTTACATGGCAGAGCTACGAGCTACCTCAAGCCGATTAAAAGGACTGGCGGATGGAGAGCAGGGGAGCACTAACCTACCAGTTTTTACCTCAGCTTAGAGCGGCTTAGTGGGAATAGCAGGTTCTATGCTTCTTCATCAGCGGGACATTGTATCAGGCCTGTAACCAGGCTGGTGAAAGGCAACGAAATAAAGCGTTCTTTCTCAGCTTCTCACTGGCCAATTAGCTACTTCTCAGTTCAACATCACACTCCAATCGCCTTCTCCAGAGGAGAGGAGTCACAAACAACAAGGTGACTAGGTGCTACCTCTGTCCTGAGATCTGGTCTGTATGGATGTTCCATATGGAGCTGTATGGGTGTGTGTGAAACAGAGAGGGAACGAGAGACATAAACAGAGCTCCAAGTGCATTTGGAAGCTGTTCAGCTGAGTGGGGTTCAACCGGGCTCACTAATGAGGTTTCACAGAGAGGTGAAGTGAAAGGGAGGACAAAGAGAAACGGCGCAAAATAGAATTAGAGAAAGTAAAGATGGAGAGGAAGGGAGGGAAATGGAGGGAGTCCTCAACAGTCGTCTTAATCGATTCCTCTCCTTCCAATTTCGCAGGATTAGCCCACTTCCTCTCAGGGTCCTTTATTGAGGAGCAGCCAGTGGGAGACAGGACTCAAATCAATAGAGAAAAAGAACAGTCTCCAGTCTTCCCGTTGCCCTCCCTCTTACTGACCCTCTCTGCCTGACTCTCCCTCTCCCTCGCTTTCCCCACCTGTTAAACCCTTTGATTGAAAGACTACCACAGCGACTGACTTGAGGTTCATAATGAGGATGTTTGAACATAATAGCCTCCTTTCTGTCCTTGGAAGGGGAGGGGGGGAGCAAGTGTTGAATTTCCACCACTGTGCAGCTCTTGGCCTCAATAAGGCAATTGTTCATCCAGGCCCAGAAGGGGTGCAGGAAGGCAGACAGTGGGTCTGGCTGCAGAAGTGGGCACACTCAGGTCACCATGCTGAGCAGGTCCCCATGATTGATTGTTCGTGGCCCAGTTTGTGCCAGCGTGGAATGGGGTGTTGTGGGTAAGGTGACCTGGGCTCTCAACAGGAGGCTGAATACCAGAATACACCCCTCAAAGAGACGGAGTGAGTGAGAGCACAGGAGGGGGATTACCTGGCAGCGAGGTAGAGGTGAGCCGTGTCATTTGCATCGGCTGTCCTTTACACAAAAGTAGTGCGTGTGTGTGCATATGCTGCGAGCACCGGGGTGGCAGAGCAGTAGGGATGAGAGGGCGAGGAGGGTTTTAGCAAAAGCCCCTGCATGCAGATGCCGAGTGGCTGCACAGATCATTGATGCGACTCCCATTAAAAATCCCTCATACCCTCAATAAAAAAGGACTTAACTGGCTCTACCATCAGCTGGAAGCGTTCAGATCGGCTCGCCAGACAATCAATTTCCCCCAAGCGCACAGAGCTTAGCGGGAGAAACGGGAGGCGGAGAGCGGGATGTTTCCATTATAACAGCCCGCTCTGTGTCTGGACTCGGGGGGGTTGGGTGAGGTACTGTAGAGCGGAGAGTGCAGGGGAGAGAAAGGAGGGAGTGGTAGAAGGAGATGGGGAAAGACAGACAAGTGGGGGAGAGAGCGAAGCCGAAAGGGAGACAGAGAAGCTGGCTTTTCAAAAAGCCATTGACCGCCTGCCCTTAAAAATATCATATTGGATTAGCCTCACAGAGGCGGCCTTTTGATATTTTTTTCTTTGGCCGTAGAATTAAAAGGAGTGCAGATCATTACTTGAATTATAAATCATAGGCACTTGCTTTCACTGCGCCCAAATTCCGCGCATATGTGGCTGCACTCTCCAGCGCCAACCCCTGTCATTTTTAATTAAATCCCCCCTTATGGGTGACATTTGTAGCTTGCCCCCTCCTCCGTCCTCCCCTCCACGTCTTTCTACCACTGCCCTAGATGGAGACATGAAAGGCAGAGACGGCAGCGGAGCCAGGGCCTCTCATCGTGTTGTGCCCCAGAGAGAGGGCACCCATCCAGACAGATGAGAGAGAAAAGCCCTGCAAGGGGAGCGGGGTGAATGGATGCCACTGACCCTGCCCACCCTCGGCCGGCGGCGACCTCCCTCGCTACCCATCCCTTTCCTTGATCGCCGTCCTCCACTGTGGGTCTGAAGGTCCAGGGAGCAGGGGTGAGCGGAGCAGCCCTGCTCCTGCAGGGAGGAGGGAGGTGCACCGGCCCAGTGATGAGTAACATTGAGATGGCTGGACAGGAGGCCCAGCAGCCCCCACCATTGCCCTGCCTCCTCCCTGGCCCAGACAGCAATTACTCTGCCACATGTCAGCTAAAGAATAACAGGTCCAGAATCCCTCAAATGACTGGTTGATGGGGATATTTTATGCCTGGCTTTTTTCCAAAATGATATCTTTTCAGATTTCAGCAGGTTTTCATTTGTTTATTCATTACTTAGTGGTTACATTTGAGCCAGGCATGCCTTTTTGTGAGAATGCCATTGTCACACTGGGTGTGCACGTCTGTGCTCTTTATCCAGACCGGCTGCAGGTTCTGCCCTCGTTAACCACACGGCTCACTGCCCCTCCCATATTTGTCCTGTGATTGGATCAGACTTTGGGCTAAACCTGGGTGTTTCCTTGTGTCTCTAACCCCAGCAGGGCCTGGCTGCAACTCACACACAGTGCTTCAGCATACTTGTGGTTTTATTGCAATGACTTTTGTAACCACAATTGAGACAGAAACTATTTCACATCGTGATGAATGCAACTGCGGTGAAATCAAACTCAGAGAACCAGTTTTGTCCCCAGTTGAATGTTTCCAATCAACCGGTGTGAAGTCCAGAATTTGTCTCCTTGTAACAGAGACATGCAAACGTGTACACACACAAGCTCGCCCGCAGCCGTAAACCTCTGTGACACCACCCTGAGGTGCCAATCAGCCAAGTGTAGATGAGAAGTTCCCAGAAGGCCTGATATTCCAGGTTCATGCGATGTCAGGCCAGGTTCAGCCCTCTTCCGGCTTGATCGACAGAGACAACCTGGCCATGTCACACACAGCCTCGGGACATGACACTGGGGTTCACCTGGGGATTGTAGTTTTCCTAATAGCCCTGTGCCTCTGCAGTCAGAGCTGCCAGAGCCATTAGTTTGCTTTGCTTTTAGCAGCTTCTCTTCCTAAGCCACGCCACCAGTGAGAGGGAATATGCTCAGGTAATGACCTCCAGCCATCTCTCTCTCACTGTTGTCTGAGGCGGTGCGAGACATAACAGGGGAATTAGCTGGTCATATCAAATTGCAGCACGATTTTCCAACGGCTGTTAGGTGGAGGAAAAAAAACAACGTTAGGGAGCGCTTTCAGTTGAATATTTAAATGTGGTCGCGAGCAGCAGCAGCAGAAATAACAACCTTTCCCCTGATTGCCTCGGTACCCTGGAGGTGGAGGGCATAAAGTGGAACTGGGGGAAAAGGAATGGAGACGGAGCGAGGGAGAGAGAATCTGCATGCACTTGACCTTTTCCCACTGATTGAACTACCTCGTTCCTAACTCCCATTTGGAATTCCACAGAGTGCCCACAGAGACTGTCATTATGCCACAGTCTGCAGCAGGGAAGCAGAGGTCATGAGGTATTTTTCATAGTGAAAGGTGATTGACAGCTATCCATGGCCTGCATCCTCCTGGGTGCCTACTTATGCAATCTCATTTTGGGGATCACTGGGTTTGCATAGTCACATGAAATATGCCATTCACACCTTCATTGCGTTGCTATATTGCAGAATCCAGAGTATTAATCGAGTTTCACTTTATTTCATAGGGACAGCCCTGTGATATTGGCTGTACTCGCCTTACCTCATGCATACTACTGGCTCTTCTGTCATGTTGGCGTCTCAGCTCTGGCACACAGAGGATCATTTCCGGCTGGTGGCGTCCCACAGAGCCATGCCTTCCCTCTGCCCTCTGCCTTCTGCTGTGAACACGGGGGGGCGAAGCAATCTTATTGCCTTGGGAGGTGAGCTCGAGGAAGAGGGGCTCTGCTTTAGTTTTGGTCACAGCGGGACTTGGGTTGAAAAACAGGTTCCTGGCTTCCAAAGCCTCCGAGCTGGCATTTGGGCGTCCCAGGTGCAAGGCATCGACACCCTCTGTCTTTGCCTGCCAGAGAGTGGGGGTGGGTTGGGGGGATGTGAGCGAGGGTACAGAGAGTGTCCGCAGTCCCTGGCTGTCCCACAGGAAATGACACACAGTCTGTGCCATCTCAGCGCTGAGCCCACCACAGACTGACCATGAGAGGCATTCAGGAGGTGATGCACGCTCCTGGCATGCTCCGAGTGTTTTTGAGTGGTGTCTTCATGACAAAACTCTAAATAAAAATGTAGTTTGGGGCCAACATTTGGACTTACAAAGTGTGTAAGAAGGAAGAAGAAAGGTTTTGTTACCTTTTTAACTAGATTTCCAGCCTTTGCTCTATTTCTGTCCAGTCACTCGATCCAAATCATAGAAGAATTTACAGCACATTATTTTTTTATTATATCTGTCCGATAAACAAATATTGTATAATGTTGTTAAAAAAAAAATCTTCACTCAGCAACATTTGCTTTGTGGTCAGACTGGGTTACGCCCTCGCACACAGTTTATTGTCACTGTACATAAATTACATCTACCATAGCTGTATCTGTTAATTTTCAATTTAGTAAATTGGCCCACACATTCTAACCTCTCGGCCATGATTGAAATTCACAGAAGGTGGATATTGATCAGTATGTTGTTGCTAGGGGTCTCCTGTAAAGAGCCCCATTACTCTGGGAAAATTCCTAAGAAGAAGTGTTGTGTGGACAAAATTAAAACTACAGAGCCGACAGCAGTGGAGTTTGGTGTTTTGGTCCGAACCAGTTGTGAACCAAATTTTAATACCATCCCTGGCTGAGGTGTTTCAGTCCACTCTAATAGTGTAAAGGGTTTTGCGGAGAAAGCACGGGAGCGCCGACTGACCACAGCGCAATGTTGAAAAAATCGCTCCTGTGGGACATTTTACTACAATTTCTGTGGTCTGCTCGTCTGGCTCATTCTCATGAAGGCCATCTTCACATGCATTGGTTGCATCGTCATTGTAGGTTTCAGAAATACTGAGTCACTTTTGCTTGGTTATAGGTTCAGAGGTAGGGTGTGTTTTTTGCTGACCTCTGGCTGAACCATTTTACTGGACCTCTAGGCCTTTGAACACATTTCCAACAACCACTTTTGACTAACCCTAACCCTGGAGGAACCCAGACCTTTATCTGGAGCAGCAAGTGTCTAATTTGTAAATTTGGCTTTAGCTTTCTGATGTTGCTAGGCACTGAAAATGTTATCGACCTACCAGGTAACATGAAAGCAAAAGTATTATTTAATGAAGCTATGAAAGCTCTCTCTGTTTTTATGTTTCACCAAAGTCCAACACATGGATACAATGAAAGTGGATTAATTAAGAAACATTACAGATTTCAGCTTTAAGCAATACTTAAAATAAAACACATTGCTCCTGTTAAATCCTGCCTCAACAACTCCATCGACATGAACTCTTTTTTATCTTAGTGAAAATGTACCTATTTATATTTATGTATCTCCTCTCCTCTCCTCTCCTCTCCTCTCCTCTCCTCTCCTCTCCTCTCCTCTTCTCTCGTTGGCATGTGTTCTGCAGCCGAGTGCCTTGTTGTCTGTGCAGTGTTAAATATTAATTGGGAATCAGTGGAGGACTTGTCTCCTAAATGATAGAACAGAAGGGCCCAGGCTTGCCTCAGGCAGCCTGCAGGCGCCTTTCTTCTTCCATTTACCTGCAGGCCTGCGCACCAGCACTTCCTCCAGTCTGACAGGCCTGCCCAGGCGCCTCCAGCCTCCCCTCATCTCTCCCTCTCACTCCCACTCTCTCCCTTTTTTCTTCCCTCTCCACTCTCTGCACTGGTTCCTTTTCTTATCTCTGTATGCGCTTACAATCTCTACCTCTGGGGTCCCTTACTCCAAAACCTGTGTGTGTGTGTTTGTGTTGTTGCTGCGTCCATTTGAGTTTGTGCATGACTATGAACGCTGCTTGCTCTTGGCTGTACATGTAGCCCTTTGAGAAAATAGTGTCACAGCGTGGCATATTCTCTTAAAAACAGGACAGGGAGGGCTCGACATAAATCTTTCAGGTCAAGATTTGAGCTTGTTGTATTTCTATCTTGGCTCTGTCTCCTGTGGTGCTCTCTGTCTCGTCACTGAATGCTTTAATCTCGGTTTCTTCTTCCTGATGTTTCCCCATAACTGGCCTCACAGTTTGTCTTTCTTTCTTCTGTGAGCCGGCCTTTGTTCCTCTCTATCAGCCTTGTCATCTGCAGAGGTGTACCGAGACAAAACAACTGGCACCGGCTGCTTCTTCTCGGTGCACTGGCTAGCTCTAACTTGTGGATGACCCTCGTGGACTGAATTAATTACGCTGCAGAGATTTGTTTTGGAAATCGAACCAGTCGAACCCGTTGTTATATTTTGACTCTGTGTCTGTTTGCACTGGAGCACAGCTTTCCCCAAGGTTCAGTGAGGGTACATTGTGAAGTGGCAGGGATGAATGGAAAAAAGCTGGAGAAGGAGGAGAGGGCAGCAGAGAGGCAGGGATATAACTGGAGGAGAGGAGGGGGGTGGGGTTGACTTTGATGCCATAGGAATGAGTTCACAGGCCCGTGAGCACAGGCCTAATCGCACATGACAATATCGGCTGGTGTGCCAGTCGCAACGCATAACCACCCCGCTGCTTGTGCTGACTCGGGGTATTTGCTGATAAAGCTCTGCTTTCTAGACCATGCTGTATGCACAATGAGGGTGGCCCAGGCAGGCCTGAGGGCTGGCTCATCACAGGCAGCCCACAGACCGGGGGCTAGGTCCCCCCATCTATACTCCACTAAGCCCTTTGGCCAGACTTGATTATTAAACAGAAAGCAGTTTTGTGATGAATATAGTTATTTTTTTCCCCATTTATAATCTATTATGTTTCCCATCCAGGACCATAAATTATTGCAAATGGAAAGAGCCTGGCGAAACTCGTGCCTGAAATGAGGTCGTGGCTGTGAGGGGCTCTGTGAGGGGCTCTGTTCACAGCGTGAAATATTCAGGGTTGATATTTCTATTGAAAAGCCTTTTTTGTTTTTTGGCTGCCTGTCATGGGAACAAACATGGAGCCCGTTCTTTTTTGTTTGTCTGTTTTGTTTATGGAGTGCAGTGTGTAGTGTGAGCTAAACATGTTGCCCCAGTTTCTGTGTTTGTTTGGTGCACGGGTGTCCCACAAAAAAAGGCCTGACATGGCTGCTGCTGGCCTGCATTCCTTTGTGGCTCAAAGAGGACATAAACTACCCTCTGGTGTTGTTTTTGTTGGACGGTCCGCTATATCATCAGTAATTAACACGTGCAGCGATCTGCTTTGAATTGAAGGGGATCCTGTGTTTAGTTCTTTTTCACGCATGCTATGACTTCTTGCTTTAAACAGGCCAAGACTGTACAATGTCTGCCTAAATATCTTTAATTTTTTCATCTCCTCAAATGCTATCTTGCAGAGAGAGGCAGTAGGTGTCCTCTGGTGATGCCAGTGGTGTTAATGGGGCAGGAATGCAGGACGAGTGCTTTCCCACGCTGTTAGTTTTCTTCTGCCGGGCGCGTTTGAGACGAGGCTCTGTGCCGGCTAGGCTCCGCTAATGCAGCCAGAGTGCAGACAAATGGAAAGTGACACTTGTGTGTGTAGAATGGTATTTGTGGTGACGCTTTGACTACAGATAATAAAGTGTTCGCCCTGAGGTGATTTCGCCCGGCAAGCACCCCAGATGAAACTCACTTACTCAGAGAGGGAGACTGAAGAGACAGAGAGGGGATGAAGAGACAGAGAGGGAATGAAGAGACAGAGAGGGGGATGAAAAGAGAGAGATGGGGATGAAGAGACAGAGAGGGGGATGAAGAGACAGAGAGGGAGACTGAGTAGACAGAGAGGGGATGAAGAGAGAGAGATGGGGATGAAGAGACAGAGAGGGAGACTGAAGAAACAGAGAAGAGGATGAAGAGACAGAGAGGGAGATAAAGACAGAGAGAGGGGATGAAGAGACAGAGAGGGAGATGAAGAGAGAGAGACGGGAATGAAGAGACAGAGAGGGGGATGAAGAGACAGAGAGGGAGACTGAGGAGACAGAGAGGGAGACTGAAGAAACAGAGAAGAGGATGAAGAGACAGAGAGGGAGATAAAGACAGAGAGAGGGGATGAAGAGACAGAGGGGATGAAGAGAAAGAGAGGGAGATGAAGAGACACAGACGGGGATGAAGAAACAGAGAAGAGGATGAAGAGACAGAGGGAGACTGAAGAAACAGAGAAGAGGATGAAGAGACAGAGAGGAGGATGAAGAGACAGAGAGGGAGATGAAGAGACAGAGAGGGAGATGAAGAGACAGAGAGGAGGATGAAGAGACAGAGAGGAGGATGAAGAGACAGAGAGGGAGATGAAGAGAGAGAGATGGAATGAAGAGACTGAGAGAGAGAGAGAGGCTGTTTTTATCACCTTTATTCACCTGCTTTCTAGAACTAAAAATAAAGAACATGTGTGGAGCTTCTGTAGATTAATGCATTTTGACGATTAATGGTTATCGATGTTCTAGCTATTAAAGAGAAAGGATGTCTGGTTCAACTGGAGGGGGAAATTTTTGGATCAGCTGCTGTTAGCAGGATCTACGAGTGTGTGTTTCTCTGTGTGTGTCTGCCAGGCCATGTGTACAGAAGAGTCCTTCAGGATCAATCAATTCTCAGTAATTTCCCCTACAGCTCATAAAAGCCAGGTCTGTCTGGAAGGAGCATGAGGTTGCCACATCAAACCAGCTAATTAATTTTCATGGCTGATTCAGGAACATCTGGCTTTGGAGATAAATTCTAACGAGAAAATGTAAACATGACAGTGTCCTGGTGGTATAATATTTCACATTTCTTGGGAGGAAACCTTTATAACAGAGACCTAATTAGCTGTTTTGATCAGACACATTGTCCACCATCTTGTTACACATGTATATGAAACTGTTATAATATTGACAGACAGTATGAATCCTGTTTTTCCTCTGCTCTGTCCTCGTGTTATCTGCACCTTATCTCTGCCTCAGTGTACTGTATTAACCACACACGTGGACCGCCTCACTGCAGGCTAACTAAATGACCTCATGCTGCAGTCTGTGTGAGGAGGAAGCCCAAATTAGGCTCTCAATTTGGTAGTTCTTCCATCTGCTTGTGCAGGAAATAGATAGATTAAATCTGAGATGAGATTGGTTTTAATGAAATGAAAGATTAGATTTGGGAGTTTTGTCCAAGTTTTTTTTTTTTTTTTTAAATCTCTTTTAATGATTAAATCCATTTTTGACATTGTGCCATGTCTGCGTGCCTGTGAAGGATCAGTGTGCAGATTGCTTTAACATTCTCATTATCCTCTTTGCTATTTGTGAAACATGTTGGCAGGTTAAAAGCCCAATATGTGATTGCAGCATGGCACTTGCTGTTGAAAAACGTTGTCCAGCTACTGATTTTATTTATTTAGTGTCTGACACTTGATTCAAATGTAACACTATGTGACTGCTGTTTGTTTACTTTGCGAAATACAGATTTTTGATTTAAGAAGTTACGTTAAAAAAAATAACAATCGATCAGTCAACCCCCTTTGAAAAGAAGTGTGTAGAATTTAGAGAAGACAGAGAGGAGTTTGGTGAAAACTGCATTTTCGTTTCCACTGTCGTACACTATGCATTTGTTTGATGATTATGATGACACAAGCAGTCGTGAATTCAGACAGCTCTATCCTCTGAGAAATCATTGCAGTTTGATTTTTATCTTTGCAATTATAGATAGCGAAGGCCTGACAAATAATTGCCTTGATTTTTTTCTCTCGCTGTGTTGTTGCACAGAAAATCAACCTTGAGATGAACAGAGGGAGATGAGTGTTCCTAAAAATGGCTTTTCTGATCAAGCAAGCAGCAGGGTTCCCTTTCCCCTCACGTGCACTTGAATTGATTAGTACTCCAGCTGAGGGCATATTCAACATGTCTGCCCCCTGCGAGGCTGCTGTACCCTGTTGATCGCTGGCTCATACATGTGCTTCCTCGGCTCCCTCTCTCCTCAGGAAGCTCCTGTGGGGCACTGAGGCTTTGATTGACTGGCGGCCGAGTCCGCGGGACGCCTCTATTATTATCATCTCTACCTCGGCAGAGGGGCGGGGGGCTATGTCCAGGGGGTCTGGCCGACAGCCCCTGCTTTGTGTCCCCGATAGTCAATTAGAGGCAGCGCACTGCCGGAGACGAGTGGGATGCAGGGTTAATTGCAGAGGACCAAACAGCTGGCTCTATCAGGGCCCATTGTGTTTGCAGCAGTTGTCACGGCAATTGAGGCCTGGCTGTAATCGCTGACTAATCAGCCCTGTGCCAGATGACACCTCCATTAGCACAAGGCAGGTATTGTTCAGGACGCGAAGCTGCCTCTGGCTTCCCCCCGCCTGCCTGCTCGTCCTCTTATAGCGGGCGAACGGAGGTGGGGAGAGGATGTCATAGACCCTGATCCTATCTGCTAAGAGCTAAACAATAGCCACAGGTCAAGGGTTCCTCCGTGGAACAATGCTGTTGAATCTGCCCTTTCTAGGCTGCAATACATTTGACAGGTCAGATGTTTTTCCAAGCTGAGGGATTTAGGACTGTTTTAGCTATGAATTATTCATTTGAATAACTTCATTACAATGAGTTTGAGGGCATAGTGTCCATTAGTGGTGGAATGTGGTACAGGAGTTGTGGATAAGTTCGGTAGTAACGAGTTACATTTACTCCATTACATGTAGTCAAGTAACTTTTTTGAGTAAATTGTACGTGTCAGAGTAGTTTCAATGCAGCATACTTTTTACTCTTACTTGAATCGATTTTTAAAGAAAAATCATCACTTTTACTCCGTTACATTTGGATGCATTCATCACGCTACTTTTATTTAGTTATTATTTTATGCATTCATGATCCATTATGAGGCAGGGTGGTCTGCTGGTCCCAGGTCTGGCGGCGCTCTGTTGTCCTACCACAGCCCACGCCTCCACATGACTGTTCAAAGCAGCACGGCTGAAGCTACAGCAGGAGTATCGTTAACGTTATGGCTTTCAAATAGCACTAAAAAGCACGCAGTGCAGCGGACTCCAGTTGTGAACGCTAGTCTGAAGTCAGTACATCAGAGAACCGTGCTGACACTGGCCAGGCAGAGTAAGTGTGTCTGAAGTGTTGATGCTAATTAGTTTACTAATATATACTCAGAATATCAGTCATATCCACATCAAATAAAAGACAGTAGTATGCTGGTGTTTATTATTATTATTATTTTATTTCTCAAGTTACTCTCTACTCAAGTAATTTATCTGATAAATTCTCCCCACCTAGAAAAAAATACTGCAGAAAAAAGAGTCCCAGCATGCATAGCTGCATGTAGGTTAAAAGGAGACATGATCAGTACAGCAGCTAATGTCCCCTCTTGGCTCGGACACATTTAATAAGGACTGTCCCTCTCTGGGGGAAATGGCTCCCAGTGAATGTGGCTGATGTTGGACCGAAGCTGACCTCATGTTTTCTTTCATCTCTGCTCCTGTTGTTTGCCCTAACCTCATCACAGACGGCTCTGTTTGTTTAGCCAAAGTTAATGTGTACTATGCACCGGTTGTTCTGTGGAAACTTAATTGCAGTTCAACCAAACTCCCTTCATTTAAACAAGCACTTTTTTCCCCACTGCTCACCAGTGTACATGGTCAGAGGGGATCAAAACATGCGGTAAGTGGGGATACGGGATTGCAGGAGTGAGTGAGGAAGCGGCGAGGGCTTTTTGATGTATCGGAGCATTTTCTCCACTAATAAGGAGAAACTTCTCCAACCTGCTCATAATCTTAGAACACTTGGAACACTAATAAATGGGAGCAAGGGCATTTCAGGCAGTTCTCTCAGACTTTTCCCTCTGCTTATTCATTTAAACCTCTAATTAAAATGCAAAGCATTCTCATGGTCCTCTGGATTTGGTGCTGCACTCTCGCACAGCCTCTGACTCCCTATCTCCTCTCCCCACCCCTAACCCCACCACCACCCTCCTCTTTCCACCTCACCTAACTCCCTGCTCTCATATTCTCTCTGTCTGCCTTTGCTTCTTGTGATCAACACAATTTGACCTCTCACTTGGAAGAAGTGCACAGAATTTAATGGATTTTTTACAGTCTAATCTAACCAGTTCCCTCTTTATTGCTGTTTTGTACCCAGTGGACCTCATCTTTACCAGCCCCTCCACCACCTCCTCCACCCTCACACCAAGAAAATTAGTTCATCAGAATTCAAAATGTACTGCTGGCTAATTAAAGGAGTGTTAATTGAGTGTTCAGAATTGGGTACCCCTTTCACCAAACGCACACATACACACACACGTGCGTGCATACACACAAGCACACATGCAATCACAGTAACAGCGCTGGGTACACCAAGGACGTTGCGCTTGGGGAGTTTCATGCCAATCAAAAATGGAGAGAAAGGAGAGTGCCCATCCTCCAAGTGAAATGGGATTTCTAGATCATATCATGGCCTACTGCATCTCAGTCCGGCTCTGTGCAGCCATGTTATCCTATCCAAGCCTTGCTATCTCCGTCTGACCGCTGGAGAGTGTAACGCTGCACAGATAGTCTCTCTCACTACGTGCATCGTGCTAATGAGGGGTGGCATTTAGAGATGTGCTGCTCTGACACATGGGCATTGTGTGCCAGGCACTGGGTGATTAAGGACGAAGGTCAGCCCATTAATTGCCTCCCTGCCATCTCCGCTCCCCGGCTCGTGATCTCTCAGAACTAATGCATGTGTTTGCCTGAGCTTTTATCTCATCTCCGATGTAGTTCAATCATATGCTTGGTTTGTTTACATTCCTTTCATGTGAAACTTTTTTTTCTCTTGCTTATTGTTAAAGCAGCGCTCGCCCAGGTTTCCCTGTTCATTTACTGTAAGCTGTTTCATGTGCTTGTGAGTGCACATAGCCTCCTGCTCACAGGAAGGGAAAAACCATATTCTTCCATCCCCAGGGAAATAATTAATCCTTACAAGGCTGTCGCATGTCGAAATGAAGCGAGTGTGAAGCATTTAGCCCAGGAGGCATTGCAGGCTGTCGCCCGCACAGGCACCTGTTGTTGTCCCTGCCCTACATTTCATGAGAGAGAGCTGAGCAGAGGATAACAACATGCTCCACTGATGGCAAATGAGACACACAACTGCAGATGCATGTTTGTGTGTGCATGTTTTTGCTTTTTTCTTTCTGTTTTCATGCATTGTGTTTGCATGCACGGCCACGCTGGAGAGTGTGCACAGGTGCAGGAAACCCCCTACCTTATGAGTAGGTTGAGGGCTCACACAAAGGAGGCAGTGCTGGCTGCCTCCGAGGGTGTTTATCAGCCAGCACCATCTGTATGCTGCTGCTCATAGCTATGATCTACTGCAGCCTAAACCAATAAGTCACAAAGTGGCAGCCTAAAAAGAGACTCTCTCCTTTAACCTCCATGTCCTCACTTATAGACTTACTGCTCTGGAGAAGAGAGATGTGGAGACCCTGCACATCAAACACACACAGACTGTATAACAGTGTATGTATGAGAGTGAAATTACACCCCGGTTTGTGGCCATACTTACTCTAATCAACTTTGCTATAAAATTTATACCATGGAACTTTTTATTGAGGAAGCTGGAATCAGAAGCATCCAGATGCTCATTTGCCTCCTCCTCCTCTTCTTCCTTTATGCCTGTGGGTTCTAATAACCGGAAGCCTTTGTGGAGCTGAGATGGGTTTTGTAGGCCTGAAAGGCCTCTAATCCCTGTGGCCTGTGAAGTGTGAAACCCTTTGATGCCAGGTTGGTGTGCCAAAGGCTCTGCCTATTGACAAACAAGGGCCAAGCTGGGAAAAGACGGAGCGAGAGGGCTTTCTCGTCTCTCTCAGAAGAAATGCAGGCTCAGGCATGGAAAATATGGACTCAGTCAGTGAGAAGGAATAGAATTAGCCACCCTTTAATGAATTTCCTGGCTGTTTTTATAGTTTTTTTCCTCATGTGGCAGTAATTAGGTGGAATGATGGGCATATTGCAGCTGGGGGCTTGTAGGGACGGCAGGGCACAGGGCCTTGATATGCCTGAAAGCCAAGTATCTTTCCTCATTTAGACCATGTGATGATCAAAGATGGGGTTTTTTTGCCCTCATGTGAAGAAGATCAGAAAAAATGCTGCCGTTCTATTTGCATGTGGACCAGCAATGTGCTTTGAAATGAGCATGTTTTTATCTTCTGAGCAAATGAAATAAGTCTTCTGTCAGTTTTTCACTGCAAGTCAGAACATCAAAGCAAATGGCACCGCCGTCACAAGGGAAGCAGAGCGTTGCCTCAGTAAGGTTGGTTAGATGTTGGATAGGCTCGACTGGCACACTCAGCCTTGCCCATTAGGATGGCACCAGGTTCCCCCACTCTGATTAAAACTAAGTCATTCAATTTTATTTTATTTTTTACAAATTTTAATTCTAATTTGAGTGTTTCTGATTTAGAAAGGATGCTCTCTGCAGGTTGACTGGAATAGGTCTCGTACTTAATTTGGCTTGGGATATTCACAGTCTCTCTCCTCTGCTGTTAAATTCCCAATTTATTTCTTTTATGATATGGATCTTGTAGATTTAATCATTTTCACAGTTGGGGACCCATAGGGTTGTTGAAATGAACTCCCCATGCTGTCTGTAATGGGAGCAAAGAAATGAGAATTGTGACTACTTGGCTGTGGAGTCTCTTTAAAATGATTTTGCAATCGGAGAGGAAATGGAGTGAGTCCTAGTCACAGCATGCACCCTGCAGACTCCTTAGGTCGCCAGGACATTTGCTGACGGCACAGTTATGGCAGTTAATTTTTGTGCGTTTTGTTAGCTTTTGCATAAAAATGTCATTTTTGAAGGGGTTGCAAGTCATTTGTGGCAGCTGATATATTGCTTGTAAATTGAGTTCTTTTCCCAACCCCCCACCCTTTTTGTTACACTGAGCTAAGTAGCCATGAAATTGCCTGAATAATGTCGTTTAAATCCAATCTCACCGCGGCCTCTCACCTCCATGCCCAGCCCCCAAACAATGACACATGGTGGGGTTTTTAGAAATTGCCATTTTCCTGTTTGCCACCTCGATTCACAATGGCCAAGCCTTGGCTCATTGAGCGAGGGCCATTGCTAGTCTCACGTGCCGCGTTCACTGCTGAATTGAATTTTGGGTTTGGATTGGTTTCATATGGCAACCAGTTCACAGCATTTACATTTGCATTCAACATCTTTGTACCTGCCTTTTGTCTGTTCTGTCATGCATTATTCTGTAATGTAAAATAAATTAATGTAATAACAATGGATATTACATGAACATAAAAGCCATCTTTTTGCTACTCTGTGTTCTAGAGATGTAACAATACATTAATCTGGATCCATTCATTGATCAACGATTCAATATCAGCGATGCAAAGTAAAAATATTGATACATATCATCATCTTTAATATAGGCCTTTATTTTGAAACTCCCACTTTATATTTATTATTCTTTTTATTAAAAAGAATAGATTTAAATGTCTGGAAGAGCTCAGTAATAAAATTGTCAAATCATATTGTAGTTGCTTTTTGTGAGTTGATATAAATGTAACTGATTGTTTTAAATGGACATATGATATTGTCTCATATTCATCGCAGGCCCCTGAATTGAATCAAAATCGTACCCTGGCAGACTTTGTGATATCAGCAAATATCGTATCCAGGGTCGGCTTAAGGCATAGGCCTTAGAGGCGGTCGCGCTCTAAAAACATAAAAATATATATATAATTTATATTATAATAAATACAGTTATTTATGAAAATACATGTTTTAATTTTTGTGTTAAAACCATTGTGATGTTTGATGGCTATCGTTAGGGCTCTGGGGATTGAACCCTAACCCTGGAGTGGCGCTGCCGCCTATGACGCCTATAGGGCGGGAGGGGGGAGGCTCCAAATCTGAATTTTGCCTCGGGCACCAAAGGGCTAGAGCCGGCCCTGATCGTATCGTTGTCCAAAGAATCAATATAATATTGTATCGCAATGAAACTTACACGCCTAGATCATTTTTGAAATATGTCACGAGTGCAAACCATTTGCATGTCTTATGTTGGCACTTCTGATTTATTTAATCTCAACAATGATGTGTTTCTGCCTTTTCAAATTATTTTTAAAACAGTGTGTGCTCATCTTCAAACCAATCTTCAGTTTTATCCTTGACCAAGTTTGCAAATAGCAGCACTGTAGCAATCATGACTTGGCTCCGGTCTGATGTAGTTCACCTTAACCAGGCTAGTAATTCCCTGTAGATGTTTAATTGGTTTTTTTGTGAGGGCCTCTCCACGTACTCCTGGATTGAATAAATGTGGAAATTCTGTGGCCAAGGGTAAGACCCAGTAAGTGATACCACTTATAAATCTCCAATGTGCCACTGCAATTAAACAAGCTTTTATCCCCTCCCCTTCGTCCCTGCTTGCCTGGTATCCAAGGCTAACCCAATTCAATGCTAAAGAGAGTCCGAATTAATTTCACAATGCACTGATTTAACAGCGCCTAAGGTACTGGGCTTTGACAGAATGAGTTTTTAAAAAGATCCATTTGCCTAGGGATGAACTTCCACAGGAGGGTGTGAAAATGAGATGGAGAGAATGGAGGAGGGGAGTGATGGAGCATAAATGAATGTCAGTCCTGATTTACTATTTGCAAACTGTTGTTCTGCAGTGTGTTCCCATGTTTGAATCTGATTTTATTCACCTGCTCTTGTAGAACATTTTTCAGTCTGCTTTAGATGTAGTCACTGTAATGAAGCCAGCTTTTACTGTTGCAGCAGAGTAGTGGTTATTACAATTGATTGATTGATCTGACTTTGTGGCTGCCATTGCTGTTGGCTCCTTCGATATTTCTGGTAATTAAACTCCTGGTGTGCTGTTCTGTTCTGCAACACATGCACCCATCTAGTTTTTTTTTTAATCTCGATTGTTCATTTCACTCATACTTTTCTCTCTGTTTGTCTCGCAGGTGAGCTGGTGGTGCCGACACATTCTCCACGCTATCCCACTGCGGCAGAACTTGATGCCTTCGCTCAGAAGACGGCCAACAACCCTCTGTGCATCAAGATCTTCCCCACCAACATCAGGGTTCCCCAGCACAAGCACCTTAATCGGACTGTGAATGGATTTGACACCACAGGGAATCGCTATACTCCCTACCCAAATATCCACACAGGGGGCTACAATGGCCTGCTCGCCATCGTCAAGGCCTCTTCATCGTCGTCATTGTCAGCAGGCACCTTTGTCCCTTCAAAAGGTGTTCTCAAAAACTCCGAAGGCAGACGGACTAAGCTCTCTCCAGCCCACATAGCTGTTGCCCCATACCCACCTCCTTGTAGTAGCACTTTAGCCAATGGCCACGGCCAAATGGTTTACCACACTGGGCCCTCAAAGCCTCCAGAAGGCCCCGTGCTGTCGGTTCCTCCGAATGTCACTGTAGCTGGCTCAGTGATTCCTGTAACAGGGGGCCGAGGCCTGGCCCTGCCCGCACAGTCCAACCTCCCCTCCATCCAGAGCATCATCTACCAGATCAACCAGCATTGCCAGGCCCAGGCTCTGCAGCAGGTGTGCCAAGGGGCGGCCACTGCACCATCAAATTCCAGCCCCTCCAAGCAGGGCACAACTGTCATGGGGGTCTCTTCTAGCTCCTCAGGTGGAGGCTATGTGGTGGGAATGGGTCCCCAGGCTAACATGGTGTACACAGGGCCTGGGCTGCCAGCTCAAAATGCAGAGGCGATGAAGAATGGCGCGTACGCAGACGGTATGGACTACATCCTTTGGCAGAAGCAGCAGCAGCAACATCAACAGCAGCAGCAGCAGCATCACCATCATCAACAGGCTGTGCTCCGCATGTACAGCGGAGGCAGCGGAGGAGGGGGCGCCATCAGCAAGTCCCCCGAAACTTGTGGTCCGGGGGGAGGGCTTATGGCGGCACAAGTGTCCTCCTCCTCCTCCAGACCTTACCACCTGACAGCGAGTGCCAGCGGAGGAGGCGGGATGGACAAAGTCAACTCTTCCCCTTTGAACTGTGTGGGTATGCACGGAAATTTCTCAGTGGGTCAATACTTTGCCCCGCCTTGGAACAGTGTGCTGGTGACACCTGACAGTGACTGCTACAACCCCCAGGAGCTTATGGCCACCTCCACAGGAGGGCCGGTGACGGGGCACAGAGAGATGGGCTACCCCCACCACCATCACCACTACCACCATCATCACCACCCTGCTATAGACAGCGGGGGAGGTTTGTGCTGCAGCCTGCCCAGCAAGAGCATGTGCAACACATCGGTGCTGAGCAGCAGCCTGCAGTCTCTGGAGTACCTGATCAACGACATCCACCCACCCTGCATCAAGGAGCAGATGCTCGGCAAAGGCTACGAGACTGTGTCTGTGCCACGTCTGTTAGACCACCAGCATGCACACATCCGCCTCCCTGTTTACAGATAGAGGGGGAAGAAGAGGAGGAAGAGAATCAAGAGTTGTGAATTTGTGAAGAAAATCAAATTTAAAAAACAGAGATGTTTTTTTTTCTGGGTACAGATTGTTGAGAGTGGCACTGCTTTAACTAGTGTGGGAGCTTAGAGAAAAACAGTTGTTGTGCTGTGTGACCCTAGGTTTGGTGGTTTCAAGGCAGGCTGTGGGAATCCCAAATATGAACGGTGGTAGTGAGATCGCCAGTGGGAGAGAAAAAGGGATTTCAAGATTCTCCAGATGTTCCATTGTGTGGTTTGCCAATAGGAATTTGGGATTGATTTATTTTTTCTTCAGTTTTTTTTTTTTTGTTGTTGTTTTACTTGCCTGAACTTTTTGATGAGAATCATAGCTTGACATGAAGTGCATATGGCACTTCTATCCCCCTTCCAAATACTAAGGATGAAGCTACTGTGTAGGTTGTCACTGAAAGGGTCTTAAAAGGGCCGAATCTTAGGGCTGCTTTCAAAATCCAAAACTCTGTAACACATAAACACACTTAGACAAACAGATACACAATGTACTGATACTTGAGGGGACTAAAATTATACTCGGGTGTGTAAGGATCATAAGGTTGAATTAAAAGGATAGTACAATATTAGTTATTATTGCTGTTATAATTGATACATAAATTGCACTGCTTGAATCTTGTTAACTTTGAAGTTTGGAATTGGGTAGTTTGGATATGATATATTTAAGAAACTTGAAAAACTTGAACCTATTTTTTGTTTTATATATTTGTAGGTATATTATATGCATTGGCTGCTATGGGGAAAAGTGTCTCAAATGCGTTTTTTTTTTTTTTTTCTTTTTTCCACTTTTTGTTTTTATGATTTAATAATTCCTCCTCAAGCTGATGTGCAGTTTCTTATGTCCTGGTGTGAGGCATAGTCGCTGCTTTGGTTCTGTAAGGACCTGTTTGGAGAGCTCTTTTTCCTAACCAACACTGGAATCTACAATAAATCTTGAAATACTTATTTAAAAAAGAAAATGTCGCAAAAAAAAAACCATGAAAAAGAAATGTTACAATGAAGAATGTGATTGGGAGGTTATTTACATGACCTTACGTGTATGTTTATGCGTGTATGTGGCTGAGTGCATGCGCGTGTGTGCATTTTAGTTTGTGTTCTTCAAAATCCTCAGACTTTTTTTCTTTTTTTTTTCAATTGTGTCATTATAAGATTTCTACCACCAAGACTGAAAAACTGATTCACCAGTCCCATAAACATCATATCTGAGTAATGTACAGGAGATATTTTGTAAATCTCGCCCCCTTTTATCAGAGGCTTTAGATATTGTCTGGAGCTACAGTAGAGATCAAGTTCTCACATGACTCCTTTCTAACTGTGGTTACAGTGCTACATCCCCTACTTCTGTCAAATGTTATAATGATAGAAAGAGGTGGGAACAAATGGAAGTCCTATTTTGAGGGTACTATTCAACCCTGATCCTGCAAACGAATACAAAATGGAAACAATCATGCCCTGTCCTCTGGCGTCAGATGAAATGAGACGAGGCTCACTGCTCCCCCTTGTCCGTTTCGGCCCCTGGTTGGGACACACATAGCCCGGGCCAGTCTTAACTTGATGATTCAGAGCAGTGAAATATTTATTATGACTGTGAGATTCCCTTGAATGTACTGCACTTAAATTACTGCGATGTTTTATTGCCTTGTGAGACTCGAGCGAAAGAGAAAAATTGGATCAGTGCAGCAGTCCTCTGGTCTTAAATTAGCATTTCTTTTGTCCGTCAAATTTCAATGGCAAATTGAATTTAGTAACTGGAGAGAGGGAGCCGGAGCTTTGTTGTGGGGAAATACTGGCATCAGTCTAGATTTATGAAGTGCAATTATTATGACTGTATTAACATTTTTTCTCTGAGCTTACACCAAAAAAATGTAAACTACAGTTGTCAATACATTCCCAATGTACCACATCCCTAATCCCTATCCCTTTTTGTTTTGAGGTGTAAAATAAATTTCTTTAAGAATATATTCAGAAGCCACATCCCGGCTTTGAAGTCTGTCATTATTTTTTAACGTATGTCCTCTAGAAGTCAGTTGTTTCAGCAGCAGCTCTGTGAGATCCACAGCGGAGCGTGATGTCTGATGTGGATCCTTTTCTGTACTGTAGCGATAAAACCTCTGCCGTTGAGAAAACCTACTATATTTAATTGATAATCTTTTAAATGTTTACACTTTGGCCATCCAAAGATAAAGGACAGAGAGCGTTGTTGAAAAAAGAAAGGATTCAGACATAAATATTGAAAACGAATAATGTTTCTTTGATTATTTGCACTCCATAAATAGACCTGTTTTCCCCTTAAGATAACCCTTACTTAATCTTAACTATGAGCCTTAAATTTCGAGCTAATGGTGTTTGTAGACACGCTACTGTCTTTGAAAGCTGACAAAGATTTCAGTGGAAAGAATACCGAGCCCCTTTGGCTTAAATTTGCACAGTAAGCCTCCTTAACATTCCAGTGAAAAATTTTTCATGTTGTTTCAACAGCTTAATACCCCAGCCACACTGTGATTCCAGCATATTTTCTGTCTTGTAGAAATATTTTGACAGATTTACAGATACATCCCGTCCCTAAATCCCCTCCGTTTGGCTTCTGCATCCAAGCATTAAACCCTGTCACATGATGTTGAAGTGAAGAGGAGACACTTGAGGCAGTGGAGTTTCTGGTGTCTGGCCTTTCCCACCAGTGGAGGTCTGAGGCACCAGGCCTCTCTGCTAATGGGAATATTGGGTGACGCCTGGCTGCTGGACACTGCCAGTAGAGAGTATTCATTCGCTCAAAGGGTTGAAATCAAACCCTTTTCAAATAGCAAGGGATTTCCTATTAGGTACTGCGAGGAATCTGACCATTTTCAGCCAAGTTCAACTGAATGAAACCGAGAAAAGACAACACAAAATAAAGCATTCTTTTTATTTTTTAGCAGAAATATGTAAATCAGTTCACATGTTTTATTAAATATAAGGTGGTATTTAGATACAGTCTTTGTTTCGTGGCTACATTTTCTACTGTAGAGGCCCCAAACTGTCTGTCCCCCTGGTCCTTTACACACATTAATGAGCTTCTATTGATGGGATGCATCTTAGCCCTGCAACTCTGGTCCATTCCACAATTCCCGATTTGGACAATGGACGCTTAGCCCATATTAGGATAATAGAATTAAATTTCAAATAGATTTGTGCCTGAGCTGATCCATGCACGGCTCACTCAGCTGCAGAGGCAGAGTGGCATATGGCATGTCATTATCTAAGCCCACCCTCCCCCTGTCCGGGGCCAACAGGGTTCAGCAGTGCTTAAACAAACTGAAGGTTAGGACTGGCTGGCTGGCGTTGAAGGGGAGGACAGCGGGGCTTTAAAGGGAGGAGGGGGGTGTGGAGGGGGTTGCTAAATCACAGCCTCCACAGCGTCTCAGAGGGCCTCAGCGCCGCACCATGGCGCCTGGGCTCGGAGGCCTGCTTTAAAAAGCTGGGCTGTGTTTGATCGAGGGGATTTGTTTTCTGTTGGATTATACATGGTTGCTCCCTGCCTGGCTGAGGGGCCCTGTGCAATGTGACAGATCTCAGCAAAAGAAAGAAAGAGGGAGAGAGATACAGGGAGGGATTTGGGGTCAGAGGAGCCTCGAAGCATCAGTAATCAGGATAATTGCCATGTTCCTGGTGCTGGTTTCAGCCTCCCCTCTTTGGCTCTGCGGCCTCATATTCAGATTCAAGCTCTGAGGAAATCACATTCCTCCCTGAAAGATTTGTGTTGTGCCTCAATTTATTAAATTCTATTAAGTGAAATCTTCGTTTGTAATTAGGTTTTTAATGCTTGGAAAAAGTTATGTTGCCCAGGATATGATAGATTGCACCAATCAAATGCTATCTGAACGAGGACATTTAGATCTATAACTTATCTCTGTGGCTACAGACTATCGACTGTTAACACGTTTTCAAGGGCAATGAGACGCTCACGAGGATGGCCTGAGGGCAAAGTGGGGGGGGAATTAACGTATGCTGGTTGTAAAAATCCCTTAGTAAATCCCAATAAGTCCATGAAGACCTTTACCCAGTGCAAAGGTCTAGTTGCATATTATGCACCTTAAATACTGCTGAGAAGGAAGGAGGGCGTTCAAAGCAGGGTCAGCTCTCTCACTCTCAAAACAGAGGGGACGGGAGGGATAGAGAAAATAAAGGCAGCTGCTCGCTCTGTAGAGTCTTGGCGCTGCTTCTCTAACCTACAGATGACAGAGGGGGGTGGGACGGGGGGGTTACGTCCCCTCCACACCACTTTGGTCAACCTCAGTCCTGTCCCCTGGCTGCCCTTGGGCCCCCGGGGCTCTCATCTCAGAGTCCTTCCCAGCATCGCTCCTTAACGTCTGCAGAAGATAAAGTCGTGAGGCCAGTCCTCTCCATTTGGCTCCTACCTAGCAAGAAAATACTTTAATCAATAATACAGATGGTCCTGAGGAGGCTTGTATAGTTAACCCAGCAGCCTTATAGCTGTGTTGCACAATGTCATTAGAAGATTTGTTGTGTTTTGCTACAGAGTTATAGCATCTATAGAGTGCTACTGAATAAAACTGGATGGGTTGCGTGCGAGCACCATACGATTTAAATGTTGTTTTAAGCATTTATTAAATACAACACAAGGTAAAAGTCAGCACAGATCACAAAGTAAATCAGGATCTTTCTCCAAAGGCACAGTCCTTTTCTAAAAGGCATTGCAGCAGGTCGTAATTCCAGGAGCTTACAGCTTTTTATTTCCTCAGCATCACAACTATGTATGTTCAGCTGAAAAAGCTTATGGCCTCCAAATATTCATCTAGTTTATGTGGTGGGTATATTGCTGTATCCAATCTAAACACAAAAGTCTGGGGATTTTGCTTTTTTTCTTCCTGTTTCCGTTCACTGTTTGTGTGGCTCTCAGAATGTTGCTGTGGACAAACAGGGCTGTTTTCCCCTGAATGATCTCAAATGCACCAACGCTGCCAAAGTCTGAGGGTGCCGCAACCTTGAGAAAATAATATATATGGAAATGGGAAATCTATTAAGCATCTCTCTTATTGTTCTCCCTGCAGTGTTGTATTTATGTTTAAAAAATGATTTTGTCTCCTCAGGATGAAAAAATGTAAAGAATACCTTGCTTTTTTTTTGGAAAATGATAATATACGAGTCTTAGATTTCGAAATAAGAAGTCTGAATATAAAAAAAGCTGTAAAATCCTTTAGTGGTGGGGTTTTCAACTTTTGAATGTGCCTACAGCCAAGCATCCCAGTGATTGCTTACCTTCTACCCCTTCTCCAGTTCTGCAATCTCCCTCTAATCTCCCCACAACCATCATCTTCAATTTGCTGAAACTGCCACTGTCCCCCCTCCATCCCAACGACCACAGTAGATATTTTGTCTGTTCCCTGCTTTTTGTCAATCTCAGGACTGAAATTCCTTTATTTTAATGTAGATGGTTGGTTTTCATTTGACCTCTCCTCTCTTATGTATTATTGTTTGACATAAGTAAATAAAGCAGATGACTTCTATGCCTGTCTTGTTGCTATAGTCATCTGTGGTCTTTCTTCTTCTCTCTCCCCCTCACTGTAAACATCTTCTTAAACAATTTTTAAGACTCTGGATGAGACCTTACTGTAATGAAGGTAAGCATATTAGTCTTAGGATTCACTTTGCACATCACCGCCATATGCCGGCCCCTACAATCCTGTTGTTCACTTGACCTTTTTCACCTTTGCAGCAGCATATTATGGCATACTACAGCCCAGAAGGGCCGTACCTTATTATACTGTGGGAATGATTGACGTTTTATCCTGGATGAGGATTTAGAGAAACTGCTCTTAAGCAGAGGCAAAGGCAGGTTAATTCTCTTTACATGCAATTTACCAAAGTGGCCAAGACAAGGTGTCCTCTTCTGAAGCTTGGACATTCAAGTCATACAATAAGGGAATATCAGCTGGCTCAAATAACCGTTTTTCTGAACCTATTTTGTTATAAAATCAAATCACAGCCACTGATCTTTGTCTCTTACTGCAGCTCACACCTCTTTGCTCCCTAAGTCTCCTCCAAAAATGACAAACTACATTAGTGCTTTAGTTCTGCATTATATTTTAATTTCATCATTAATTGTCTACACTGAAGACTCTACAGTATATTCCAATGTCAAGATATCAAAAAATATCCTGTCTTTTTGTCAAAATGTATCTCTCTTAGCAGGATTTTGCCTCCATGGTCTTTCTACAAGCCCACTTCCTGAAGATAAGGAACACAACATACACTCAACCTAAATGTTTAACAACACAGGTACCTTCAAGAACTCAATATTGACGCTTTTCCTCCTTTCTCCTTACACTCCCAACCTCTCCACCCACCTAAAGCATCAGATAAGCCGTAGACTGATGAGCCAGCCGCCTCCACCAGAGCGTGTGGTACTGGGAGGCTGCACACTGATTTCATACACGCTCGCTCAGACAGAAAAAGAGCTCTGTGGAGCAGAAATGCTTCTCTTATTAGCAAAACTCATTCACCTGCACGCCACATTGAGTCCCTGGCAATTTCACAATAAATCACGAGAGATGCCTATAGAGGCCGGGCAGCAGCAGGCTGACGCTCTGCCGCCGCCGCCGTGCCCTCGCCTGTCAGTTTAGACACTCTGAATCATTTCGGGTTCAGCAGCTTCGTTTCATCTTAGATGAACTGAAAGGTCATCTCACACGCCACCTAACCAATATGTCTCCAGCTCCTCATCTCCCAGTGCTTCCAGTGATTGCTCATTCCATTTAGAAATACCACACCTTGGTGATACATTTCACTGGGGATTATGGAGGGAATTATTTCAAGGAAGAAAATTAGCACTGACTTAAATCTGTGAGAACCCTGCTTTTAGCTCTCCTGACTGAGAATTATTTAGTGATGATCCATCCACCTCTTTTTGCAATATGAGTTGGTGAAATGTTTAGTGAGAGTGTGACCAATATGACGGGAGGTTCCCCTCTCTGTGTCCGGCTGCTGGACTTCAGGCAGACAATGAATGTTGTTCTTGAAGCATCAGGCAGTCTGGAGTGTTGTCTGGTCAATAAAGAATGAGTTGGACCAAGTCCAGCCCGGTATCCGCTTGAGACTCATCAGCCTAAACACCTTAAAGCTTAACTGGCTGCACAATAGCTGAACAATTTGTACTGCCAATATCTAAGCTAGTTAGTTTACTTAAGACCTTTGGCTGAGGCTGTCAACTTTCCCTTATGTGCGGTTGCTAAATGAGGGCCGTTACAACATGATCCTGCTTGGCTCTCACTTTGGTTTGTTGAGACACATTTGTGGCAGCGAGCGCACACACATGCTGCAAGCGAGTAAGCCATTTTGTTAACAGCTCACACTTCCTGTGCAAGTGTGCGGTTCCAGAGTTGCTGACAGTGACACTTGCAGGACCGAGCCCTGCCCTACTTAACAGGCTGCGGGGAGGAGGGCAGGCCAAGTTGTCAGCAGCGTAGGTGCTCACTGCTTAGATAAACCTGGAGGATTAGTGGCCCAGTTAAAGTTGGGGCAAAGAGGATTAGCCTCTTCTCTGAGGTGGTGAGAGATTCCCTGTGTCCTTCAGCGCTGCCGGCCTCAGAGAGGGGAGAGAGGAGGAAGAGGAGGAGGAGGATGGGAGGTGAGGGGTGAGGCCCTAGTTATCAGGAGTGAGAATCACCACTGTAGCATTTTAAAGAGGAAAAGGAAAGGTGAGGTGTAATGATGAAAGGTGAAAAGCAGTGGAGCAGTTCATAAATTGTTGCCAGCTTGTGGTTTCATTAGGAAGGCAAAAGCCCGTAATTACTGGCCGGGTGTTACAGCGAGGTCAACGAGACCTGAGATCCACAGGAACAAAATATTTCATAAGCGAACTGCATTCTATAAACTATAACCTATTAAAGGTTATAGTGCTAATAACAGTTAGCACTGACAATTCAATATTTAAGGCTATAATTACAAAATACATATTTGTGCCCTACGGTTTCTGACACAGCTAACAGTCATCTGTCTCAACTGGGATCCCTACATGCGAGAGGAGAGGAGTTTAGACCTCTGCAGCCATCAGCAGGCCAGAGAAGGAACTGCACATGATCATTAACACAACTCAAACATCCTTGTAATGAGTTTTTGAGAATTAGGTTTAATGTGGAGTATAATGAATGTGCATTTTGTAAAAAAAATACACAGAAAATGAAGAACACATTTTTACACATGTAATGTCATCAAAACCTTCTAGGAAAAGATTATATAGATGTTTGGCTTCTCGACTCAGTATGGTAACATGTAGGTTTTTCATGTAATGATTTATAGAACAATGTTGTGATAACAGTGAGATGAATATAAATGTAGATATTTAAATGTTTGTCCAACTAAAACCTACTATCTCTCTCTAGTTAAAACACAAATTAAAATACAAAACTAGACTAAAAAAAATAACAAAAATCTAACATTTTCCATGATAAACTATTCTTTCTTTCTTTTTAATGGGTATTGTTTTCAGCACTTTCCCAAATGTTGTGTTCATTCATTTTACATTCCCTCACAAATTCATATGGGACATTTGGTCAAATTAAATAATTTCTGGCTGATGCTGATTTGTAGCAAATATCCTATAAAATAATTCAATCAATCTTTCAAGTACTGGTGGCAAAACATCTTCAGAAAAAAATCTCATAATTCAGTGCAGGAATTGGAAGACAGACTATTGTATGGTTCATAAAATAAATTCAGTGTTTATTGTTCTGTGCAGCAAATGTACAAACAATATAACAATGCATAACAATGTGTCTCTTTATAAAAGCAATGTACACATAGCGAACAATGACCTGTGACCCTCAACAGTAATGAGTTCGTGAAAATGAATTGTATGGCCTCTCTGCTCTTCATCAAACCCCGTCATGTAGTACAATAACACACATACATGTATACATACAGTAGTTGTGTATAAACAAGATGCTCTACAGGGCAAGGAGCCAATTGCAGTGAAAACACTGCAGCAAATAGGGGGAAGCACATAATGGCGAGGCCCGAGAGTTGATTATGCAAATACCCCAGCTGCAAAGGAACAATAACTCTGGAAATTCAAAGACAAACCATAACACGGAAGGCTATTGTCTCGCATTTGCATATTTGCTTGACAACTATAACCTGCTCATCATGCCCATCTTGTTCAGAACAATGTCTTTGTGTTCATATAATAATGCACACATCAGAAATTGGCATAGTGCATTGTTTCAGTTGAAATGAAGGCTGCGCTGCCTCAGCTGGCGGTCCAAGCCTGAGACTTTGAAACTATTTGATTAATACGGTATAGAAAATGGAGAGAAAATGCTCTTTATAAAATACATATATCCTGTTTCTATACACTGAACCCCCATAGTCTGAACAATAAACATTTTACAATATAATCTGTATGATACATCATATAGGGATTTCTTAGATATAAAGCAAGCGTATAAAAGAAAATTCTATTCTATAAATCTATGAATATTTATTGCAATGATTTCTCCCATTGTGATTATATCTGTAGATGGCATTTCTATCAAAGCTTTTGTTTACACTGCTAATGCCATAATACAGTGATTATGCTTCTGCTAGCTATTAGAAAACCCATGATTCTGTTTTCTGTAACATTATAATGAGACTGCAAATGCTGAAATATTTTGACTCTGTTGAATCCCTGAGTGATCAGCCACTGAAATGCAGAGGTACAGTACATTTTTATAATAACTTTTATATTCTTCTGTGACAAGCAACAAACAAATTACAGCTTATAGTGTCCTTAATACTACTTCTTCTTCTTTTTTAATCTCAGGTTTGGTGTTTTTAATTCTATTTGGTGTTTTTGAGGTCAGTGATTCTTTAAGACGTTGTACATCCAGTGTCTCTGTGTGCTCAGCACTCTGTCCTATTACACTGACTTACTGTAATATTTACTATACTCTCTCCGAACAAAAGGCACATGAAATCTGTGCAAATTAGTACAGTCATTGGCCAAATCGTCCCCTGCAGAGTGATCTCACTGGTGCTGATGGCTCTCCGCTGTCTCCTTATAAGAAGGACAGCACTCCTGCAGGCCTCAGTGCCTTGGTGCCAGTGGGTCCATCTCTATCACCAGATCACGAGGCCGCGGACCCTTACTCAGCTCCACCGCCCGCGGAACCACTGTGGACCAGCGATCTGGAGGGGGATAAAAAGAAGGATTTTCTTTCATCTGTATGAATAAGTTAGTGTGCGCTCCACATGAATATATACTTATTTGTGGATGCATTTATTCATGAGAGCACAGTGAGAATCTCACCTCTCCGCAAGGCTCTGACACTCTGCTGCAACCCGTTGGCTTGGCAGGTCTCGTTCTTGCCTGGATCCTCGTTGATTATCGCCAGGTTCTGATTCCAGTGGCACCAGTTCACCTCATCCACCCTGATATAACAAGACACCATCAGGGTTTGACAGTTTTCTTTGAAGCGGCTTTGGCGCTGCTGAGTGACTGTGATTATGAGTCATGTGCATAATACCTGAAGCACCAGCGTCGGTCCGGGGTGCCGTCCCAGCTCTTCCCCACAGTCACCATCTCCCCGGCTCGAAAAGACTTGCGAAGGCAGACTGGGAAAGAACGCTCGATGTCCAAGATGGTCGTTGCCCACTGTGTGAGTACACATTATGTTTAATGGGAGTATCTAAGCCACTTAAAATAACAAAAAACATAAAATATTTTCTTACTCACCTCTTGTGGTAATTAGTTATGCATATAGTTTGGGTTTTATTTGTTCCGGTTATTAGATATTGATCTTCCTGGTCACAAAGGAAGTCCAGCTGGTCTGGTCTGTCCTCACTTTTTCCTTAACTATTTTAACTTTTTTTAAAACATTTCTATTTGCATATATGTGTGCGTGTGTGTATATATATGTATATATATATATATATACACACATACACCCATATATATACAGTATATATATATATATGGGTATGTGTATGTACACGTATGTATGTGTGTGTATTTGAGTATATACTTCCCCCTTACACCTAATTTTATGTTTTGTTTATTTTTTGTTTATAGCTTATATTGTATATTGTATATTGGTAGAATTTCTATTTTTTTATTCTTATTTTATTCTAACGTTTTTATCTATTCTTTTGTTATTTTACTGCTTATTTGCACCAAAAAAAACAATGCAAATTCCTCATACATCATGTATACCTCATACATCTGGCAATAAACACGGTTCTGATTCTTAATTCTGATTTGTTGTTGTCTATCTATCTATCTTTGCTTAAACCTCTGGGGGGGAAACAAGAATTTCAACAACTTCTGGATTGACTGACATGAAATTTGATACAGAAATCCATGGTGCCTAGTGGATGAATCCTGATGACTTTGGTGATCCCCCGACTTTTCCTCTAGTGCCACCATGAGGTTGACATTTGTGCCTTTTTAGAGGAAATATCTTTAAGGAATACTTTACCCCAAAAATATAATTTGTATATCAATTACTCAACTATGATACTCTGAATTCTTGATAACTTTGTTATTCTGGCATGCCTCTATGGTGAACGGAAACCGGAAGCCGAGGACGGAGAAAATCCTCGATTAATTGAAGCATGGATGTATTAATTGGCTAATTGGGCTCCAGGTTTAAAAACTCGCAGCGCGCATGCGCAATCATGACGGTGGTGGCGGAATGCGGAAGTGTTTTTAAATAGTAGGATTTTGACGAAAACACGTGTGTTTGGGAAGTACTGAGCATACGACTGGATAAATAAGACTTGTTTGGATTATGCTGCACGGATTCTCCATTCACCATGGAGACAGGTAACATGCAGTGAGTAGCCTAATTGATATGCAATTATGCAATTATTCTAATAGATTGACACGCAAATTGGTAAATACATCCATGTGTGAATCACTTTGGCGATCCCTTAACTTTTTAATTAACATTTGATTTGTCCATTACTTTGGTTTATGACCAAATACAGAGAAAGGCCAACACTGTTTTGCAAGACGGGCTTCACTAGATATAACTTTGCGGTTTTGGTGCTTCCGTGTAGTTTGTGTTGGAGTCTTGTCTGAACAGCGTAGCCACACGCGAGAGCGCATGGGATACCGACCCGGGTGATTTATACGTGTAAGAAGTTACAAACAGTCCCTTTAAGCACCAAAAACAAAATTTGTTTCATATGTGTTGGAGTGGAGGCAGAAATATCAGAGAGGAATATCTCAAAACCTGCCAGAAATAGACCGAAATGATCTGCATGATACCAGAGGAGGCTTTGAGACAATGTGTTTTTATAATTTGTGAGAACTGACCCTTTAAGCACTGCCCACCACAAAGAGTCACCTCCTGCTCACCTGAAGCTTCCAGATCTTCTTGCTCTCCTTGGACACCTGTCCCACCGTCTCCCCCATCAAAGCAATCAACATGTTTAGCAGCAAGACAAATGTGAGGATGATGTAGGTGACCAACAGGATGAGGAAGACTGCAGGATACTGTGCACTGTGGATCATGTCTAGTTCTCCCATCCCAATGGTCAGCTTAAAGAGGTCCAGTAGGAAAGCACTGAAGGTGTCTTGGTCCCTGCAGTCGGGGTAGGTGGGACAGCCCCCTTCACACTCTGTGCCTGGTGGAGGACATGGTATCAGCAGGGACACCAGGGCTGTGGGGTGGAAACAGAGGAGGTTGGGTTAATGTGTTTAAGAGCACTTAAAAGAGCATTTCAACATTTTAGGAAAGGTGCTTTTTCGCTTTTTTTTGCTGAAAGTTAGACAAGGAGAACGATCCCACTCTCATGTCTGTACATTGAATATGAAGCTACAGCCAGGAGACAGTTAACTTAGCGTAAATACTGGAAGCAGGGGGAAGTAGTCAGGCACATAACCCAGTAAAACCACAACATAACAATTTTACACTACATTCTTTGTACGGATCAAACAGAAATAATATGAACTTGTGAACCGCTGGGATTAATAGAGCATCCATCCATCACATTTAGAGCTGCAATGATTTATCGATTAGTCGTCAACTATTAAATTAATCGGCAACTATTTTGATAATCAGTTAATTGGTTTGAGTAATTTAAAAAAAAAAGAAAGTCAAATTTCTCTGATTCCAACTTCTTAAATGTGAATATTTTCTGGTTTCTTAACTCCTCTATGACGGTAAATTGAATATCTTTGAGTTGTGGACAAAACAAGACATTTTAGGACGTCATCTTGGGCTTTGGGAAACACTGATCAACATTTTTTTTTACCATTTTCTGACATTTTATAGACCAAACTTCTTATCGATTAATTGAAAAAATAATCAACAGATTGATCGACAATTAAAATAATCCTTAGTTGCAGCCCTAATCACATCCATCGATCCCATCCATCAATCACATCCATCAATCTTTTTTTACCTTTGCACATAGCCAGGCTAGGAGCTAGGGTACACTTAGCTTAGCATAAAATAAAGACTGGAAACAGGGCGAAACACCCTGTTAACTTCATGCTAAAATGTTTCCCAATTGTCAAATTGTCCCTTTAAGTAACGCAGACATACACCTGTAAAGTTAAACCTACCTGATGCATATCCAATCATGAAGAGCACGTACACCAGCAGAAACCTGAAAAGGTCTTTGAAAAGAATCTGTGGACCAAAAATTACAGGAGTGTTATGGATGGTGATATTGAAGGTTAATTCCTTTTCATTAGTTAATGGTCTCCATTATCTAACCTTCTGTATCATGATGCTGTAGGTGCCAGTGAGCTTCAGGCCTCTGGTGAAGTAAAGAGTGTTCATCCAGCCCAGGACAAGTGCAAACACCATCACAGCCACATAGGCCTTAATGCCAGACAGGTAGAGAGCAGCTGTGACTACAATCAGCACAGAGTAGATGAAGCTAGAGAGGACAGAGAGGAGGTGTGTCAAAGAAGCAGTTCCAGTGCTAAAGTGTGTGTGATACTGAAGTAATAGGCTCCATGAAGGCAGGAAGATGTGACTGCTGGCGTTTGGCATTTTGAACAGAATGTAGACATCACAGTCGTGTTGCTAATGATTTAAATCAACACGGTTCTCTGCTCTTTGTTTGGATCATGGGGTTTAATTAAAGATGTAAACTATAAAACATGCCAGGGAGGAGGTTGAGAAATTAATTAGATGACTCAATTTAGAGGATGCAAAATTTGCCTTGAGTAAAAGTCAGAGCTAAAAGAGCTGCTACGGCAGAGGTGAAGAAGAAGGGGGAACCAGGACGGAGGATGGAGACTTACTACAGCAGTTGAAAGGATCCATCAATAAATAAAGACTTCACCCCGGGCCACTTCTTCAAGAAGAGGTCCTTAATCTGGAAAGAGACGCAGAGACATTTCCATAATGACGACAACAACAACAACAACAACAACACAGGTTTGATGCAAGAGACTTGGAGACGGCGGTGAGCAACCAATGATCGATCCATAAAGAGGCGTCGGAGTGTGTTGACTCACATTGGTGAGGAGGAAGAAGATTCCTGATGCCAAGGTGAGAATCTCTCCCGCCATACGCAGGTAGTCAGAGGATGTTGTGTAAGCGTACGGAGGCTGGAAGGAAGGAAGGAAGACAAGACTTAAAGATTAACTCAATCTGGACGTTTTAGCAATGAAATATAATATATATACTGTATATATATATATACAAAATACACCATATCAGTTAAAGGATTAGTTCAATATTTTGGGAACCACACTTATTCACTGTTTTGCCATAGTTAGATGAGAAGATTTAGAATAAACAAATAAGATATAATGTGTTAATTAGAAAAATTAGAGATGCCAGAGGATGGATTTTTTTAAACTTTGGACAGAGCCAGACTAGCTGTTTCCCCCTGCTTTTGGTTTTTATGCTAAATGAAGCTGAGCAGCTGCAGGCTGTAGCTTCACATTTAGTGTACAGATATGAGTGATGTCAATCTTCTCATCTACCTCTTGGCAAGAAAGCAGATAAGCATATTTCCCAAAACTTTTAAATATTCCTTTAATTCAGTGCTGCAAGTGGTCACTTGGTGCAAAATTGGTACAAAGTTGGAATACAAATTTGCTGCTCCGGTACATGATATATTAACATTTCATGTACAAATATTTGCAAAGATATGTGCCTTTCAAAGTAGTGCTATGACGTTGGATGTTATAGGGACTGTGATAAATGCAAATGCAGATGCCACTGTTCTGATGCATAAAAAAGTAAACTTTTTTAACTCAGATTTATGCATATGGTGATGTGTTCTTTAGTTAGACAGTTTTCATAAAATAAATGTAAAAAATCGCAATATATTGTCTTGTTTACAGTATCGCTATATATTGATTCATAACCCTGTATCATGACTACTATCGTATGGTCAGATTCTTGCCAATACACGGCCCTACAAACAGTATTAACTTATCTGATGTACAGCATATGTGGCCTACATATACTGTATATATATATACTAAATAAACAAAAAGTTAAATAGCTGCTATGGGAAAAGATATGTTCATATGGTGTCCTGACAGTTCAGTTCTGCTATGAGATCTGGCCACGCTGTGAAAACGTCTACATTTCCAGTAGTTTGACACCCACCGTTTCCTGTGTTGGGTGATAATAAGCCACTGCGGTGAAGGTGATCATGGTGATGAGGTAGGAAACCACGCTGATATAAAAGGTGACTGCAGCAAACTTCTGCCATTTGGCCCTCAACAGCTCATTGATGGGCTCCACTGCCAGCATCTCATGGCGGTTCTGACAACAGGACCAGAAACATGACACTGATATGTAAGAAAAATAAATTATTTTTGACACACACAGAATCTTTTATCGCACTCGGGTTTTGATGCACCCATACATGTTTTATGTTATGCTTGGTGTCTTGTTGCTCTTAATACTCTGATCTTGAGAGAAACAATATTCAATTTCAGTAGTTTTTATAGTTGGAATAAAAACATGCCCTTGAGCAAAATGTTGTTATTCACCTCATTGCGGCTGGTGTAGACCAGGATTTCCAGCACAGACGGTTCCTCTCCACATGTATCCAGTGAAGACAGATCATAGAGGGAGGAGTACACCGGCCCATATGCCCAGTCCTTAAACTTCCGTGACAGATGACGAACTTCCTCATCTTTGATCTCACGTCGGATAATGTGCTGAAAAACCTGGAGGAACATGAAGAAGCTGACCTATTGACCTTTGACTTAATAATATTATGGCCTGGAGAATTGTGATGATAACTTCTTTTATTATACTGATGCTGTTTGACGCACTGATGCATCGTTCTCCCTACCCCGATCTTGCCCAGTTTGGCGGCCATCATGAGGGGTGACATGCCGTCGTTGTTGAAAACCGTCTCCAGGCTGCAGTCTGGGTAGAGCTTGGCACTCTTGATTAGCAGCAGGTCGTACATCTTTGTGAGGAAACGCGTGTTGTCCTTGGTGTTGTCCGCAATGTGCACTAGGGCGTGCAGCACCGTGTTTCCACGTGAGTCCTGGCGCCGCAGGTCGACCTTCTTGTGTGGATTCTCAGTCAGGTAGTGCACTATGTTAGGCTGATTGGTGCATGCAGCTAGTGAGAGAGGCAGCTCACCTAGGCAAACAGAGAGAGGGCACTCACTTCATACTGAATTCACAGGAGATTAAAGGAACTGTATTTCAGATTAAAAATAAGCAAATCAACAGGAGGGTTAATTAAGAAGTGTAGCTGGCGTCTGTATGTTTTTGCAAAGCATACTAAACATGGATCAAAGATTCGACTTAAATCCCCGCTATGAAAACAGCACAATTAGCAGTTGTTTGAGGGAGGGGCGCAATGGGGCCAGAGTGCCAAAAGCAGCTGCTGAAAATGAGCCGTTGCCATGGGTGACAGATTACTTTGTCACCTCGCATAGAAACGCTCCTCTTCATGGATTTGCACGGGTGCATGCAGAGTGTTAGCGTGAGTCTAAATCCCATTAGCCATCAGCCCTGCCAGGTTCCTGTTCACCTCGCTGCAAAGCTCCGCAGCAAATTACTCACACTGTGCCCGGACACGCTGGGATTTAGGAATGACAACCGTGCTAAGTGCAAATAGAAATCATCTCCTCTGTGATGAGTGAGAAATATAACGCATGAATGTAATCAAATAAACAATTCTTAAAATTGGGTTGGGTAAAAAATAAAACGGAGTCCATAACAAGCTACCTTTCTTTCTGTGTTTTTGGAGAACAACATTAAAATCAATTATATCTGCTATAATTATCTTCAGAATGCTAAAAGGACACACTTATGAATGAAAACCTATTTTTTTTTCTGGTACCACATACTGTGATGTAGGAGGTTGTACCTCAACAGACATCACAGAGGGCAGTGTTGAGTTAATTTACAGCCTCTGATGTATTTTTCCTCTCTTCCAGGTCAGTGGAGTCCTGCCCAGAGGAGGGTCAGCACAGGATGTTTACTTTTCTTCACTGCAGAACACAGACACCTTTCACTGGACAACCACTTGAACATATGACATAATGCTAGTCTTTTCATGTGTTTTTTGGAGCACCACTAAATGACAGCTTCTCGTACGATACATCAGAAAACATCTGGCTCTGAGGTGGACCTCTGGACCACAGCAGTATCCTGACTGCGTTTGCTCAGCCAAAACCTGCCACGTTAAAAAGAGCGAGGGTGGGGTCTTATGTCATTTCTCCATGGCAACAGAGATTTCTTTGCCAGGACCATGTACCAACTATGTTATCTTGGCAGTTGCTGTAGTGCACATTGCATTGATGTCAACTCTGTGCTGTAAAAGACAGAATAACCACTTGTGAGTAAAGCAGAAACTCTTGAGGGGAAACTAAAAGAGCGACCAATGAAGTCATAGAAACCACAGACGCACCACATCTTTACAACTCTATGAGGCAGAAAATACAGTATTAGTTTTCCAGACGTCTTCCTGTGACCGTCTGCCTACCTAAGGATAGAGTAAAAGGTTGGCTGAAAACGGAAATACAGAAGCACAATGAACTCTTTTGTTTCCACACTAGATTTATGTGCCAACAAAGGTCATTACCAAAGTAGAAGTAGCCCCCCTCGTCCCTGGGCTGGAAGAAGCGTCCCCTGGCCTGGGCGTGAACATCAGCTCCCAGCTCCACCAGCAGCTCCACATACTGCTTACAGCGTCGCTCTATAGCAATGTGGAGCGCCGTCTGGCCTGACAACGCAAAAAAGCACAATAATACAGAAACATTTTGAATATTTTTAGTATTCAACAGTGCTGTTATTTGTGCTGTGTTCAAATTGAATAAATATCAGCTAAAAGAATGTGTATTCCAAGAGTAATTATTAAAAAGCACAAGAGACGGAGTTCACTCTGTCCTGTCTACAGGATTTTGCCCAATTATGAGCGTGAGCGCTGAGGTCATAAAAAACTGCATAAAAGCCACAAAGGGTTAGGGCTACGTTTATGTGCAGGTTGTTTCAATGGGGTCAAAACCAGTAGAAACTAAACCCTTAAAAGTTTTTATGTTGTCATGTAAAAAGCGTTTCCTGAATGAGCAAAAACGGCTTCTTTTTTTATAACTGACTGACTACTTGTGAAAAGTAAAGACATTAGGTAAACGCACAAATCATGGAGAAAACTAAGAAGAGCAATACCACATCTTGTGTTTCAAGGTTTTCTTTAAACCTATTTTTGCAAAGGTGAAAAGGCTTCCTTCGTCAAAACACTAAGGGATGAAAGTCAAACAAATGAGGCCTGGATCTCCTCTCATTTACAGAGCTGTAAATAGATACAGTACATAATGTAAATACAGCCCTTTTCCCCATAATGGGGCCTCAACAACCAGACAACACTGTCTCTGCCAGCTTCAACTCAGTAGAATATGAAGAGATCACCGTCTTGTATAAATCTGCAAAATTCTAATTACTTATTTCTTTAAAAAAAACTCCTTTAAATTACAAATGACATTTCTGTAACTGCATATTATCATTATTGGGTTATGTCCATACCTCTGTAGTAGACATCCCTGAAGGGCGTATTTATGAACTCTCTGAGGTTTCCCGTCTTCTCTGCTACGTCCACCAGCAGTGGGATGGTGACGTTCTGCCCTCCGTAAAGGTTCAGCAGGGCTTTAGGCAGACATGTCTTACCCGTGGATAGCTCTGGTGGAAAAATGAAATTAAAACAAAGAATCTTTATTTAAGAACACCTTCATCAACACTACCCATCATGTTCCAGATGTGTTCATTTGAATTACTGGATGTTATTTAGCACTATCAATTACATAAAAATGGATATTGTTGGAATATTTTTTTCATGACTTGAATTGTTAATGTTTAGGTTGGTTTGGTCAAGTTTGCATTCGTACTACTAAAGGCAGAAGCTGAACATTTCAACCATTTATCCAGTACTTTTAGCTACAATTGCAACTGTTTATCCCTAACATTTAGCTATTTTATCCATTTATCCATTACATTTAGCGGTTTTACATGTTTAGCTATTTATATCAACTGTTTATCCATTACTTTTAGTTAACTATTTGAAGTGTTTATTCATTACTTTTAGTTAACTATTTCACCATTCATCCATTACTTTTGAATTGTTTAGACTTCTCCACTTGCTTGCTAACGTTAATTCATTTTTACACACTCTTGATTTCAACATGTGGTGTTCAGGAGGTGTCTCAGCTTACTCAATATGTGGATATATATTCTTAAATCAAATTGTAATTACTACTCCACAATCTTTTCACATACCGACTGGTAACTGCAGAAGTACCCCCTCGGGTAGAAGAACCCCTGGTTGGGAATCTACTGTCATATAACATGTGACTTCCTGGTGTGTCGGTTTAAATCTACTGGGAATGAGTAACGGAAGAAGATAAATAGTTTTGGGAATTGTCGCATGCAAATAATTAAGTAGGGTTCATAAGATCAAACTGTAAAAGACAGGGGTCAAGAAAGCCCTTCACTATTTTTAGTCTTTCTGAAAAAAACACTTTAAAGCCCTGTTTAACTCTCTGAGGGAGATGACAGTTTGCTGTGATTTCTCTCTGCTCCCTGTTATAAGCCTAAAATAATGTTTTCTCACACACAGGAAGCTTTCCATGGGCCTGCCTCTAGTAGGAAAAAGACTCAACTCCACCTTTTCCCTCTTGCATCCTTTGAGCGAAAAACAGCGGAGATAGAGGAGCAGGGGAATACAAAAGGCCAAAGGAAAAAACGTCACTAGATAAGACTGAGTTTCTGCTTCAGAGCAAATGCAGAGTCGACATTCAAGAGAGAGAATTTCGACAGAAACTGTGTGAAAGAGTGAGAAATGAATCTGTCATCTGCATCACAAAAATGGCCCTCCTATCCAAACACAAACCCATTTTGTTCCCTTGTAGTCTAGTGTAGTTGTAGTAGTTGTAGTGTAGTTTCAATACACAGATATCTGATGTGACAACCTACACATTTTAGTCTCACCTCTGAACTCCTCATCAGTTAACCTCTTTTCGTGACTTTGCAGGTACTCCAACAGGCCCTCAAGAGCCTCGGGGTCTGCACGTGACACGCCATCGAAGAGGAGGGAGCGGTTGAATACTTTCATCACTTTCGGTGGGTCTGAGTTTTGTTCATCATCACAGGACATCTCAGCTTTACTAAGGAGACACAAAATCATGACATAATGTCACACATTCACTGTAAGATGCAAACTGATTACAACTAATCTGTTGAAGGCCTTCTGTTGAGTTCCTTTTGATTCTTTTTACATTTCATTGACATAAAACTAAGAATTGAATGGGTGTTTGATTCACAAACCATCTTTTGAGCAGTCGTCCACACCCTAGAGTGCTCCAGTAAATAGACCTCTGTGCGTATGGGACAGGTAGGGCAGCCTAAATATTACCTCAACGGCTGCAGAGAGACCAACAACAGGCTCTCTGTCAGCTCCGTAAATGGGCTGAATGAGAGACTGCTTGGTCCACAGTGTGTGTGTGTGTTTTATGTGTACATACTTCCTCATGTGGCACACCTCTGTCTACAGAGTGGTAGTTGTAGGAGGTTTTTATTTTCATGACAACATTTTTCCAAGCCAGCCCTTTTGTCCCTGGAAAGAACATCTAGTCTATGTACACTACTGTTAAGTCAGAAACACGTAAACTAAAAAGCCTAAAGGAGCACACAACTATCAAATCTTTCAAACACACATTATTGTAGTTTAGAGATAGTGAGGCCCCTTCTCACCCTCTTGGGAGCTTCTTCCTGCGTCGCTTCTGGTTGCTGGTGTTCCTGCAGGTACCATAGTCAAAGAGCGAGTCCATGGGTGCTTTCTTGGGGCCTGGAACCACATTTGACTCATATATGGTGGATTCCAGTAGGTCCATAGGGGTCGAGATGCCCTTCTTGAAAGCACCCTGGAACTTCATCCGCAGGTTCTGTCTGCCGTCGGCGGGCTGGCCGGGCTGAACCAGCTCCAGGGCTGAATCCTGACTCGTGTCCTGAGTTGATGGGGAGCCATCCTCGTTCTCAAACAGGTGGGAGAGCTCAGACAGGGCGAGCGCTGCGTCGCCCTCAGGCTGAGCGGCCCCGCCATCACCTGAGTCCACAGAGAGAGCGGCTCTGGCAGGAACAGAGCTGAGGGTGTCGGCCTTGGACAAGGCAAGGTGGCACCTTCGGAGGAGAGCAGAACGGCCCTGGAATAAACAAAATGTTCTGGGTGTGAGCTGCGTGGCCTTTAGGTAGTCAGGAAAGTCTTGTACAAATGGAAAAAGACACAGGGATGCTTTATTCTGTTTAAATTCAATCAGACATTTATGATCGTGTGAAATAGGAACGTTTCACTACTTACATATTTTATAACTCAGAAACTATCATCTTAAAACATTTGGCTTAGGGATCTTTTGTCATCTCCAGCATTTAGACGTTTATTTCTGCTATGAACAGGTGCATCTCATTTATATAATTTATATCCTTTCTTTCCTCAGTTGCATCTTGCTTATTCAAGCAGCATTAAGAGAAGTTGGATGCCCTTGATGATGGTGAACCTGATCAATTTCCAGGTCACATGAGGAAGGATGAAGGAGGATGTACAAATAACAGATGTGAGATGCAGCCGGCAGGAATCACCAACAGGCCAAATTGCCTAAAAGGTAAGAACCTCAGCAAAGTATGAACAAATAAGATGCCTTTTTTTACTCAGTTAATGTTATTATTGTTGGCATGAATTCAGATGAGTAAGTACTGCAGGAAATAGCAAAGGTGACAAAGATCTTACGCTAGCCACTGTGATAAGAGCAAAGTGGACAAATAATAAAACAAATAAACTAATTGTATTAAGACTACAATTCCCAAACCAACCCTGGGAATTCCCACTTGCAATTTGAAGCAGATTTTAAAGCACACATTTGGCATTTAACCAGTCTGTACCTCGTTCATCCCTTTTATCACAATGATGTGCCAAATTCCTCTTCAGGGGAAACTGGAAATGATGCTGAAGCATGTGGGCGTCCTGTAGAAACAAAAAAAGAGTCATCATCAACTGACACAGAAGTTCAGACAAAAAAAGATCTGTAGCTCCTGAGTGATATAAAAAGAGCTCTGTAGGTTTGGGATATGTGTGGAAAAAGTAGGAAAGGACTGATGCCAACACCAATAGCACGGCTGTGAGTCCGGCCTCTCATTGGTCAGACGGATATGTTTTCTCTTGGATCACACCACCTGACTCACTCGTTACAACTAGTGCTTCTCTGCACACACAGACACACACTTTACTGCTACAGGATGATATCACAGGGGAATTTGTACAACATGACATCCTCACATGTTCCCCCTGAAGCTTCCTTTCAAAACCATACGCTTTACTGAGTTTGTTCATGACATTGACAACCTATCTAAGCCAGACTGCAAAGGAGCAACACAAACAGGGGAGCTGGGGTCCCACTAAGGGGGAGGCATGACTCACAACTCTGTCTGACAGACAGGGATTATCATGCCTTTACACCTCAACGGGCATTTGATAGTAAAAAGACGGAGGAACAAAGAGAGGCTGGCCTTAATAAAAAAAAACTGTACAACACCTCTCAAGGGATGGGGAGGGGGACACAAAGGAGGACAGCCTGCAGGACAGATAATAATGCACTATACTCACTTTTAACAGTCTCTTCTGCACTATATTCACTTTTTTAATAGTCGTGTATCACAGCTGTTACCCTGCAGTATATTCAGTTTTAACAGTTTTCTTCATCTCCTTGTATTTTTATATCTGGTATATTTTTTTGTACTTTGCACTACTAACTTTTTTACTGCCTTTTTACCAACATGTTTTGCACTATGGAGCTGTGATGCTGGAAACTTGAATTTCCCTCAGGATCAATAAAGTTACTACCTATCTATCTATCTATCTATCTATCTATCTATCTAATAAACTATTATAAGAGTAAAGGATTTAGTTGTTAAGTGGAGGATCCACTGTGTATTAAACCTGTCAGAGTGATAAAACAGGATCTGAAATAAAAGACCCCAAAGCTCACATATTATCCACTTATTGGGTCAGGGAGTGAAAATCCACTTGTGAAAGTTTATAAATGTGAGTGACTCTATAATGCAGCCTCAGAGATGTGGGACTTCCTGCTCACTGTCACTGCTGATGTGACATTATCCAGAGCAGGAGAAGCTGAAGGCTCTGTTTGGAGCCAAAAGGCTGCTGGGAATAAAAGTAAGCACAAAAAGATCTAATATTTTAAATAATATAATAATAAAATAAAATAATGTATATAATATAAAATAATAGATTTCAAGGTTTTGGAGGTCCATACCATAGAAAAAACAAACAAACGAAAAAAATCCCACAAAGGTATGGATTAATTGGACATAAATAAAAAGAAACATAAAAATACACATTTCTAAAAAGGAGTATTAAAATCATTAAAAGTCGACTCAAACAATGTCTTAATAATTATAATAAACTGTTAAGTATTTCCCCCTAACACAAACCAATTTATATAAGATAAGATTCATTCAAAGGCATTTAATGAAGAATAAGGATTCGAGATGTTACTTACCTTGATCTAATCTGTTGGTGTTATTTTGTGTTTCTTCAAAAATAAACTAGTCCGCAGCTTTTTTCCATAGTTTGAAACTTATTCTCTCTCTCTGGTGTTGGACGCTTCTCTGCTGCCTCCTCAGGTTCAGTGTGACTCCTGCCAGATGACACTAAATGCTTTGACTTCAATCTCAGTATCCCTCTGATTCATGTGTCCTACCGCCGGTACAGTCCACCAGAACAACGGATACTTTCACACCGAGGGCGTCATTTTCGTGGGAGGACATAGGAGACATTCTGTCCCCCCACCTTTTTTAGAAGGCAATATGCATTGGACCTCTCCACTTCTCACAGTCCGAAAACTAACTCGTACTAGGACCACGCAGAAACAACGCCCGCTCCCCTCCCCTCTGTCCCAGGAAGAAAGACGACAAGAGGCGAAACTCTGGTGCTTTTTTGACAACAGCCGCTAGATGGGCGCTGCCGCCATTTTGGACCGAAAACGCCAAAGAGTCCATTGTTTGTCATGGATGTAAAAACGAGACGTCTGCAAATCAGAGGATCATTTTTTTAGTTCAAAGTCTTTTTATTGGTATTCTGTACAAAATCCAATAAATCACAGAAATAATTGTATAAACAAATTATATCCCCCCCACACCCCCATCCCTATAACAATATTATTGCACCATTAAATAAGCAGAATTAATTTCATAAACAATTACATTTATACATATAAATTAATTCAATCCGATAGAAACATAAACAAAACATATACAAAATAAAAAAGGAAAAAGGAAAGGACCAAAAACACAAAAAGATAAGTAAATTAAAAATTATAATAATAATTAAAAAAAAGAGGATAATTTTTTGAGGTAAATCAACTCCCCAGTATGAACACTTAAAGCTGCAGTGGGTAGAATTGGAACAAATATGATTTTAAATTTTTATAAAACGGTCACTATATCCAGACAGTAGTGCATGAGACAGGTAATCTGAAAAAAATCATGTGCCTCTGTGTCCTCTGGTGTTCTCCGGTACGAGGGAGTATTAGGGCCACATTGAGGGGGAAAAAAATCAGAGATTTTATTACGAGAATAAAGTTATAACTTTACGAGAAAAAAACGTCGTAAAATTAAGAGAATAAAGTCATAAATTTAGGAGAAAAAAAGTCGTAATATTACGAGGATAAAGTCATAAATTTAGGAGAAAAAAAATCGTAATATTACGAGGATAAAGTCGTAACTTTACAAGAAAAAAGTCGTAATATTAGGAAAACATATTACCAGCAACCAACAAAACGGGCGAGAGGACTGAGCCTGCTTCTGGACGGGTAGCAGCTGTTTGTCTCGGTTTATTTCTTCGGAATAAATGCAGTTTCTTGCACAATCTTTTGAAGGTCCTGATACTGATGATAATGTGGTGCTGATGTACCAAAAGATTAAGTATTTTCTTATTTGTGAAACCTTTACTAAAGTATAACTTCACAAGATGCTCCACGTTCCTCATTTTCACACAGGCGGCACGTAAAACTTATGAGTTTATTTTCGTCATATTACGACTTTTTTCTCGTAAAATTGCAACATTATTCTCGAAATCTCCGATTTTTTTTTTTCCTCAATGTGGCCCTAATACTCCGTCGTACTCCGGTGCTCCTAATGGCATCTGAAAGATTTCACAGACTGGATGAAAACAACCAATCAGAGCCGAGCTGGAGCCTGCCGTCTCTGAGCAGCTGTCAATCACTCACATACTCCAATCAAACGGTCAAACTAGGCAGCGCTGATCAAATATGAATTAATATTTAGTTACTGTAATGCCTATTTCTCACCTCATATGTTTTCAGAATCATCTTGTAGTGCACTGTTTAGCTGTAAAATGAGAAAGTTTGTGACCCGACAGCCATGTTGAGAGCAGTTGAGGAAATATCAAGCACCACCCACCAGCCAGAGCAAACTCTCTACACAGTACACTTCCATGTTTTGGTACAGTTGGCTTTCACACCTGATGTGAACCGTACTGAAGTACACATAAACCATACTCCAGACCACCTTTTTAAGTGGACTTGAGTACGGATCGGCGAACCATGCCCGAGTACGATACGGAGCGTTCACCTTATTCAAACAAACTGGACTTTGGGGTCAAGTGTACTCAGATCCGGGCCCGTGTCCCTGATGTGAAAGCACCAGCAAGAATCTTCAGGTTTGTCCAAATCTTGCGTATCTTTGTCATTTTTTCATGAACATTATGCAATTCTCCACTTTCCAGTGTCGTCGTCGTCATCTTCTTCTTCTTTGCGTTCTTTGGGGTATTGCATTGCCAACTTTTAATTGCATACCGCCATCCACCATACCAAACTACGTAGAACAGCATCTATTTTACATTAGTCTGTAATACACTTTCCAATGTCGATTCTAACTATAAATTATATAAACGTGTACTATTGTTGTATGATTTTTACTTTAACTATAAGTTGTGTTACATGTAAAGACAGGTGCTTTTATTTGTCACACACTTTTAGATGCAGCCTCAATGGATGACCTTCCGGAAGAAGAGGAACGTTATACAAACCAACTGAGACATCTTCTCTGTGCTGAAGCTCTGAGGTAGGATGTTTTTTTTCATCACCAGCTGGGTTGTGTTTGATATTGTTGAATATTGAAAGTATAAACATATTTTAAATTCATTGGCCTCTTTAGCCTTGTCATGAACTTGAAAACTCATTCAGACACATTCAGATATCATTCGGTGTGATTTAGACTTCCCGAGAATTTAGACTTCACGAGAATATTGTTATCTCTGATGTCCAGAACTTCAGAATACCTGAAGCTGAAATTAAAGCCCATTTAAGGGTCGTGTCTAGAAGGTTACCCCCAAGTTTAGAAAGCGATGACCCATCCTAACCTTAAGAATTCAAGGTCAATGCCTGACTGTAACATCTTGGGAGAGTTTCACAACTTTGGGGTTACCTTCTAGACACGATCCCATTTAAGGAGCTCATTAGTCTTCTTGGATGGTTCACAGAGAAAAGAAACAAGGTGTTGGGGAGGGGCAGAAGACTGGATGGAGAAGAGGACGTTAAGGAGACGAGGACATCAAGGTGAGGAGAGATGGACCTGAAAAACATTACCGTCTGTACACAGCTGAAAACTGCAACAGTCAAATGACAGTGATTTTTATATTTGAATGATTGTGTGTCTGTAATGTGTTTTTTTTTGTGTCTCAGTCCAGAAATTGCTGGATAAAAACATTTAAATTTATGCTTTTACATGTAGCTGGACAGAAACATTCTCCAGTCTCTAAATGAAATATTGGATTTCTGTGACTGTTTGCATATTTTGTCTCACAGGTGCTTATGTGAATAATTTTTACTCCAATTTTCAGAAATCACAGACCTGAACCTTGATTCCCGTATTTTAAAATTGAACACCATAAAACACGTCTATGCATTTATGAATTTCCATCACAGAATGTTTTCCTGTTAATTACAGAACAAACGGCTGATGTGTTTTTTGTATAGAAATCTGAAATGAAATGAGCTCGATGCTGGATGAACTCACAGAGTAAGGAAACACCAGTAAAGAAAAATAATATCTCAATACTATGATTATTTTTTCAGATTTTTTATTCATTTTTTAAAGATGTTTATCTGGAATTTTAGCCTTTTTTTATTAGTAGAGGTTGTAGCAGAAAGGGGGAAAAGAGAGAAAAAACACAGACGCATGGCCTTTGAATAATTCACATTCCCAAACGTCGGTATACCTGTAGCCATACTCGGGTGTATCTGTACACCATCAGGTCCATCCACTGTTGACGGCGATTCACACACACTTATCTCAATTAATAACTTGCATGCAACCAAACAAATATGACTCAATTAGATCCTGAATATGACGGCTAAAGACTAGAGTGCCTCTTCAGGTAAATAACACACCTGCCCTGTGATTACTGATCGTTACTGATGCTTCCTATTTGTATTTTCCTCTTCATACCACCTACTGTGCAAAAGGGGAATTACCACAAGTGGACACAGAACTAATTCATATACAAACATATAACCTAATGAAGACAATACAAAAATGTCTCAAACAAGAACAAAGTATTCATTAGAAATACATATACTATTATTAAATATAAATGTCTAATTGATACCTCTAAAGAATATAATAATATAATATAATAATATAATATATGTAATATAATATATATATAATATAATATGTATAATATGTAATATAATATAATATAATATATAATATAATATATATATATATAATATGATATATCATATATCATATTATATATATAATATAATATAATATAATATAATATAATATAATATAATAATAAATATAATCACTGATTGATAACAGTATTCATTCCTACTAAAGTCTGCAATGGTGCTAGTTTGGCAAACTCTATGATGCAGTTCCTACCTGTGACCACTGGAGGACATTAAAACTCCTGATTTTAAAAACACAGGTCAAGTTAGCAACAGGTTATTTTTATTTACCAGTTGTTTAACCTGAACAATATTTATATTTTTTAAGCATTATCAGTTCCTGAGTCTACCTCTGTGTTGATGCTAGGAGATGTTGATCTGTGTATATAAAATCAGGACTGTTTGCTGCCCTCTAGTGGTGACAGCGAGGAACTGCTAAATTAGTCAAAGTGACGTCAATGCAGACATTATAGCATACTCACACTTCCGGTAAATCATGTCAAAATAAAACTTTCAACAATATTTCCCAATGAATGTAATTGAGTATAAATATAACGTGACAAAAAATAAATACACTCAAGTAAAGTACAAGTACCTCAAAATTGTATTCAAGTATGGAGTTGGAGTAAACATTTATCTGTAGTTTCCGATCTGTGATGTATAGGACAAATCGTAGAGATGCACAAGAAGTAAAGGAAATCGTATGAATTATTGCACATATTTTTATTGCAAATTATGGTTTACATAAATTGAAAATTCAAGATTTGTTATTTTGCACTATACACGCACTGCAACATAATTTCAGCCACAAGAGACACATCAGACGTGAACTCAAAACAGTACTGATTAACCAAAGGCCACCAACATAACCTTTATTCAAGGTCGGTATGCTGTCAAAATATCACATCGCTTAGCCAAGTATCTAAAAATGTATCTAACAACCATGTCGAAGGCAAAAAAGTCATAATGCAACACTTTATATCCACTCGACGAAGAGGTTTAAAGAAAATTCACATTCAGTTTTATGTAAGCACCTGAGAGCAGAGTGGACAGAGAAGCACTTAGTGCTGATGAAGCATTGCTTTGGAAGAATAGTTAAGATACATATTCAAGTCCTGCATAGCATGGAAGTATAAAAGAGACCACAATTTAAGTAATAATTAACATTTTGTTTTAAATTAGCCTGCTTGGTTCACACAAAGTGACATGTATAAAAATATAAAGGACTAAAGGCAAAAAAGCTGACGTGGTTACTGAAATGCTCCGCAGCTCCAGCTTAAGGCACAAACAGGTGTGCAATATTAAAAGCTGTTTACAACAGCGTCTTGAAATTTGTAAGCTTTTCAAAAATTATGCCAGAAAAATATTGTATTCATGTGTTTTGTAATAAATAACTTAGGACACTGTAATAACTTAGAAGTAAAATTTTTCATTAAAAACTAAAAACTACAATCCAATCCCCAGAAAACATGGACAACTACACAGTATTCATTGTGTAAGATGAAAACATATGACTTCTTTTACAAAGTGTTTGTAAATCATGTAAATTATGTGCTTTGGATTTTGATAAATTTACTTCAAACTATAAGCCATAGACGTACCACATTTTAAATTCCTGTTTTGTAATTTTTCTATTTTTTTTTAATGATTACAACTAAATGCAGCCCTTAACTTATCTCAGGATATAGAAGAATAAACTTTCAAATTTAATAAATTAAAAATTTTAAAATTCAGGTACAAATTATTGCAGCAAAGACAACCTTTTTTGTATTATATTTAGCGTTGCTAGTGACGTGGCTCATTAAATCTGTCAACATCAGACACCTCACTCATTTAGTTAAAGCTTTTGTAACAGTTTCAAAAACATTTGTTACGTAGCACTTTGATTCTTGGTATAATTATCTTATAATCACACACATACATATCTGACAATGCTATTGCTTTTTCTGTAACGAAACAAAGAAATACTGATTTTAAATCAGCAGCTGCTTTGGGAAACTTGCCTCAGAGTAACGAGAAAGCCAGAACAGACACGCAGATGATTAAAAGTGCGCACATATTTGATGTGTGACGACAGAGTGCTGTAAATACACTCCACAGTGAGCTGTCAGATGACCTGAAGGGAGCCATGTCAAGATGTAGACGGCAGACTGCAGAATGTAAATGACTTTGTAAACTAATAGGATCACTGGAGGAAAGAGGAATGCGCTGCAGTCACACTGTGTAATCAAGCTCAGCATTCAGCTTATTGTACATGTCATAAATAGCATCAACGGTGGCAGTGAAGTTGATGAGGAATTTTCTGATTTTTTCCAAGCATTCCTCTTCCTTGACGTCCCGACCCTTGGAGAGGGCCTTCAGGAAATCTGTCTTATATGGAGCAGCGAAAAGAGCTGCCTAGAAGAGCAAATCAAGATGCCGAATTTATACAGACTCTACATTTTGCTCCCTTATATATGTATTTCTAATAAAAGACACATCTATCAACTCTGAACTCACCTTGAAGAACTGTTGCACAAACCAGCCATGATACTTTTTCAGGGCTGTTTCATAGCCTTTGGTGACGTTGACTCGAATGAGGTTTGGGTTGCTATCATCCTTTTCACCATCCACCAGGCTCTGCAGGAAGACCTGAATAAATCGTAGACCCCTGGTCGATAAAGAAGACATGCACAGTGATTATGGGTGCAGTACTGCCCAACAATCTATAAAATCTGAAATGTAAAGTTTCTCAAACCTTTTTAGCCACATAAGTGCCAACGTGGCTCCAGCTTTGGGCCATTCTGCTCCATGCATTTCCTTCTCTGCCTCCAGAATATGCTGGAGTGTCTTGAACCGTCCTGGGTTGGTTTCGTAAACCGCCTTGATTTTCTTTTAGGTAAAAGAGTTGCATTTTATTGTATTATAACGTTACTGAGAAGAAAAGAGTAGAGCCAACTCAGGGCACATGAAAGAATAATCATACTTACTGTGATATTACCAGTTATGTCGGCCTTTATTGGTGCAAAAATAGTAGAGCCAAGGCAGTCTGAGGAGGAACGTTTACACAGAGAGTGACTGAGAATTTAAGGAGTGAAAATCTACATATTTAAACAAAACTATTGAGCCTATATGAGAATATCAGTATTATTTAGAGCTTCTCATAGTGACCACCAGCCTCCAAAAACACAGAAGCTATAAAGGTAACTATAAAGACTTTCCTTTATTACAGGTCTGTATGCATGGCTTTTTATTGGATATTATCTGACATCTTTTTAAATTGCTTTCATGAATTTGCAATATATATATTTAAACTTCTCAATGACCCATGCAAATTGTTTGGAGCACCACTGAAATGCAATACATTTTCAGCAGCTATAGCTTTCCTTCTTTTATAAATGAACTACCACATGCAGAAAACATAATTTCAGAAGTAATCACTATTACAATAATATCTTCCATTCATAAATGATCTGTAACCGCTTATCCTGTTCAGGGTCATAGGGGGGCTGGAGCCGATCCCAGCTGACAGTTGGTGAAGGCAGGGTACACCCTTGACAGGTCGCCAGACTATCACAGGGCTGACACATAGAAACAGACAACTATTCAAGCTCAAAAATATCTTGAAATTAGTCAATACCATTAAACTGGTGAGGTTGACCTTTCAACCTTGTAGACTTTTCTGGGTTCTGTCTTTAAAAACTCATGTTGCACCACATTCAAGTCAACCTCCCAGACCTAAAGGCTGAATTAAAGGGAAAATATGTATAACATGATGTACAAGACATTTAGAATCTTTAAAATTGATGAAACTGTGCAGCTAAGAAATTGCATCTGGGTCTGAATATTTTAATGATTTACATAATGTATGATATAGCTTTAGTGAAGTGGAGGACCAAGCAGACCTACAAAAGGCCGCTCTTTTGCCGGCGATGGTCCAGCGGGCGAGCTCCGAGCTCCGAGCGCTGGTAACACGGAGGGAAGCCTAACGTTGTTCATTTGCACATACCAACCACACTGCAACTAGGGCTGCAACTATGACTATTTGTTATTGTAGATTAATCTGTTGATCATGTTTTCGATTAATCAGTTAGTTGTTTGGTCTATAAAATTGTGAAAAGTGTCGATCATTGTTTCCCAAAGCCCAAGATGACTTCCTCAAATGTCTTATTTTGTCCACAACTCAAAGATATTCAGTTTACTGTCATAGAGCAGTAAAGAAAATATTCACATTTAAGAAGCTGGAATCAGAGAATTTTGACTTCTTTTTTTTTTGAATAAATGACTCAAACAGATTAATCATTTATCAAAATAGTTGACGATTATTTAAAGAGTTGACAACTAATTGATTAATCGATGCAGCTCTAATTACAACGATACAAAGCCGCCTGAAATCCTGCCAAGTTTCCCTTTAAGGAGTAACTTAACACCAGGCTGAAAAGGTGTGTTTTGCTGCCCTATCTGTTTGAAAGATTCAAGCCTGTTTCATCATTGATGGGTGTGGTCAGAAGTGTGCTCTGTTGCACCTGCAAACACACCCAACAGTTATGTTACAGGGTCCTGGAGTACACCTGTAAAACTGAAGGTTTTAGCAACAACAAGATTTTCAGGAGGTGTTACTCTTTATGTGAAATACTGGAAACATACTCAAGAGGTTGAAACATTCTTGTGGCCTACAATAACTCTAGAGTTAGGTCTTCAGTGTGTGCTGATTTCACAAACATATCATCACAGTATTATCATTAGGTGTCCTTTAATTAGTCGTATTAGAGTATTTGATGACGGGATGGCGAACAATGAGACATCCAGAGTCCCGACCACACACGGCTCCTGGTTGACCCACTGACACAACAGACAGCTTTCAGCTCCTGAGCTGTTAGTGGAAACTACTCATGACAAAGTCCACTGTATTGTGCTGATGCGATGCATCGCCACAACACTGATGGCAACATATCTTATTTCAGAGACATCCTCATCTTGTGTGGCTCTCTCTCTATATTTTCCACTCTCTTCACAAGATTTTTGTTACAAAGACACAGTCTGGAAAAAATTAAACAACTCTCTGGAATGTAACAGAAAAGTCTATTTCACAAATTAAACTAAAATAGATAAACTACAAACACAAATAAGTCCTTGAATACTTGCACACCCACGCAGGTGTTAATTATTCTGCCAGAGCCGTGCAGGGAGTTTACTGAGACTAAACTCCATTTACTTAAAATAATCATAAAAATATGAATTGTGCTGCGTTTAAAACAGGTGCATACTAGTGATGCAAGGGTTCAACATGCTCACAGTTTGGTTTGAATTGCATTTTTTGGGTCACGGTTTGGTTTGTTTTGCACATTAGATAGAAGAAAAACAACCATTTCCAATGTTTTTGAACTCCAAATAAATAGACTGATTGATTGATAGTAATGAATAATATTTCTATATTATATGAAGCCATAACGCTGATTTTATACTTGAAATAAGGCAGGATACTTAATGGTCAAGTAGGCCTAGATAACTGCCTCTTCTATGTCTCTGGCACCTCATCAAATAATTAGCAAGCCTGTATTTCATAGTGGTGCAACGGTTCAACAAACCTGGACCAAGTTCGGTTTGTACGTAATAGAAATTTTAGTTTTTTTACGGTTTGATTTTGCATCCCTTTTGCATAAACCTCACAGGGGAGTCAGGAGGTACTGTCCACACAGTCCTGAAGAAGAAGTCTAACTAATTTAAAACACCTGTATGAATGTACTATGAGCGTGCAGGACTTTAATGGCTTGTAGGAAAGTTGGCCAAGAAATTTCTAGGTCAGGAAAAACAATGGCGACAAGGAGGAAAGAGCTTAATATTGACATCAGACTTGGTTCCTCTCAAGGGTTTCACATGGCAAATTCAATAGAGGACCTTTGGCATATTAATACAGAATGAAGTCACACAAAGATGCCCTGGCGCACCATGCCGCCGGTGAATGGGCAAGGGGAACTCAACACCGTACTAATCAATTTTCACAACTTAAAATCCAGGCCAGCGGATTAAATTATGCATGCTGAAGGATTGTGGACAGCTTGATGGTGAGGAATACGATCCAAAAAAGATTATCATTTGGAAAGAGATAGAGATCGGTTCATTAGGTTTGATGGAAGTGTTGTGACAGATTTCCCTCACAACAAGTTTTGTGTTTATTAATCAAAGTTGAACAAATCCCACATGAAAGATGCATGACGGTGGAAAAAAAAGGTCCATTGCAGGGGAACGTCTGTCAGATAACATCCTGCTTTTGTGTGCACGTTCAGCCAATTTAACACATCACACAGTAGCCTAGAATCTACATGCTTAAAACGCTTATTAGTGTCATCAATCCTATAATGTGACTGTGCATGTAATGTAATCTCTGACAGGTTGAATAGAAATACATTTGTGTATAGAGGTGTCTCTTCTCTCTGCAGCCACTGACATCTGAGAATTCATTTTTTTCATATTTATTTCTGTATAACTTTATATTCAGGAATTACACTGGAGCCTATTACTTACATGGTCTCTTTAACTGTGTCACACACTGTGGAAACTTCACTTACCAAAGAAGGGTGGAAGGTATGACACAGCCTCCAGAAACGGTCTTGTTTCCACCTGTCTGTCAGCTGGCATCTGTCTGAACTGGTGCTCCATTAGCAGAGCCATCTCTCTGGTCCAGGACTCACTCTTCTTACTGCTGAAACGAGAGCAACAGGCTGTCAACCTTCAACTGCGGATGTACAGTGAAGCACCAGAGAGGAAGCTGTGTGTCATACCCCACCCCACCACAACCAACACACATACACACGCATGCATGCACACACACATGCACGCACACATGCATGCACACACATATGCACACACACATGTACACACAAGTCACCTAAATTGAACTCCAGGTATAGTGGTGCGTAATATCCAGCCGCTGGCTCCTTGTGATGGACTTGTTACTGACAGATCCGGGTCATCGACACCTCTCCGGGTAAAAGGGCCAATAAACGTCGTTTAGATAGAAGTGATAGGACAAACACACAAGAACGGAACCTGATGTGCTCTAATCAGCTGACACCAGCCGGTCTTCCTCTGCGTTTAATCACATGTGCTGCTTTACTGCCAACTAATGGAGTTTTGTGGAATATCTCAAAGTTTAAAAATTACACTAGTTTGGGAGATGGTAGATAATCTGACTAAATTTGCCATTTCGTTCCACTTCATTAATTATATTTATTCATTATTTAATTAATTCTATCCCTGATCCTAAAATAATATTAATAATAATAATAATAATAATAATAATAATAATAATAACTGGTTAATAATAATATTGGTGATATTGCTTGATTAAAAAACTCTGAGATTAAATTTACTTGTGAGCATCTCTGCTTTTTAGTTCATGAAAATATACTATGTATACTTTAACTTATTGTACTTAGCCAATAAGTTAAATAATAATAAAAATAATAACTGGTTAATAATAATATTGGTGATATTGCTTGATTAAATAACTCTGAGATTAAATTTACTTGTGAGCATCTCTGCTTTTTAGTGCATGAAAAATATACTTTGTATACTTTATTATATTAAAAACTCTGAGATTAAATTGACTTGTGAGCATTTCTGCTATTTAGTTCATGAAAATATACTTTGTATACTTTAACTTATTGTACCTAGCCAATAAGTTAAATAATAATAATAATAATAATAATAATAATAATAATAACTGGTTAATAATAATATTGGTGATAACGCTTGATTAAAAAACTCTGAGATTAAATTGACTTGTGAGCATTTCTGCTTTTTAGTTCATGAAAATATACTTTGTATACTTTAACTTATTGTACCTAGCCAATAAGTTAAATAATAATAATAATAATAATAATAATAATAATAATAATAATAACTGATTAATAATAATATTGGTGATATTGCTTGATTAAAAAACTCTGAGATTAAATTTACTTGTGAGCATCTCTGCTTTTTAGTTCATGAAAATATACTTTGTATACTTTAACTTATTGTACTTAGCCAATGATGTATGTATAACATAAAGAGACTTGCTCCTTTTGCTATTAGACTTGTTGTTTTGTGATGAGATTTAAAAAAAATAATAAGATGTGTTGCTCTTGCTTGCCTCTACAGTGATAATCCAAAAACTTGATGAATTGAAGTAAATTAATATCAAAACATCCTTTTACAAACTCTCACACACTTTAATAGGCTACTCTATCAAAAAATAAACAAAACTACAAACCAAGTATTCTTTTCTGTAGCCTTATAAGGCAAGAATACTTAATTATAATTTTCTATATCTTGATCAAAAGATTAAGTATAGCCTATAAGTCAAATATACTTAGACTTTTCTGTATACTTGTCAGTATGAGCCAAGTATACTTAAGTATACCTTAGTTAAGTATATCTCTGATAAGTGCATAAAAAGTCAACTGAAAGTATACTCTCTTATTTTAAGTTAATAATGAAGTATACTAATAGCACACTTGAATAAACTTAAATTTGGTAAAAGGGTTATCAGTGCTCATTACTGCTGATGATGTTTTGTAGAGAGAAACGATACCCTTTTTTTTAAATTAAAGGTATCCAACAAAGGTACTGATCATAATGGAAAATAAAATATTATAATATTAATAAAATTTCCTGCTACAATGTAGTACATATGAAGAAATTAGGAAAAAAGTATTTACAAAAATTAAATGTAAACTCCAAGATTTTGATTCCATCTCTGACCAAAAAAAATACAACATCTACTTGGAGAAAATAGTGTCAACGCCATAGAAGCTGCAGGATATGTCAGTGCATGTCACAGCCTAAGAGACAACCACAACAACACATAACAGATGTAACTCACACTCTGCATTTTATTTACTCCTCTACTTCATGTTTTTTTTCGTTTTTTTTCATTTATCCTTTGATATTGCAATATATTGTTATTAATTATTTTTTATTTGTTTGTTTGTTTTATTGACACAACGAACATTAATTACTTATTTATTGTTTTCTTCCATTTACATGCATGTTTTAATTTACATTAGTGCTTTGTTTACATTATTGCTTTTGTTTTCCCATGCATGTTTTCTTCAATTACATGCATGTTCTTTTTAAATATCTATTATATTTTTACTAACATGTTTTGCACTATGGAACTGTGATGCTGGAAACTTAAATTTCCCTCGGGATTAATAAAGTTACTATCTATCTATCTATCTATATATATATTGTAATTCGCTTAATGAATTGTATATACTGTTTGTATGTATATGTTTTTGTTTTTATTTTGTTCTTTTTAAATTTTTATTTATTATTGAATTGACGCTTTGGCAATATTGTTTACCTGACAGTCATGCCAATAAAGCAAATTGAATTGAACAAAACGGTGCACCAATGTTTGGCGGAAATGCGCTTCGCCTTTTCATCCAGTCACTAATTTTGACCCTTACGTCACCCCGTAGCGTGGGAGTAACTAGGAAGTCTGTCGGTAACTAAGGACAAATGAGGGACTGAATCCTGAATACTGAGAAATAACGATGATTTATGTGTGAATAAATGCAAAACATCGACTGGTATTAACACAAACCGAGAGAAAGCAGTTCAGTTTGCCACCGAAAGGATAAGTAAGTATTATTAATGGAGCTGAAAAGGTCCTTTACTGTGTAAGTGTTGCTGTCTGCTAGTAAGAGCTGTAAGTTAGCTGCTTTGTTTACCTTATTGCTTTAGTTTTCTCTTCTTTATTGACCTTAAATAAACACATGTAACTAGCAAATACATAAAGGTAACTAAATACTTTCTATTGTATGTGAATGAGTGGCATTAGCTTGACTAAGTTGGCCAGCTGTAGCTACTACATTATAAACTAAGCAGCGTTAGTTAGGGTTAGGTTGAGGTGATTTCTTCCTCTTATGTTGTATGTTCATCATGATTCAGGTCCATGGCTCTGCCGACCCTCTCGGCCCATGTGCCCAGTCGGTCCCGGGTGCTGGCCGGACAGCTGGCCCGGCAGCGGGAGCAGGAGGCCCGGTGTCGGCAGCAGTGGCAGCAGCATGCTCAGTACTTCAGAGAGCAGAGTGTCCGCAGCCAGAGACAGGCGGCGTGGAGCTCCTGTCAGTCCTACCAGCAGAGGTAACCTCATGCACCACAGCTACACTCACTTATACCACTTTCACACCAATGACCATGTCCTTTTGTCAATTCAAACCAAGCCAGTCAACCTGGGTTGAACCCTGGTCAGGACAATTCAGATACGACCTGGGTCAGACCTGGGAGCAATGCATACCAATCAGCTCAGGTGTTAGAAATGGGTGGAGGTTACACCTCTGGAGGATTATAGAGAGAGGAGATGATAGTTTGTTTGTTTGTTTATTTAGATCCCCATTAGCTTTTGCATTGCAGCAGCTATTCTTCCTGGGGTCAACATAGTTTACATGGTGACAATACAAAAATACACATTCACACTATTCATCATACACTAACATAACACATGGTAATGCACGTCTACTGTAAATAAAACAATAACAACTGACACAGTTTAAATGACAAAAACCATATATAGTATTTTGTTGTGTCATATGATTTGGGAGTGAATTCCATTCTTGCATCGCTCTGTATATTGCTGTACTTTGACCTGATTTGGTTTTGGATTTTGGTAAAGTAAAACAACCTGCAGAGTGACATCATCAATGTGAGCAAAAAAATAAAATGTCACAGAATGATGCATGTTTTTGGGATACAGTATAAATATAGTACACACAGCATGTTTAGCTTTATAAAATGTTAACTGTGTTTACCACATAGAGCTTACACTTATCATTTCATTACAGATATCTGCAACAGTAGGAAGTGAAATAAAGCAATGCAGTTCAAAAGAATTGCTTCAATTTGATGGTGTTTTGTGTTCCTTGTCCATGTTTATTGACATGAATGTGGAACATGTTTTTCTTTCACTGCCCTCACTAGATGGCTCTGTAAGTAATCATCCTTTGTGTATATAAGATGTCTGCATCATAAACATTTTAAAAAGAGACAGTAATCTATAAACTATTGCTCTCAGTGAATTTGTACTTATCTGGGCTCACATCGGCTCTTTGTTTGGAACAGCAAAAGGATGGTGTTCAAGCAAATACTTATTATCACATTACAATATTATTATTGCTATTATTATATATGTGGTGAGAGATTACTAAATTGTTTAATCGACACTTAACACTTGTTGATTAACAACAAGTGTCAAAATACATATTTTTAAACACAGTTCACATTATTTAAAAGAGGGTTACATGTGTAAAGAGTAAGGGCTCCCCAATACATTCAATCTCTTGCTCCCGTGGCTGGTAACATATTCTAGAGAGAACATTCATAAGTAATGACAACACGTACATTCATGACTACAACCTATTTACAGAGAGCAATAGTGTGGAAGTCGATGCCTCTTTTTCAGTGTTTAGTTGTTCGTTATACTTACACAGTCTATGTTTTGGGCTCAGCAACTAAATATCACTGTGTCTACCCTTAAATCTATGTAACCTTACATAAATGTGCTTTGATATAATGTGTGTGTGTGAAATGTGAATGTGTGTGAATAATGAAGGGCATAAATAAACCTGTAGTATTTTCTGTTCTAGTACGTCTCTGACAAATGGCAGGAAAAAGCCAGAGAAAATCAACTAATGTCTCTTTTCCTCCGTTTTGTCAGTATGTCGGCATACCATAAAGAGAGACTAATGGAGGAAAAGAAGGCCAGCCTGGAGCAGCGCAGGAATCGGCTCAGGGCCATGCTTCAAGAGGAGCAAGACCGGCTTGAGGCGGAGTTGAAGGAAGTTGTTCCTGACAGGAGCACATTGGCAAGTCAGCTGGTGCAAAAGACTGAAGAGCTTCGTACTGCAAGAGAGGAAAGAAGAAAAAAGGTATTTGCATTTAATTAGTTGTATATTTCTTTGTCAGTACTGATAATGGGGCTCTGCCAGAAGTTTATAATCCTTGTTATTTCTGTTTTCTATCCCTAGCTTGCACAAGAGCTGCTGAGGGAGCACTGGAAGAAAAACAACACAGAGTTGCGAGAGGTAGCTAAGTTTAAACTATTAATGGAAAAGTGACAAGTTGCCAAACCTCGTACTTCAAAGTCTCTCTGTTGATGAAGTGATAAATGGCCTCAGGAATCCTGTGACTATCATGTGCGTCTGAAGAGCTCTGCAAGAGGAGAAAACAGACACTTTTTGTCAAGACGTCCACTTGATCTGGAAACTAATAGGGCTTGTGATGCAGATATTCCATGACTTTCTGTTAACCTGAGTCCAGTGTTGACTTAAGAGAATAAAATGTGCTGGTATCCCTTCCGCTAAGGGTCAAGTTCATCAGGATCTCTGTCTCGTCTATGTCCTTAATCGCTCTTTTAATCTGTCCACAGGTCGAGTCGGCATTACATAAAGATCATGTTGTCAGCCAGTGGCAGGAGCAGATAACTGAGAAGAAACAGGTAAGACAATCGTCACGGCAATCAGACAAATCAGTTCTGTTTCTGTTCATTTAAGTGTTTTAATAACTGTCGATGAGTGTTTTTGTACTGTAGGTCCTTGTTATGAGCGGCCTCAGGAATCTAAATCTCACAAGGACCTAGAGGTCAAAAACACATTATTCTTACACAGTTATTACATAGAAATAGAATGAGAGTAGAACGGACATTCCCATTCAAATCAACATAGCAAGATGGTCAGAGTGGCTGCCATTTTTATGTGTACCGTTGCCATGCAAAGAACTGTAACAGGCTAACTGATTCTATTTCTATGGTCAATGGACAGTGCTGAGCGTCATTGTCTTTTGAACTAGTTGAATGACCACAGCAAACAGTTCAATGTCCATTCTACTCTCATTCTATTTCTATTGTTATTACTCCATTTTAATCAAACCAAATTATGTAGAAGTTGCTCTCCAGTGCTCTTAAGCATCACCTCGCTCAAGTCAGTGATGACACATAGGACCCACATGTCGTTAAACCTTGTCATTATCCTTTTACGTGACTAATTATTTATGTAACACATCAATTTTTAATTAAACAGTGCTCATGTCATCTGTGAGCACAGTATCAAGTCTGAAGTCTACTCACCTTAATCCTCTCAACATGGTACATAATTGAGAAAGTTAGACACCTACTGTAAGTGACCCATCTCTCCAAACGTGTAGCAAGAAGCGGCAGAGCAGAAGGAGACAAGACGGCACGAAAATGAGTATGAGAGGACCCGAAAAGAGGCTCTGGAGAGGATGAAGCAAGCGGAGGAGAAAAAGAATGAAGAAGAGCGGAATAGGGCGGAGGAACTTTGCAAACAGATGAAAGAACTGAAGCTGAGGGAAGAGGAGGTATTTGGATCTTGGACTAAGTATTTCTGCTGGGAAAAATGATATTGCAGATGTGTTTTTTAAGCATTTTTTTCTCTCTCAGGCAACTCGCCTGAAGAAGGAGCAAGAGGCTCTGCTGGTCAAACAATGGGAGCTGGAGAAGATAGAGGAGGAAAGGAGAAAGGTGGAGGAAAGGCGAAAGAAGTCTGAGATGGGGTAAGGGAAGCTCTTTATGCAGATAACTTATCTCAAGTAATATGACACTTCATTCTGGTGAGGTATTGGGTTCAATGGACTTGTGTTCCACCAGGCATTTCTTGATCCGTCAATATCGTGCTCAGCTGAAGAGGAGAGCCCAGCAAGTGCAGGAGGAACTGGTTGGTCTACTTCACTCTCTTTTCATACAATATATTTTTAAATGTGTAATCCAACTTGGATTTGGCCTTCGCACGTTCCTCGAATTCCTCTGTTCCCACCAGGAGGCCGACCGTAAGATCCTGGCAGCCTTGCTGGAAGGACAGCAGGATGACAGGAGGATAGAGACTGTACGAAGGGAAAGGGCCATCGCTGATGCTGCCTGGATGAAACGTGTGATTGAAGAGCAGCTTCAGTTGGAGCAGGAGAGGGAGGCTGAGTTCGACATCCTGCACAGGTGAGCACCAAGATTCAGTAAGATCTGACACTGCAGGAAGGGATTCCCGCTTCTCCTCAAATACAAACCAATGCATCTCGTCCATTTCAGAGAAGAGGCTCAACATGTGTGGGAGAAACGAGAAGCACAGTGGGAGAAGGAGAGGAAAGCCAGAGAACGGCTCATGCAAGAGGTGAATTGCTTTCAAATCAAGATGAAATTTAATTTGAATGTAATTCAAAAGATATGACTACTAAACAACAGCTCTCCTTTCTCCTTCTTCTTCTTGGAAAGGTGCTTGCGGGGAGACAGCAGCAGCTGGAGCTTAAGATGCAAAAGAACAGAGAGGCTCAGGAGGGGTCTCTGAGGAGAAGAGAACAGCTGATCGAGGAGCTAGAGCTGGAGAGGGAGACCAGACGTCAGGAGAAGGAGCAAGACGAGAGGCGCAGGACGGCACGGATGCAAGAGATAAATGCTCAGGTTGGTTCATAGTGCAGTAGTTTGTTTCATAGCACTTTTTTCCCCACACAGAAAAGTTAATATTTAAGAAGAAACATTAACAGGCATTTCGACCCACAGCACAGCATCAGCTTATATGCTTTTCGTAATAATAATAATAAAACAGACCTAAAGGTGTTTCTGTATATACTGTATACTGTAGGTGGAGCAGCAGCGCCGAGAGCAGTTGGAGGAGCAGTGCAAGATAGAGCAGGAGGAGGAGGAGGACAGTGAGGCTCGTCTAATCCAGGAGGAGGAGCTGAGGCTGGAGATGCAGAGGATGGCCAAGAAAGGGTACCAGGAGAAGGTAAAAGATGAAAGTCGAGCTGGATGTTCATATTTCAAATTCCAAAATGCTCCTTAATGTTAAAATAAGCTTAAAACTGTCCCTTTCAGATTCACAGCAGACCTCGATCAGCTTGGACATGAGCAACCTGCAAGACTGAATTCAAAACAGAATTATGAGATGTATATTTTTCTACCTGTAAATTAGCTTTAAAGGATAGTTACACATTTTTTCCAAGTGTGTCTTAAAACAATGCTCACATAACTATATGTATATCGTAACAGTTAGTGGTCACTGCAATTGTTCCTCCTGTCCATACTGGCTATGAAGAGAGTCCTCATTCAATGTAAACACGCAGTTCAAACATCAAATCAAGTGGGGATCTTTTCTTTCAAAATTCCCTCTTTTTGCTTTATTGGACAGTTTTTTTTCTTGCTGAGCCACAGTGGAGAGAGTAACGCAAGGAGACACAGTTCAAGGACTGTACATTTTGTCCCCCATCTCTTATATTGGTGCGGTGGTGAAGGGATCTTTTCACACCCAGTATGAAGAGGATGAACAATGTTGTCAATCAATAACTCTTTAAATGTACATATGGACATGTGAGTATTGTAAGAAGACGGATTTGAAAAAAATGGGACCCTATCCTTTATTCACCTTTAAAGAAGGACACATTTGTGTAGGTCAAATATTGTGCCATCCTGATGTTAATAAGTTAATGCTGATTGTTTGCATAATGTAGAAAATAATTATGTATTTTTTTTGCACTTTTAGAGCTGTATATTTTCTATCCTGAATTTATTGACTGTTTTCAATAAAGCTATTCCAATCAAATCATCTCAGTATTTTGTATTAAGACAATGAAAAGTGAAAACTTGATAAATACAAAATCTGGCAAATCATAACATGTTATATTTATAAATTAAGTTTATTTAGAAAATAATTATTTTTCCAAATTGCAACTTAACAGCTGCACCACATACATCCCTGCACTCCGGTCAAGTACAGAGAGGGACATTACCTTGATCAGATTTCAAAATGACGATGAACTCTGAAACACTTGGTGAGGATGAACAATGGGTTGCACAATTATACAGGATACGTCTAGACTTCTATCCCATATGTTGCACATTAAATACAAAACTAGCAGCAACAGAACAGAGCACAAAACACATGGACATACATAGAATATGATTAGCTCTAAATATCTTGTAACATCACCAACACTGCAATGGCACACAAGACCACAGAATACAGTGCAGTGTGGTGAAACACACCAGATCATTTGAACTTAATACAACAACATCTTGGTGCTGGTGAAGAATACAACGTGGCCCCTGAACAAGCGTTATTTGCATTCACTGACTTGACAAATGGGCACACATAAATAGCTGCAATTAGTGCAACTGCAGACTGGCTTAGACTTGGACAGGGGACAAACCATATAAATAGCTTTTTTGATGCAACAAACATTAGCATTGCAGAGCTACAACGTGTGCAGGATGAAGTTCCCAACATTTAATGGTTTTTGGAGATTCAACTTTACAGTATGATGATGCTTGCACAGTGCAATTTATGAGAGGAAGATCCTTTAGCTACAAGAGTGTTAGCAATAGCATTCAATGACAGCGGATTCATGACTCATTTATGGCTTTTCGGCATCCATTTCTGGCTTTGGACTGATAACATTAACCAATATCATCATGTGGATTTACTGTACTGTGCTTAATTCCATCCCTCAATAAAAGGTATTTACATTATGGACTGAGTATTTGTAACTAAGAGTGAGTTTCACTCAAATTGTAATCTATAAACCATTACAGTTCCCAGGCCTGCTAGCTGCTGCTTGATTTAACATGATTTGTGGAAGTTATTATTTTATCTTAAAGGAGCAGTGTGTAGGATTCAGTGGCATCTAGCGATGAAGTTGCACCCCTCACTTTCCAAGCATGCAGAAGAACCTACAGTGGCCTTCAGCTTCAGCAGAAAACTTCTGCGTCATCCTGAAAACATTAAGGCCACAGCGATGTTTATTCTTGTTTTCTACCGTCATCTGTCCTGATTTCATTTAGCGTCTCCATGTTTTTGCTTCTTTACTGACGAGGATTCATGCTCCCTTCATTTCTTTTGTGCTAAATAATAAGTATGGTCCTCCATTTGTTCAAATTTGGATTCTCAAACTTCTCACAACACTAAATGGTTAGCCAGCAGCATCAACAACCACTTATTCCTCCTCTTTCTTCTTCTTCTTCTTTCAACCGGTGCATCCCTACCACCGAATTCAAACTGCCACGTCAACATATAAATGTGAAAGGCTCTCTCTAGAGCCAGTGTTTGGTTTGTCCGTTCTGGGCTACTGTAGAAACATGGTGGAGCACCATGGCGGACTCCGTGAAGAGGACATTTATATCTACATAAGGAGCGGGTCCTCTTCAAGGAGCCGGCTGCCATTTTTCTACACTAGCCCAGAACGGACAAACTAAACAAAGGCTCTAGATGGGGCCATTCCTGTTTTCACTTTTTCGCATCGGCCACCGTAGTTATCTTACACACTTGGTACACTGGAAAAGTTTCAGTTGGTTGCAATCTGCAATCTCACCGCTAGATGTCGCCAAATCCTACACACTGCTCCTTTAGGATAAATTGTGCTATTACAACAGCTCTAAGTAAAGTTGCTGACTTTTTCCATTTACACTCAGATTTTGTCCAGTTGGCTTTAAATATCTATTCATAAATTAAAAAAACAATGCATGCATATACCACAAATACAAAAAAACAACAAAATCATTAAAAAAATATTTAAGAATGAAACTGAGATGCTGACGGCTTTGCAGCCCTGTAAATGCTGTTAGTTGGTATTCTCCTTTGTGGTGATGGTGACAAGCTGCTTGGCTGCCTTGGCAATGTCATAAGCACATTGGATGACCTGCTGGGTGACCAGCTGCATGTCCGGTCCTGGGCAGGCCTCTGAAGGCAACGCCTTCCTGCACTCATGCTGAAGTCGGTACGCACTGGAGGTCAACAAGCGCAGAGAGCCTCTCACAGTCTCTGAGCGTGGCTTCTGCAGAGTAAGGTTAAAATGTCTTAATATTAACAGGCGGTGTTTGTTCAAACGTCAACAGATTTGTACAAAGAGAGGCGGTAAAGTGCAGATCCTTTAGAGCCACATTGACCTCTGCTGGCTTGAATCTGGCCCGAACCTATTTTGGTTTGTCTACCATTCACTTTTTTCTTTTAACACACTTAAGAAAATGTATATTTAACACACAAGAATATATACATTTAGGTGCAATTCATTACTTTTTGATTAGAGTGAAATAATACATCAGGAATTGGCACAACAAAAATGCTTGTAATGCCTTCCAAATAACAAATAAAAAACGAAATGTCTGCCTGGTCCACTCTCTAAAAGCAATATATCTACATACTTGTTTCCATACCTTGGGAAAGAGGGCAGCCATTTCTATTACAGCCACATGTATTCTTTCTGAGCAGGGTATGAAGCTGTGAAGAGAAAAGATTTGTCAATGAGTTCAACATATTGGTGTCACATTCATAAAAATCTCAAAATTATAGAACGAACATTGATAACATATCAATTAACCAAAAGCTCTTACATGCAAGTCAAGGTACTCTATAGTATTCACACCACACCGTGCATTATCATCTTCAACATCAACAGAACATGCTATTTAACAAACGTTTTCTTTTAGCATTGTAAGTACAAGGCAGTTTTATTCCATGGCATATTTTTGTATTAAGAAATGATGGCTCCACAGCAGAAAAAAACATCAACCTGTGTTACATGAAATTGTCACCTATATATCAGAAGCAAGTCACTGCAAAGATGTAACTCAACTTTGCATCAATTAACTGAAACAAATTCAAAGTTAGCACATTGAAGAAAAAGAGATAGCTTGTTAGCAGGTGAGGCAGGAGAAAAGGGGTGAGTCAGAAACTGTGTGAGGGAGAGGAAAGTAAAACTGTGCCTGGGAGGCAGGGACAGAGGCCAGAGTACCAGGAGGTGGGGTCAGGGGAGCGCAGGCTGAGCGGCTGAAGGGGAGGGGGGGCCTTCTCGGCCCAAGGCACCAGAGTGCTGAAACATCCCAGGCTGTGCCTGAGCCGACGCACACCTTCACGCTCACATGGTCTGCTCACAGGGGTGAGGGACGGGGAGACCAAAACAACATCATAACAGCAGAGCAGAGTGGAAGTAGAATGAACAGTGAAGATAACAGACAAAAAGGGGAAATGATGGGAGATAAATGCAACTAAACATAACAGAATAATGATGTATGTAAAAGGAACTGAATGGAAGCAAGGGAAATGAAAGCTAAACAGATCCTAAACTGATAACTCTTCTGATTCTGACCTGTCATGTTTGTTCTCCTGAGCAGCTCGCAACAGCTCTTGGATATTCTTGGTGATCTGCTCTGTTTTGCGGATGACGTCCTCTGTGCTGGGAAGCGCGGGGTCTGACTCCATCTCCAGATCATCCAGCTCAGGGATAGAGCTGCCATCCCCCAGCCAGCCGCTGCTCCTCAGCCTCGCTCTCCTGCACAAACTGCACAGGGAACAAATAATCTCTACTGTAAAAAAAAAAACCTGCTTCTTGTTTTTACACCAAAGACAAAACAGCACATTATTTCACTTGAAAACTTCCTTTAAACTGTATTCAGGAGCCAGAAAACGGTCTTTCACTCATCACTTAGTAGGCCTACAAACCATCATTCTGGGTGATGCTCTTACCCCGAATCATCCATCTCAGAGTCATTGAATGTGTTGTCATAGTCACTTTCTGGCATGCTGCTTTGCTTCTCTAACTTTGAGGCCTAGAAGGAAGAGAGCAGACAAAAAAAAAATGATAATGTGTCTCGTGAAAGACGTCCCATGTCACTGACAATATAAACCAGAAACAGCTGTGGTGAAATCACAGTTTCAATGCTGGTCCACAAAGAACAAAAATATACATTGGAAATGTACTCCTTTTCGTGTGTTGTATGTCAAATTGGAATATAAACAAATAAAAGCGATGCAGACGACTCTGACTGAAACAAGCCAATAAAGCTGTGAAGCAAAAGCACATAATCAAGTTAAAGCGTTCAATATAGGATTAGTAAAACAGAGTTCAGATAGTTTACTCACATCAGTATGACATAATCACTGATGAAATGAAATTTGCCTGATCTTCTTGAGGCACAAAATCGTATTGGATCATCCAAGTGACTATGATCATCATCTAAATGTGACCATATGTTGAAATAAGGATGATTCATGGATGACAATTAAACAAAACAGTCAAACTAAAAGCCATTTCTAATAATCAGCAACATGTGGCTAGAAACATTACATCAGAACCATGAAACACAGCTTTACTCATCTCCAAACTAAAGACCCCATGCAGAGAAGTCAAGGATCAGATGAGTTCATGAACGAAACTAAATCACACAACAGAGGAATGCCTTATCTTCACACCAGACAGGCTCCACTGTGATCTGAGATGTTCATTGTAACTTAACTTTATGCAGTTTCACTATCAGACTCAAAGCTACATGTATAAACAGGAAGCAGAGACAAACAAGTACACTCAAGCCACACTCTTTCAATCCATGACCAAGAATCTAAACAAAATCCTCCTCTTGTATGCAGTACACAATGCAATGCAGCACACATAAGCTCGCCTCAGGAAATGTGATCAGCACATACATGTTTAGACAAATCTTTGTTCTGGCTGAACAGAAGATAAATCTTTTTAGCCTGTAAACAACTCCTGGATCACCACGTTGTTTGTGTGTTACTGGAGGAAGTGAGAGCATGCTGTTGGAAGCTCACTGTGCAAAATGGCCAAGCAGTTGTTAGAGACAGGATTAAAAAAGGACTTCTATTTATACTGAGAGTGTTTGAAATGAAAAATATGATGAGTTTAACAACTCAAAAGGTATAAAATATACATTTAACAATCTAATTTACTTGTTTTATAAAAAATGAAACATTAAAAAACTTTGTACAACATCATCTGCTACACAGGTTTCTGGAGCAAAGAAAGAAAGCATTATATTAGCAGGTGCTGCATCACAAGCGCAACTTTCTGCTCAACGTTCAGCAGTCAAACAGAGGTTTTGCCTTTGCAAAACCTCACAATTCCTGTTGTGTAGCCGCGCTGTGAGGATGAGGCTGATGAAGGCAGGTATCTGATGGTGAGGGCAGCTGGTGGGGGGGGCGGCTCATGCAGCAGGGCAGATAAGGAGCAGCGTACGGAGGACAGAGGGAGGTGAGGGAGGGGGGTGGAGGTAGAAATGTCTCCAAGTGGATTTGCTGCGTCCCACAAGATGCGGACCAAGTGGTGAGGATGTACTTAACCTTTTGAGAACTCTCGTCCTTCGACCAAGACAGGGTGGATGGAAATGAGGGGAGGGATGAAGAGGTGGTCACAAAAGCGCCCCTTTCCGTCTAAAGACAGGGTTCAAATCACATTTTAAGGACACAAATTTCTTAAATTAAAAAAGAAACAAACTAAAAAGTCAGATTAATGAGATTAGATGTTATGTCCAACTCTTCAAGTAAGTTGTAGGTTAACCGTATATTGAGAATGGAGTTGATGGAAAACTATATTAGTGCAATGAACATGACCATTAAATTCAAGATTAGAAAATTCTATTATTTTAGAGGGGTGATTTTAAAATAAATCAATGCTATGTAGTTGGTTGTTTTTTACAGATTATCCGGCTACATTTTTTCCCTGTACGGGAAAAAATATGGCAGGAGAGCCTGGGAGTTAATCCATTGAGAGAAAAATACCAGAAAACTATGATTCACGGCCTCAAATTGAACTGCATATTAATATATTATTTAAATCAAAGAGAGAATCCAAACAGATGAGAAGATGAAGTGAGTTTGTGAAATTATCATGCATTACAAAAACACAGAGTATTTGTATGGTAGTTTTAATGCTTCATCAACATAAAACACAGTACAAACCTTTAGAGTATATCGTAATAACAGCATCTCCTCGCGGTTACAGCTAAGTTTTGTTTGACAAACAAGCAGTACTCCAGTAAACAACAGATAATATGCAGATAATGGTTTTGAATATGGATCTGGACAAGATGAGATGTGACTGGCTGTGTCTAAATCTAAATGCATGGCATTGTGGTTTTGATGACTCCGTCTTTGATGCTGCAAAAAACTACCCAGTGGCAAATGAGTATGGAAAACCATTTTTAAAAAAACAAGGCAGAGAGAAGGGTTTGCAGACAGGGTGAAGACATGAAGGAAAGTCGTGGAAACAGGGCAGTGGAGAGGAAATGGCAAAGGAGAGCAGGGAACAGGTCTTACTTACATGAGGTGGGAAGGGTTGCAGGGTGGGGATGCCCTCCTCTGGGTAGGGAGTTTCTCCTTTAGGGAGATAGGGCTTCAGGCCTGAGCCGGTCTCATACATAGACATGGGCCGACTGGCCCGCGCAGACTGCCGGCGTTTCAGGGCTGAGGGGCTGGAGGGGTCGGGGTAGTCTGAACCGCTGGGGATCTGATAGATATTGGTTGGGACGTGCCGCCTGAGAGAGATGTTCTCGCTTTGCAGAGATTGCAGCTGGAAGAGACGGTCAGCAACACACTAAGAGGTGCTCTCAGCAAAGCAAGCTGTGTTCCCTATTCTGATCATCTTTACACAGCATAACATTTCAGCTTTTATCCCATTGTTCCTAAAATAGTCATATTATACTTTGACAGTCTGCTACTGTCAGCATGCTTACAGTCATTTAATCCTGCCAAGATTTTCATTTGGCAGGAATAAAACATCTTTGTGGGTATCATCTGATAAAATTTGAGAATCTAACCTTTAGATTTTTGTTATTCCCATGATACAGAAAGTCAATATTTGGATAAGGCTCTCACAAAAATGTATGACCAATATACAAAACCTGAAGCTATAACGACTTACAGAGTAAATCATGTATCATGGCTTTTGGAGCTTAAAGACTTAATCTTATGTTCTCCTTTAATATCCATAGAGTTGACCATCAACCTCCTAAAAATCATGGGGATAACAAGAATTTTGCTTTGGGAGGGATTTTCTCTTGGTCTAAAAAATGGAAAAAAAAAAGCAAAGCAAGTGATAAGCAAGCAAAAGATGTTATGTAGGTAAGCAACACAGGTGCAGTTTCAGTCAAAGATGTAGCCACAGTACAGACGGATTCATTTAAGAATTATGAGAGGATAAGAGGCATTCAAGGATGAACAAAATAATGTAGATTTTGTCAAGCATATAAGAGTTTTTTGGGGGAAAAATCTGCCTTAATTAATGCAACTATTTGCATTTAGTGCAAAGAATATGGTAGATCTGGTGTACTGGTCAGAAAGGGAGTAGCATGGTTTAGTTACTAAACTCTAATGACTGACTAACATGTGGTAATTTTAGTGAATCTGTTCAACCATAAGCTAACACAAAGCCAGATCACATCATCAAAACAATACGGTACGCTACAGTGCTGTATGTCTACTGCAGTGTCACAATGACCTTTGTGAGCAACCAGGAGTCACACAAACAGAATTAAGAGAGACAAATTATCTGCATGCTCTTTCAAAACAGCCAAATTAAAGCAATTTTAACATAAGAAAAAAAAATTCAACCTCACTGACAGGGGTTCATTTAAACAAAATAAAAAACGGTAACATGCTTAAAACACCTGTGGTGAAAAATGATCATTTTCAAAAGAGAATTGGGTTTAGCATGATTTAGATTACTAAATTGAAGCACAAATGTAACATTGTCATGTCTATAAATCAGAGGTTTGATGTAACAGAGTAACAGTATTCCAGGTTTGTATTGGCTGAGGTGTATGTTTTCTATGAACTCAATATGAAATGTGACCACTTAGACAACATGTCAAACCATTAATCCACATGTACTAAAAGGCTGTTACCAAAAACAACAGCTGGACAAAACATTCTACGCAGTAAACACAGTATATGTGATGAAGCAAGGCACACACATACATTTTCAGTTAGTCACTATGAAGGATTAAAAGTCACTGTCAATTACTTCATGCTTTCTCTTAAAACATGCTTGTTAGTAACATTAGACAGATTTATTACAAAAAGGGAGACTACCAGTAAACGTCTTTTGTTATTAACTGGGGGAAAGGGTGCATTTCTTCTCAAATTAAGAAAACAAACCAATAACAACAAAAAAAGAAAATCTCCAGTTTACATTCAAGCTTTGAAATTGAACATGCTGGCCAAAACAGAGGGTGGACCAGCAGGGTGTCACAGCAGCCTTATCTCGCAACACAGCATCCCTATTCAGATAGCTCGGCCTCCACGCCAGAGAGCGATCACGCTGGGCAGGAGAAGAGCTCTGCTGACCGCTGTGGCCCCCCCTCAGTCCGGCCCCCGGTGTTAGTGATCTTATTGGTGGAGCGCGGTGGATACCTTTTTCTGCATCAGCCTCAGCTCATCACTCAGGTTGTTGTTGGCTTTCATGAGGTGCTGGATCTTGGCTTCGGAGGCAGAGAGCGCAGTTTTCACCTCCATGTATTCATGCACAGTAATGGGGCCATCTGAGACGTCAGAGTCCAGGCTCTGTATGAGAGAGGGGTTGAAAACAAAACGGTAAAGGCACCTACAACGAGAGAGAGAGTCCTTCAGGCTTTGAATTTGTGAAAGTGATGCCATGATACCTTGGTCCTATCCCCTTTGCTCGAGGGGAGCTCGTGATCTGTATCCTCATCAGATGCCACACTATCGTAGTCGGGCTGGTCGTTGTCTTGGCTGTCACTGCAATGCCTGACAGCCACACTCTTCAGGATAAACTCAACATTGTCTAAAGGGGCACAGAGTGGAATAGTTACTTTATATCTGTGCTACACTTTAGTGTCAGTAAGATCTTGGATAAAGTACGAATAAGATGCTGACCTTTGGGACTGGCTATTGAATTCCCTTGTTGTCTGCGCTTAGCATCACTTAATATGTCAATCACAAGAGTTGCAAATTCATGTGCATTAAATCTTGCCAGCTTCTGTCGTCCCTAAAAAAGAAAAACAAAAGTCACATCATTGGCATGCGATCTAACTTTAAATGTGTTCAGAGGGAAACAATACAACATTTGCATGGGAGTTCTGTAAAGCTGACTCGCCTGGTTTCGTGTCGATGAATACTCTGGATTCACAGGAAGGAAAGGCACCACAGTTGTCTCCGTCACCAGAGTGCTGTGATTCTGTGTAGCCAACCACACTACAAATAGTAGGAGAAGGATGAGCTCAATGGTATACAGCTGCAACACCAGTGGTCAAGTATCAGTGTTGAGGAGATGCCAGTAGTAGGGCTGCACAATTGCCGATTAAGAGATAATCGCGATTATTTCGATCAATATTGAGATCACAATTATTCATTGATTTTAGAAACTAAATATTTTTATTGCACTTTCACATTTAAATCAACAGAACTTTGCTTTCACTTCCATGTTCCGCTACATTGCTGTTAATTAACAAATCTTTACATTAAAATAAGGTTCCAAAATAAGTAATATACAGTATAACTCTTCTACTCTGGACTGCAGCCACAACATTTAGGAACGTTTTTCACAGGCTGGCAATGTAGAGTGTGTGCACAGCGGCATGACAGCTCCCCAAAAGTGAAGCCAAAAACGTCTCGACCTCCCCCTGGAGGCTGGCTGTTAGTTTAAGAAGCGCTTGATTTGATATGCAACAGAGTTTTCTTTGAGCACACATTTTAAACGTCATTCATGTTCTCTTAATTTTGGGAGGCCAAAATCGTGATCTCGATTAATTGTGCAGCCCTAGCCAGAAGTACAAATGTCTCCCATGGATATAAGAGAGTTTTTACTGGATAATTCTACTTTACCTGCATCAGTCTCTCGTCTGTCCACCTCATCATACACATCCATGGCCAGCTCCTCGAATAAATGATTACTGAGCTGCATGAACATTAGCAAATGACAAATAGTTAGACTTAAGTAAGAGGAGAAAAGATGGCTCAGTACAGTGGGACTCTGCAAAAAATGCTTACAGATTGCAGTTTCTTCTTTGCTGCCTTGGCCAGTTCTGATAAATCTAAACTGCTAGAAAACAGAACATAACTTTTATAAAGGCACGCTGATGAACTGTTAGGTCGACATAATGCACACTTCATTCTGAGTTATACTTACATGTTCCTTATCCATCAAAAGAGAGCAAATAAAAAAAGATCAAATGTGTCATTTGAATTGAAAATGCACAATGATTGTTTTTACAGTGGCTGTTCTGCTCATTTGGAATTAAGAGAGTTGTTATAACAAGTTGAATAATATTTCTAATTATTGTTTGAGTATGTCATCTACTTCACTGGGCCGGTTTCCTTTAACTCAGACGCTGCAGCGATTTCAACAGCGTGTCAGAACAGGCTTCAGAGCAAAAATACAACCATAAATAACAGCCTCACTGTACTCGCTTTGTTGGCTCGATTCAAGTTAACCTAGACGCACGCTAATTCACAGACAAATCATTGAATATTGACATGCATCATGTTGACTTACAACTTGTGCTTTCTTACCTGTCAGCCATTTGTGGAACAATGAAGTGCTGGCTGTTTTTATGATCTGAAAGGAACAAGAATGTGCTGGATGACTGCCAACAACATCATTGATAGTTAAGAGAAACATTTAGTAAAGTATGATTTAATTATAATACATAAGCGGTATTCACAAAATAAATTAAATACAATGAGCAGGTGTTTTTATCTGCTTTGAGGGCCACATGGGTGAGATTTATCATCACAAATCAAGTACTCTTATCACAGAAAAGTGTACTCACAGAAATACTCAGTCACTCATTGTAGTGCCTTATTTGTATATATCTTTCACTCCAACCACACATGCACATGTTCTTTGACCCTTATCTTTTTAGTCATTTCAATAACAGATCTCTCCCTCTCTGCATACCTGGCTTTCTCCCACACAGGTAGAACGCCAGTCGATCAGTTAGTTCATACTGAATCTCCACCAATCGATCTGCCAAGTCATGGTGGCCAGCTTCCCTACAAAGGCCCAGGTTAAAAAAAAAGTGTGAAATCATATTTTGTGATTGTATTATAAAAGGTATTTTGAATTATTGAAAACAGCTAACCTTGCATAGTCAATGGGAGTTTTGCCATTGCTGTCAGGGGCTCCAGGATCAGCTCCATAAACAGTTAATAGTTCAGCCTGAGATATTTGTCCTGCCTTTGCAGCTACATGCAAGGGAGTGTTTCCTTTTTCCTAGAGGACAGGGTTGATTAACAGGACAAACCATTATGATCTAAGATCAACAGAGCGTTAAATGCAAAGATGAAAATTCTGGTTTTAAGTACAGCAGATGAATCTTACCGGGTGAAAAAAATTAGCTTGTGCTCCCAGGGATAGCAACCGCAAACAAGTCTCGAGATTCCCCGTGCGTACACTTGAGTGAAGTTGCTGAAAAAAATGAAACAACTATTACTATGAATCGATTAAGCTTAACTATAAAGCTTTGCACGAAAACATGTTTGTAGTTTTCTCTTAATGACACTGAGCAGCCACTTCTCCTCACCTTGCTCAAATCCTTGGCTGTCGAGCTGTCGTCTTCCCGGCAAGGCATGCGATGGACAAATGCCAGCATTTGATATTTGGCTTTTATAAACTCTGATTTGTTTGGGCTTTTGGGACAAGATGAAACATAGAGAAAGAGGCATTTGAGTCAGTGGCATAGATTAACCTTGGAAGTTCAACAATCATTTTTCTGTTCATTGAACTAACATCTGTGTTAACATTTTCTAACAATAACGACTCACTGCAGCTTGTCCTGAGGGTTGGCCTTGCGTTTTCCACTCATCACTGATGCAGGGTCCAGCAGAGAGTGCTCCCATATTGAATTCGCTCCATTGCTGTATAATGTCTGAACCATCTAGGATGAAATGTAAAAGAACCTGTAAAATGTGTCCCAAAGTACAGAACGCTGACTGGCTTCTAACAGGTCCCTTCCTGAACAAACACTTTCTATATATGGACAAAATCAATACACCTTGGTGGGATCTGATGTACAGCTGTTGTCAACAGATTTATCTTGAGCAAAGACAGAGGCCTGATGAAATTAAAACTGCAGTAATACAGACTGTGTGCAAAGATAACGTGATCTCAAAGCATTTTGGGGAAAGACAATTCAGCCCTGTAGCACTCATTAACTATAAATAAGACAACTTCACAGTTGAAAGTATAAAGATATGTAGCTTTACACAAGTGAATAGTCGTATACATTTTCTACTGTGCGGGGTTATTACCTGGAGCTGCGTAGGAGGCCATGGTGTGTGCGTCACGTGGCGGACTTGGGAGCTGTGTCTACCCAGACTTCGATGAACACTGCAGCACTCATCGCAAATCAGCACACCCCTGTTGACCGAGGCCCAGCGAGGTTCTGAGAAGTAAGAGACAACCACAAAGTGAAAATCACAACACTTACTGATCTAATTGATGAATTCACAACTGAATAAAGATGTCATTTATAGGAGTAGCTAAAGGTACAATATTGTATCACCCGGCTCTCACAGGTTTGACTTGCTGTAGCTTCATTGGTAGTCTAAGATGAGTTAAAAAATGTATCACAAGTCAAGTCCTCTCTTCACATTTATTACCATTATTCAAATCACTGACATGCTAGACGGTAGCGACCCACTTCTCCTTTTTCCGTTCCTCTTGACTAGACCAAGAGAAACTCTTACATATGGTGTCAAAACTATTACAGACATGTGCTTAAAGGATAAGGCTGATGATGTTCTACATTTTTCTTATCATACAAATCCCAGAAAAAGACCAAAACCCATACTTAATAGATCTTATAAACAAGTATTGTCTGTGTAGCCAAACCTGATACAACTTATTGTTCTGTGTAACAGACTTTCATTGTTGTCCAAAAACTCACAGTCACACATCCATGAGCCACACCGTTGTACTAGGTGTACTATCATTAGATTAACTTGGGTATTGTAGTTAATCCCACATAAACCATCCTGCGGAAATACTCAGTCAAGCACCAAATGTGTATTAATCCCTGCCTGAAAACACTCCTAACAAATACACTATTTACTTCTGCTTAAGTAACATTTTAAGTTTTTGTTTTTTTTATCTTTAAAAAAAATATATGTAGCCTACACCTTAATTAAGATTAAATGGGCTTGTTTGTTCTAGTCTTTTTTAATGAGATTTTTTGAGTGCCACACTTCACCACTGGAAGCATTATTTAGGCTAATGTAACATGAATAGTTAACACAAATATTACAGACAGACAAATTCAGGTTAGATCATTGTTAAACCTTTTATTATCACAACATGCCTTGGGGAGGCTTTCACATGCAGACACAAACACAACCTAACTAGAAGTAAGAAAAGAAAAGAAAAAAGCCAAACCCCAGTTGGCTATAATAGTCATGTAAGACCTTTTTGACACCATGTTTAGGTGAAGCCATGCACTGTGTTAAAAGGAAGTGAAGACTAGCAGTTGTAGGTTGAAGCACCTCAATCTTATTGTTGAGCAATAGAGCAGCTTCCTCTTCCAAAACATTGTAAAAACAAAATAACAGACAAATGCTACAGTATCAATAATTTCTGTGCTGCATATTCAGGAAATGCATAGTTAGAGAAATAGAGAGAGACAGAGGGGACTCATGAGATACACTATACTCTCTCTGTGACCAAAATAAATATGTTTACTTAACCACGACCTATTTAGCACGCTTCATCTAATACAAATGTCACAGAGCTGTGCCGTCTGCCGTTTACACAGAGACTCTAACAGCCAACATTTCAAGACCAAAAATACTGTAAATTCATATGACACTCGGATAACCGATAAACTGTTAAGCAGATTGGGTGTCTGGCACTGTGACAGGACAGTGAAGACAGTAAGTGTCTTAAGCAGCAGCTGATGTGTAGGAGGAACAGCTGCACGGGGTGCTGGTCAAATTCTGGCACCTGGTCCCCAGTGTTCAGAGTCTCCTCTCCACCAAGACCTGAGAGTTGGTGCTGACATGCCTCTTTTACTCTTTCCTCAACAAGTGCTGCTAAATTTAATACCATATCTTGAAACTCTAAAAATATTCACAGCCAACAACTGGTAACAGCCGTATGGAAGGGCAATCCAGGCCAGCTGCTGTGAAGACCTGAGGGGTTTTAACTAGTCTGAACAACACAATGATAGACAAGGTACTAAAACTGGAGTATTACTGAATATTTAGCATACTTGTTAGTATTTCCTTGATTTTTCTTGTGAAATAGGAAAGTAACCTCAATTGGGGTATTCATTTCTAAAAAAGAACATTTCTAAAAACAATTTACATTTTACTCTTACAGTATATCACATTTACAATATATTGTGGTGCCACAATAGAAAAAAAATATCTTCTGCATTGAAGGCACGCAGTCTATTCACTCAGCATCCTGTTTTGCTTCCTGTGCCTGCTGAAAAACATCACGTCACTTCTATATAAATGAGACTCCTGAAAGTACCTCTCGAACAATGCAACTATTACTTGTTCGGCCTTCACAGAAATGTCTGATTGTAAAAGCTTAATTCCATTTTTCTCTCATCCCTACAATACTATTTACCATTACCATTATTTAACAAATAAATCTCTATTACAAGATGCTGGTATTACTCGGATTACATATAATGGACACAAGATTAAGTTGTCTTCATCTGGACTAATAAATCTCCTGCCAATCAATACAGATACCAGAGTGCAGTGATGTAATGATGATGTAACAATTGTTTGTAAATGTTTAACAATTTGTTTTTTTTAAGACAGCCTTTCACAGTTAGGATCAGTGGAGGAAAAAGCCATACCATTAAGCGTCCTTTCATTCAGTCATTCCTCATCAACACAATTAGTTAAATTCAGTCACACATTGTCAACATGGGATAGGCTTCACTTTTACTACCAATACCCCTGTGTGGTGTACCAAAAGCAGCCTGACAGGAGACCACTGACTTGTAATCACTGATGCATCCTGGTGAGAGCTTACAGAGCAGAGTTTCCTGCTCCAGGATGAGATTTCATAATGGATGATTACATTTCAAACTTACTGGAAACGTTTGCATGCCATAGACATTATTCCATATACACATATGGTTTGTTACCTGTGACAAAACAACTGTGCAATTAATTATATAGATAGATAGATAGATAGATAGTAACTTTATTAATCCCAAGGGAAAAATTGTTAAAATAACTTGTTAGATTAGTCAACTAGATAAAGATAAAATCACCACTACAAAATAATAATGGCACAATTCATATTACAGTTTTTAAATTGTCAGGTAATACACCACAAATCTATACTATATATTGGTGCTGAAGCTCTTATAGATAGATAGATAGATAGTAACTTTATTGATCCTGAGGGAAATTCAAGTTTCCAGCATCACAGTTCCATCGTGCAAAACATGTTAGTAAAAAGGCAGTAAAAAAGTTAGTAGTGCAAAGTACAAAAAAATATACCAGATATAAAAATACAAGGAGATGAAGAAAACTGTTAAAAGTGAATATAGTGCATAGTAACAGCTGTGATACACAACTATTAAAAATGAATATAGTGCAGAAGAGACTGTTAAAAATTAGTATAGTGCATTATTATAATAGACTAGAAAGGTGTTGTACAGTTTGATGGCTCAGGGGTCAATATATACATTGACACATATAGGAAATGCCTGTCTGATTATTTAAAGCAAGTAACACCGGATGGAAACAGTTAAAAACGACAGCTGCTTCAGGGTCTAATTGCATCCTCAAACCAGGGAGCTATAACGTTAGAGACCTGTCAACAACACTATAACAACTTGTTAGTATACTGTTTATCTAACTCACTGTAGAGAAGAAGAAACCAGCATGGGTCAGCACTGATAATCTGATTTAAACCTGAGGTGTGAAGGTTGCTAGGTTACTTGATGGACCAAACATCTTTATTTAGGTGTGAGTTTGCTTACCTGGGACATTACAGTCAGCGCAGAGCTCGGTGTTTCTCAGGCGTTTAGACATCCTTTACTCAGGAAGAAATGCCTCTTTAAAATGAGCCAAGTGTTATGTCCTTTGCGTTGTGCCAACCATTGATTACTCTCTGTGGAGGTGCCTTCCGCGTTAGCTACACCTAGCTAATCAGCTAAAAACAACCCAACCCAACTTACTCGCCTTTTCTTTTTGGCTAGCGTTAGCGTTGCAACCATTATAACGTTACCCGACAAGAGAGTCAGAAGGCACACTGCTGGTGTCTGTTAAGTTAGCTGACTTAGCACCTGATTAGCTGACTAGCCTGCTGTGATCGTGTCTGGTAGTTTACTCTTCAGTCTCTGGTGGTAGACAGTATAGACAGAGATGTGTCGGTAGCGAACGAGCCGGTTCATTGAGCCGACTCTTTTAAGTGAACGTATGCACGCTCGCGTATGGCCGGAGTCTCTGCTCCTCTGCCTGCTTGCCTTCACTCACACACCGCGCCATTCTCGCTGTCTCGCTTCACCTCTACACTTGCATGCGCGCACACTACACACTGCAGAAGAGTTAGTTTAGCTCTGAGAATATCTAGTGAATGTAGAGTGGACGTTTGTGCAAAAATAACTGCTGCAGCTCCTCCAGACCAACAGAGGTTTTCCGTGTCTTGTGAAGTAACGGGGCTCCGCAGCGAGAAACGTTATCGTCTCCGACCAAAACTCCGGTGTCTCCCCTGTTCCCTCCGGCCGCGTCGGGAGGCTGAGGAAGGAAAAGCCAACACTATGATCAGCAGTGATCATGGAGAGACCTTCGTCTGGTCAGTTAACATTACTGCCAAGCAGGTGAAATATAGAGTGATATTGTGGTTTTAGCTGACGTGTGTCGCCTCACTGTTTTGAGCGATGCTCGTTCATGTCTATGTAGAGCGAGCACAAGCGTGAGCCCGACACTGACTTTAGTTTACTTAACGGCCACAGGTGTCGCTGTTAACAAGCATTTCTGAATCTTACAAACAGTCCCTTTAATTAATTCAAGGCAGAATGATAGGACGATCTTCTCCACGCCACGGGCACTCCATGCACTGACTGTGACGGAATGTTGTGTTAATGACGTCCGTACGACCAATCAGGTGATGACAGACAGGATCATACGATCAAGCAGGGAGGGGCGGTGGTGCGCGGCGCGCTGACGGTCTACAGTTACAGTGCAGGAGGAAGAGGAGGAGAGAAAGAGAGAGAGGAGTGCGGTGCGCGAATAGCAGACAAGATGAGTGACAGTCGGAAATGAAGCAGCATGTAAAGTTATGGTATTCTGGAAATTATAAGGTTTAGTATAATTATATAGAATAATTGAAGTGATATATGTCCACACATACTAATGATAGGTCAAAACAGCGCTAAATTTGGCTGAATTATAAAAAGGCAGAAGTGGTAAAACGAAGAGCTGTTTGGGAGCCGAAAGAGCCGGCTCTTCTTGGTGAGCTGAGCCAAATGATCTGGCTCACTAAAAAGAGCCGGGATTCCCATCACTACAGCATAGAGCTAGAGCGATCCCTGTGGCAGCTGCTGCCACTGTGACCTAACGTCTGTGGGCAACTGTGCCCCAAAGCTATACCTCTCAGGAAATAAACTTCTCCCCAGCTCCCCCAGAAATAACACCTCTTTTTCTCTCTTTCGCTTAGATGAAAAAAATACCATCGTTTTACAGCTAGAGTTAAGAATATAACTTAAATATAACACAATATGTTTTGTTGGGATTGTTGGGCGGAACACAACCTGATATAACTAACTGAGGGCAAAATACACTCAAACAGTACGAGTAAGCGCGTTTGATCTATGCACCTTTCTGACACGGTACAAAAAGAGTACTTTTTAAAACTCATGATGTGATGGACGCCACCTGGATTTACGGTTTATCTGTTAAAATACCACCCGCACATCAATATCATTACTGTACTTTTACTTCAATAACGAGAAAACAATACATAAACAGTATTAAACAACTGAAGTCAGCCTTAAGACGTCGTTATGTACATTTACACCGTGGTACCACTCAAGTAGTGATGTGTTGGTCGCGAACGAGCCGGTTCAAAGAGCCGGCTCTTTTAAGTGAAGATAAAAACCGGCACCCGTCCGAGAGCCGTTTTTTTTTTTCCTTTACTTAATTCAAGGCAAAATGATAGGACGATCTTCTCCGCGTGGTCTACAGGTACAGAGCAGGAGGGAGAAGAGGAGAGAAAGAGAGAGAGGAGATTGGTGCGCGAATAGCAGACAAGATGAGTGAAAGTCGGTAACGAAGCAGCATGTAAAATTATGTTATTCTGGAAATTATAAGGTTTAGTATAATTATATTGAATAATTTAAGTGATATATATGCACACATGCTAATCATAGGTCAAAACAGCGCTAAATTTGACTGAATTATAAAAGGCAGAAGTGGTAAAACGAAGAGCCGAAAGAGCCGGCTCTTCTTGGTGAGCTGAGCCAAATGATGTGGCTCACTAAAAAGAGCCGGAATTCCCATCACTAGTCTCACGTACCCCCCCGAAACGTAAAAGCGACGATCTCATTTGAAAACTTATAGGTATAACAGTCAATTTATTGTCCTCTGGACCTACAACGTTTGTTTTGTTAATGTCTGCAGGACAAAATTGCGTTAAAATTACATTATATAACATATTGAATGCATAAAAGCGTGTCACAGAATCACGTTAATATGGGAATTATACTTTTAGTTGGATGTTTGGGAACCCCCATTCGGGACATGTTGAATGGTTCCGTCCTACTGGAACTGACTATTCCTTGTTTTCCCCTAAAGGCGGTGGTTTTTATTTACACATCATTTCTGTCGAGTATTTACCAAAGAAATACTTGTTATTACACATAAATTAAGCTCCGTTTTAAAGGGTAAGGAAGCCGGTCTTAACGAGATTGTATTAATTAGATAGTGAGTGCATTTCTATATAGGGCACCCCTGTCAGTATTGGGTAATGCTGCTGGCACTTCCTTGTTCAAAAGTTTTATTATAGAGGAAAGGCTTGTTGGAAAGTTAGACATCTCGACGTTGTTATTGTGGATTATTAAAGCCATGGATCATATGTATCGTGGTGTAAGTACCGTGTAGCTGTCGCAGTGTTTCCATGGCTACTAGGAGCAGGCTAACGTTGCACTGAGCGGCTCCGTGAAGAGAGAAGATGTCCACGGCTAATGTTAGCGAAGACATCCGAGAGAAGTTCCCTCTGCACTCCGCCGTGTGGGAGAACGACTACCGGACTCTGGAGCAACACATCACCTTACCACAGGTTGGTAAAAACACGGTTTCACACCGATACCAGCTAGCTAGATGACTAGCTGTTAAATCATCCAGTACAAAGTAGGCCAGTCGTGTTGACAGATGCTCTGTTGTTGTGCCACACACACTGATAACATTTGAAATGTCTATGAGTCTAAATGTCTCCTCACTAAGATTAAGAAGAAGTGGATCATATCAGTCCAGTTCTGAGGTCTCTACACTGGCTTCCTGTCTCTCAGAGAATTGATTTAAAAAATACTCCTGCTGGTTTACAAAGCACTAAATGGTTTAGGGCCAAAATACATTTCTGATCTTCTGCTATGTTATGAACCATCCAGACCTCTCAGGTTCATCTGGATCAGGTCTGCTTAGTGTCCCCAGAGTCACAACTAATCATGCAGAAGAAGAGTTCAGTTTTTATGCACCAAATATCTGGAACAAGCTCCCAGAAACCTGCAGGACCAACTCCAACACTGAGGTCTTTTAAATCAAAGCTTAAAACTTTCCTGTTTGCTGCTGGCTTTTATTAAACCAGATAATGATCTTATATACTGCACTAGAGCTTTTACTCTTGTGTGTTATACTCTATTTTAGCTTCTATCCTAGCTTTTATTTTCTAATCTTTAATGTTTTTATAACTGTTTTAATTATGTCTTAATGTTCTTTTGCACTTTGTCGCAATGTTCTTGAATGTTTATGTAAATCACTTTGAATTTGCCTTGTTGTTGAAATGTGCTATACAAATAAAGCTGCCTTGCCTTGCCCTTGAGGACATAGCTAGTCACCCATCAACAGGTCTGGAAATTTACTTAAAACATGTCTTCCAGTACAGATTGAAAGCCTTATTCCAGCTGTTACTTTATAGGCTTCTAACCTAATTCATTAGATTACTCAAACACTTTATGATCTGACTGGATATGATAATAATGCACACAGTGCACTTTCATAGACTAAGCTACTGGAGTTACCCTGCACTATACTCATTTTTAACAGTCTCTTCTGCACTATATTCACTTTTGTAATAGTCGTGTATCACAGCTGTTACCCTGAACTATATTTACTTTGAACAGTTTGCTTCATCTCCTTGTATTTTTATATCTGGTATATTTTTTTGTACTTTGTACTTTGTACTACTAACTTTTTACTGCACTATGGAACTGTGATGCTGGAAACTGGAATTTCCCTCGGGATCAATAAAGTTACTATCTAGCTATCTATCTATCTAATCTAACAAGTTATCTTTAATAATTTTTCAAAAGCATCAATAATCTCATTGTTTTCCCTCTCAGTAACTCATCACAATACATATTATGTATTGTTGTAATATAATTACTTATGAGCCGGTCGCTATAATTGTTACTACCCACAGCAGTGCTGATCAATAACACATTTACCTCAGTAGCATGACTCATTTGAGGACCAGACATGATGCTCAGCCTCGTCAGTGTATTGACTCCTGCAGTCCTATATCATTACCAGTGATGACCTAAACTTATGTGTGTTTCTCTCCTTTATTTTTTTCAGAATGACATCGAGGCGGTGGATCCCAGAGGTCGGACACCTCTGCACCTGGCTGTGTCGCTCGGGCACCTGGAGTCAGTGAGAGTCCTTCTGAGACACGGTGCTGAAGTGACTAAAGAAAACAGCATGAATTGGACGGGTTAGTCATAAAACTGGCTACATAATGGATAGAGAACACTTTGATATCATGAATGTTTCTTTCATTTGTCTTGTAGAAATGCTCTTAGAGAATTTGCGGGTTGTTTGATCACTTAGAGCCCCTCTCACATTAACCTACGCATCATCTGCTGTTAATGGGGTTTCTGGTAAAAATGCACATCCACTCCTCTGACGGCACTGAAACAGTTTCACTTTCCTTTGTCATTACGTCATTGTTGAGGTTTTTTAATGGATAGTTGCTACACCCAGGGCGCAGATGCTGTTATCTTTAAAAGGTTTAGTGGTTTGTTTATACTTGTTTGTCTCTGTGTAGTGCTGCAGGAGGCGGTCAGCACCGGAGATCCAGAGATGGTTCAGTTAGTGCTTCAACGCAGAGACTACCTCAAAGCCTCCACTGCTCTGGGAGGAGTGCCTGAGCTGCTGGCAAAGATCCGAGAGGTTTTACCTTATACAGTTCTCTGTTTTCTTGTCATCTTTCTGTACGTGTGCCTGGAAACAATTACAGACAAAGGAAATAATTGCTCTGTCTATCTTTTCATCCAGTCTCCAGACTTCTATATGGAAATGAAGTGGGAATTCACCAGTTGGAGTAAGTTCTTTTGTATATGTTTATATATATCATAAAAGTAAAGTAGACCATGTGTGCATAGTAACCTGTTCATTTAGTACAAACAGGCTGGTTATCAGCATTAAGTATGCAAAAGAAGAAAGTATATACAAGTGTTTTCTATTGCTGTACCCTGCAATTAAATATCCAAACCATCATGCAAGAAAAATTACATACCTGCCTCTCGGTGGGGCAAGCATTTGTTTTGGTTTCGTATTGAGTGACATTGTTTTTCATGCACGAGACATACTTTCATATGCTGTTACTTCACAGTCCCTCTTCTGTCCCGGGTTTGTCCAAGTGATGTTTGTCGCATTTGGAAAAGCGGCGCCAGCCTTCGAGTGGATGCCACTCTTCTAGGCTTTGAAAACATGACTTGGATCAGAGGGCGCAGGAGCTACATCTTCAGAGGAGATGGTGTGTGCGCTTTAAGTCTCTTACACACAAAAAAAGAGTTCCCTGTATGATTGGTATTATTTTCTGTAAAATGATTTAAGTCTATCCCTGTCTGTATGTTTACAGATTCATGTGCAGAGTTGATGGAGGTGAACCATGACGATGAAGTCGTGGACACCGAACGCTTCAACATATCACAAGAAATCGAGGATGTCACGCTAGAGTCAATGCAGCCAGCTGAACAGGAAGTTGCCAAAAGGTTGACAACTCCTATTGTCAACACCTACTTGGATACCAAGGACATTGCTTTTGAGAGGCAAGAGTCGCATCTTTTTTCTGTTGTCTTTTTTCTCACAACATGCATAGATCTAACTTCCTTTGATCAGCCAAGAACAAACTCCACAGTGACATCTCATGACAGCTTCATATTTGTTTTAATGTCATTACTCCCTGAGTGAGGTTACTGTGTAAACAGTGATGCCATTAGACTTATTTAATCATCATTTTGCACTGACGTTTGGATGATATTCACATATCATTCTGGCATCTAATTGTCTGACATGCAATATTTACACTGACTTATTCATCCAAAGGTTGTCTGACCCGGTGTAACCCTACAAACTAAGAACTTACAATAGATATTAATAATGTGAGCAAATTTAACTAGGCGTGTTAGTCATACATCATGTAATTAGCTTGAGGTTATATTTTATTTGTCTTGATATTATCTTGCTAATCTTCATCTGGATAATGTCCTTAAACACAGGTGACATTTCGACTTGTCAAACAAGTCAATAATTAATTGAGGCTATAAGGAACATACGTATCTTATTTAAAAACAAAAGTCAACACTGGACTGCAACACTGCTAAAGCCTCTAAAATGTGACAACAATAATAGTGGATTTTGCCTGTAATGATGCTTTTGTTCTCATAAATTACAATTTTCACAGGAACAAGTCCGGGATTTGGGGTTGGAGAGCTGACAGAACTGAATTGGTCAATGGATTTGATGCGAAGGTTCGCAGAAGTTTTATACGTTTCCTTTTAATTACAACTAAAGATTAGCACCACTTAAAACTATGAAGCCCATTTGTAATAGTATATGACTTTATATTCTGGTTGTTTTCTCAGGTTTTCAGTGTGAACAACGTAAATGTGGTAATCAGGACGAGGACAGAGCATCTCACAGACGAGGAGAAAGTCAGGATAAAAAGTAGGTCTAAAGTATTCTTTATGTAAGACTTTTCTCTCCGTCTGTGAATATATTCTCAGCATATAGATGTTAATGATGTAAATGTTTGACTTTTGTCCAAAAGAATGACAAACCTACATTTGACGGAAACTGAATGAGACTTCTGAAGTTCAACTTTTTTTATTTCAAAGGTGAAAGGAACATCTTGGAGTCTCTGCTTGGGACTGTGGAGCAGCACATAAGTGCACAAGGGGTAAGACGTGCATTCGGTAACTGCATTAAAGTGTTTTGTTCCCACCTGAAAGCTGATTTGATACGAGTGCTCGACTTTACAGGATCTGACTCTTGAGTATGCAACTGCCACCAATCCCACCGCCATCACTCCAGAGGAATACTTTGATCCCGACTTTGACCTGGGGAACAGAGACATCGGCCGACCCATTGAACTGAGCATTCGAACACAGAAGTAAGAAACACAGCTTTATGGACAAAGAAACATCATACTTTATTCCTCATTGCTGTGTGTTATTTATATCAATAAATTAAGTTGTGTGCACATTTGAATGGCATTTTTGCTTTAATCTTGTCTCACACAGGTTCAAAGGTACGCTGTACATGAGCGAGGAACATCCTCTGTCCCTGGTGGAGCAGGTGACCCCCATCATCGACCTCATGGCTCGGACCAGTTCCCATTTTGCACGTCTACGAGACTTCGTAACCCTGAAGTTTCCTCCTGGATTTCCTGTTAAAATAGGTATGTGACATTTCCATCAAGTTAAATAGAAACTACACTTTCAGGAAGCACATAAAGCCATCATCTCATTCCCCCTCTGAAGTCTTTTGTGCTTTCCTCGGTTGCAGAGATTCCCCTGTTTCATGTGCTGAATGCCAGGATTACATTTGGTAATGTCAATAAATGCAGTACCGAAGAGGAGGCGATCCCAACACCAGCAGCCACGCCAACATCCTCAGGAGAAGAGGAAGAAGCTGCAGGTTGGAATGCAGCCAGTTTAACCATTAAATTTGACAGTATTTCAAAATAATTACATATCTGTGATTCCTAAACCGCTTTCCTTTTTTCATCCGTCCACAGCACTGCCTCTGTTTCAGGTGTGTCCTTCAGTGTTCGAGGTGCCCGTCAGTTACCACCGCCGAGGAGGCAGCCGACTCGCACCCATGTCCAACAACGACGAGGAGCTTCTACAGTACGCCATCCATCAGAGTCTCCTGGAGTCTCGCACTGCGCCGGGCCAGGTCAGAACAATAGTCACTCAGCTCTTTTGCAAATACCTCAACATACACAGGTCTGTTCTTATCATTCTTCGCATGCGCTCCTTTGTTTGTGTCATTGTAGGAGGAGGTGGATGACGCAGATGGGGAATTCACTGATGTAATGCCCAGTAGCCAGAGTGACAGGTAAAAAAAACAGATTACATCTATGTAGTATGTGTCAGGAAAAAGCCACCGAACCAAGCTGGATCTCACTTTCTCCTGCCAATGTCATTCTAGGAGTATCCCAGAGGGGGTGCTAGTGGAATTCGGAGACAGCCCCAGCACTGTCAGCTCCCCTTCTGCCTCCAGCACCGACTCAGAGCTCCGCCTAGCCATGGAGCTCTCTGCACGGGCCCAAGAGGAAGAGGACAAGATGAGGAAGCAGGAGGAAGAGGAGTTGGAGATGATCTTGCAGCTATCACTCACTGAGAAGTAAAAGGAACAAGAGGGAATAATAATAATGCAACTTTTTCCAGATCCAGAAGCAACCACCACACCTCAATTTTCCTTCTTAACCACTGTAGTCATCTATGCAACTGCAGGTTTCTTTCTGTAGCAGACCATTCTTGCACAGGCAATATCAGATTCTCGCTATCCAATATTTTCCAAAATGTATTTTTGGTAAGAGCATACTCCTTTTATATTTCTATCTCAGCATAGTGTGTCTCCATCCTCGAGCTTAATTCACGGACTCTTCGGGCGGCTCTAGTTTTTATTTATTTTCTATCCAAATCGGAGTCACAGCAGCAACCCACGTGTGTTGATCACATTGTTGTCCAGAGTGGGGTCAAATCAGTGGAATTAAGGTTCTACGAAACAAAATGAATACTCAAGGGGACTTCATGTAGCGCTGACACTCAAATATGGCACTTAAAGGTCCAGAGCACTGTTGTTTTTTTGTTGTTTTTTTCCCCTGGTACCTGAAAACAGCCTAGCCATATAGAAAGCTAATAGTACTGTGGACCTAAAGGGACATATTTGAGTTTTTTCACTGCAAAGTCTTCCTACAGAGTCACTTTGTTGAGGACCGTGGGCTCACTGAATAACGGAAATCTCAGGGTTCCAGTTTTACAGATTTTCCCTTCACTTTGGAATTAGTTTGTAAATCTATCGGAAATGTTTCTTTGGTGCGAAATAGTATCACACATGCATATCAGCCATATCAATATTAAATCAGAAAGTTGGGTTCATTAAGTCAAAGCTTCATAAGTAAATGCATTTTCTTGTACTTTGTGAATGTACACTCTGCAGTTGGGTAAACAGGAGCATGTTGCTGTGAGAGAAACTTTAAATCAGCTGCATGGTAACGTGATATCTCTGCTGCAACAAGGATGGGGTTTAACTTTCCCGGCCTGATTTTTTTTTTATTGGACATTTTCTCAGATTTCACAGCGAGACGTATTTTTGTTAACTGTCACTGAGCAACTTCACCTCAGTTCAGAAGCGCAACAGCAGAGAGCCGTCTGTCTGCGGATTTACAGCCGTCATGCAGTTTAAAAGCAGTCACGCCACCAATGCTGCAGAGATTATTCAGATTCCTTAAGGCAGTCTGTTCGCCTTTTGTAGCCACGAACAACTCTTGACCTCTGAGCAGAAGAAGAGACAGCACAGACTCTTAAGATCAAGCATGCCTGCCATATGTAGGATTAGTTTCTTCAGCATGTGCCAAGGGATTTGCTTTGATCTGACAACGCTTGGTGGGGGCGAGAGGTGGTGACGATTTTGATGTGGTGCCACTTATACTAAACTTTTGAACAGATTTTTTAATTTTGTAAACTTAAAAACAAGATGAAGAGGTTTCAGTTGTACCAGGGTGATGCTGAGTAACATGCATTAACCACTATAGTTGATTTCACTGACTACCAACCACTTATCGAAGGTCTCTCTGCGTAGCTGCAGCTGAAAAACGACTTATTATATAATAAACAAATTTCCAATCTGCTTAACATTCGACTTTAAAAAGGCTAGCTTTGGTTAATGTAATGCAAATCTTTGTAATGCACCCTTTCAGCTGCAAAGTTTTTTTTTTTTTAATATGTTAAAATTTTAAGAAAATGTGTCTGTTTCAAAATGTTCTAAAATAAAAGCACTTTATTTCCATGAGGACTAAACGTGACATTGTTCATGTGCTTCATTTACAAAAACACAACTGATAACAAAGGAGGCAACCTTCTATGATTTTCTATCATGTAATGAGTTGGATATGCATATATTTAATGCAGTAGGTTTCTTCATTGTCGGATCAAGTGTTAACCTATTGAAAACAACAGAAGGTTGACATGATTTATCTGCACTGAATAGATTTTAGATATAGATTGGGTAGCTGCTAAATATGCTCATAGTAGTTCCAGTCCCAACATCTGCACTCTGGATATAGCGCATAGTCAAAGGATACTGTTGGACAATTGGATTGTGCAGAATAAAAAACTACCATGTAGGAAGACTGTTCTAGCAATAGAGTAGATGTTATTGTTGTCTAAATATACTAATTTAGAATGGAAGCCAGCTTCAATGACACAATTTTAAAATGTATATACTGATGACTGCCTCCATCTAATGTTAGTGTGTATTATTTTTGTTTGTTATTTCAACCTAGTTCTCTGTTGGCAGTTCATTAGAGATCCTTCATCACACAATCAAGTACAAAGAAGGAAATGGGCCACCTTCAACTGACTAATCAATTACAGAACAAAATGATGATGTAGATTTACAGTTTTATTTCAGGAAATTTAGCAGATTTTCACTTTAAGGGAAAAAAAAATCTGAGTTATTTCTTGGTATCACTGGATTTATTTTTGCAGGATTTATTATTATTAGCACATTTCCTTTTTAAAGGGTCAATAATACAAAACTTCACGTTAAAGGTAAACAAAATTCAACTATTTACAACTTTTAGATTGAAAGTCCTTATGTGTCATGCAATCAAATAAAAAAACAAACAAATAGGTTTACAGTTAATTTCAGAAATCTGATGAGCAGATTTGGAGAAATAAATCTGACCAAATTGAATTTGATTAAGATTTAAGCAATGACATCTCTCTCACTTTATAATCCCACTTACTGCAAATGTATTTAAAGGTTGCAGAACTCCAAGCTTACTGACCATATTTCCCTCCAATAATAATAATAAGACAAACACTTAACACCTTAATACGCAAAGAAACACAGCATTTCCTTAAGATGTGAAATCCAAATAAATACATATAAATAAATAATATGTAATAGCCTAGAGAGTATTGGGAGTACAAATGGGCAAATAACTTATCATATTGTCATATTAAATTAAACAAAGACATTACAGCATATCAAAATAGGTAGGAGTGATAGTCTGACGCATCCAAACATACAGTAACTCTTAAATAACTTGATTTCATGACTAATGAAACCCCAGTTATTATATATATTTGTGCAGTCTGGGTGTTTTTCTGTTATTGGCAGCTGTGTGGAGGAGCTGGTCCCTTCAGGAGGTGGTTGTGTCTCCAGGGCTGAGGACAGCAGGTCTGTCTCTCAGTCTGTCTCCTCCAGATTTCACCGACGAGACAGCGGCTTGTAGACACAGACAGCCATGATGACCATCAGCACCAGCAGGACAGCGAGGACACTCCCCAGAGTGACTGTGAGGACAACAACAACACATAACAACACATAAACAGGCTCTCTCACATGATGGATTAACTGGTATTACTGGTTTTAAGCCTCCCATTTCATTAGTAAGTAGTTGTCACTCTAGTCTCTCTAGAATAAAGACAAAAAGGCGACTTTGAAGTGTATAAACACCTCACGAGGCTGTGCATAGGCTATATGTGAGCATCACTGCCTGCTCTCATAGGCCTCACATCAGCTGCCACAGTCTGACGTCATTTCTCACCTAAATTTTGTTTCTGTAAAACAACATAAGCTCTGTCGGTCAGTCTGGAGTCCTCCGGTTGTCCGTTCACTAACACACTGACACACATTATTACAGCTGCTGGGATGAGATGCAGCATCATAGCGCTGGAGGAGGAGGAGGATGGTGATGATGATGATGGTGGTGACAGAGGGGTGTTTCTTCTTCCGCTGTAAGATCTGGGTCCTAAAGCCGTTGTGTTATTGTATTGACTCTCTTTTGGTAGAAAGTTAAAGCTGCAGTAGGCAGAATATTTTTGGCATCATTGGGCAAAAAGTCCATCATAACCTTTCAGTATGTATTGTAGTTCAAGTGTTCTGCACCTCCTCATGGTTCTGTTTTCAGGCTTTAAAGGTCCCATATCATGCTCATTTTCAGGTTCATACTTGTATTTTGTGTTTCTACTAGAACATGTTTACATGCTGTAATGTTCAAAAAACAACTTTATTTTCCTCATAATGTCAGCCTGAATGTGCCTGTATTTACCCTCTGTCTGAAACGCTCCGTTTTAGCACATTTGACGGAATTGTAACAGAATTGCATTGCTAGGCAACAGCTTGGGTCCATGTGTACTTCCTGTCAGCTGATGACATTCACATACACTGCAACAGGAAATAAACTGGGACACATTTAGAATGTTTTCGTTTAAAATTGTGTCAAGGGTCTAAATATTTTATATTCGTGACATCACGAATGGGCAGAAATCCTGACAGCTTGTTTCAAATGCAGAGTTTCTGAATACGGGCTGTGTGTATTTCCCTGTTGTTTGAGTGTTTCAATACTTTCACAGTACTTATATAGGATTTAAGTCTGCTTTATAATAAAAAAAACATGAAAATCTCACTTTTCTTTAATATGGGACCTTTAAAAAATCTTCAAAGCTTTAATTGACAACTATTTTGATAAGTGATTAATCATTTATATCATTTTTGGAAACGCTTTATTTTACCAATCAAAGATTTCCTGGAAACAAAATATTACAAATTAAAAATTAAAAGTACATACAAAAAGTAGCCTAAATACAAGTAAATAGCAAACATTAATGGACATTTTATTCTTTATGAATGTATTCTTGCTTGTTAATACATTTAACATATTTTGCATCTTCAGCTGGCCTACTGACTCCTTTGGTTAAAGTAGCAGTTTACTGGAAGAAGTGTACCAACTATTTACACCATAATTAGTACCAAATTATATAGTTATTTCCAGAAAACATTTTAGGAATTTATTCTGAAATTAGGGACCTGTAAAATAAATATTACTAAATGATTGCCAAAAAACACAGACTTTTCAAATGTGGACATAAGATATCCATATATATATATATATATATATATATATATTCCTCTATAATAATTATATTTATACTGGTAAATTTAAGGGTTTGGGACATTTTTTACATTTTATGAACCAAATGATTGATTGATCAATTAATCAAGAAAATAATGGGCAGATTAATCAATAATGAAAATATTTGTTAATTGCAACCCTATTGACAGTATCAATTGACATTATTGATAGACTTGCTCATACTTGCTTGCTGGTTGTAGGGCTGTAACTAATGCCTATTTTTATTGATTAACCTGCAGATTATGTTCTCAATTAATTGTTAAGTTTATAAAATGCCACAAAATGCCCATTGTAATTTCTCAGAGCTCAAGCTGACAAAATTGCTTGTTTTGTCCAACCAGCAGTTGCAAACCCAAAGAGGAGGAAGAAAACAGGAATATTCAAATTTGGGAATCAGTGAATTTCTTTGACATTTTTGTTTAAGAAATGACTTATGCCATTAATATTTTTTGACGATCGACAGTTGATTAGTCATTTCAGCTCTAGCAGGTTAATATTTACACTGCAGTGAATTGTTCAGGCCTCTCTGCAGCACAGGGTTCTGAACGCTTCAGGTGTTTCCAGGTATAGTTGAACGGTGGAAATACAAAGTGTATAAAATCTCTTCTATTACTGGTAACCATTAAACAAGTAGGAGGCCTCCATCACATTTTCCCATTTCTGAAATGTCAAAGAGCAATGAAGAATAGATATAAAGGTCAAGCTCCTTGCGGTTATATCCTTATATAATTACTCTGCATGACTGATGTATATGGCCTTTACCTTCATCCTCTATAGCACACCATTACAAACACTTATGGCTCTTCATTATATGCCAGAGAAGCTTAATGAATGGGAGGAAATGTCACTCACGGTGGCCTGAAATTAAAACTGGAGGCTTCCTAGATAAATTAATCAAAACAAGAAAACATTTCATTACAGCATGAACTCAAAGATCCTGTTTTAATGGGCGATCCGAAGACATTTAAAGTGAATTAAGCTGATTTGTTTTTATGCTATGACCGGAGTAAGCAAGAATAGACACTTGATAGGATTAATGAGGAAATGCTGTCTTTTTAGTTATAAACTTATTAAAAGTGTGACTGTCGTCTTTTGTTTGTCCCCCTTGATTCATCAATGGATTTGAACATTGTCATGACAGCACAAGTATGAGAGCATCACAGTGTAACTACTTGATGTGTTCACATCATTACAACATCAAATGATTGTTTCACATTGATTCATCTACATACAGCACACTGAACTCATTTATTAACACAACAGTAACCTGGATATTCAGTCAAATGAGGCCACTCAGCAAATCAGCAACCGTTTCAGCTCAAAGCACCGCTGTGAGCCTCTGCCATGGACTCTTAGTCTTGTTCCTAATTGACGACAAAGAGTGCTAATTTAAAATCAGTAACCTCTAACATCTTTCTGTGTACACTCAGGTGATTTTGTTTCACTGTTTAATGCTGGTTTGGTTAACCTATAAAACTCCAAAGTTGCATATAGGAAGTAATGAGCATCTTCTTCACTGTGTTTGTACTCGGTGTGGGCGATAAAATCTTCTATTGCAGTATTGTGTAATTTTATATCAGAAAATTTAGAAAATCCAGCAAATTAAAAGCCAGATTAATCATCACATTGATGCAAGGATAATATGAAGGATAATATGCTGTCCAACATTGTCATAAATCAGTCCTGCTCACTGAGTCTAATGCGCCCAGAGATACTTGAGACATCATGATATACTGTAAACAATATGGCTCTCTGACAGCTGACAAATCTATTTTGTCTTTTGGCCCCTCATTAGTACTGTAACAGACTAGCAACCAAAAAAACACAACTCATGACCTCTATGCAAATATTAGGGCTGTGTATTGGCAAGAATCTGGCAATAAGATACATATCATAATACAGGGGTTATGAACCAGAATATTGCGATACTGTAAGGCGATGTATTGCAAATTTTAAAATCTAACTGTCACAGTAAAACACAGCACTATATGCCTAAAATCTGAATAGGATCTGCATTTGCATTTATCGCAGTCCCTATAACATTCAACATCATAGCACTACTTTGAGATGAAACACTTCTTTGCAAATTAAGAATTGACTGAGTTAATCTTTGCATCTAAACTATTAATTAAAAATCAAAAGTGTTTTTGAGAGTTGACACAAAACATTATATCCCAATACTCAATATTTTCTATATTTTCTTCACCCCCCCTGAGTGAATATATTCCTAAATGTGACTAATAGGGTTAAAGGAAAAAATAATTATGAAGGTATCTGCCTGTGATTTTTGCTCTGTGGTGTCAGTGGAATTCACATCACTGGAGTGCAAAATATATGAATCTGCAGAATAAAGAGTATCTGCAGCTGCACACCTAGCAGAGGTCTTTTTCATTGGTGGTGTCCATAATAAAATCAGTGACTTCTGACAGAGAATATCTGTTCTCCTGACAGTTATGAATGTTTCAGTACACAGGCTAAACTGGGGAATTCCGCTCGGCAAACAGCATATAAAGGGGAAAATGACTGATGCTTGTATGTTGCAGTGCATCATTAATCCTGATAAAACCAGGAATTCCTCTTTTTATCTCCTTTGTACTTCTATAGCTACTGCACTATGTTTTGTCGGGATTAATGATGCACTGCAACATACAAGCATCAGTCATTTTTCCCTTTATATGCTGTTTGCCGAGCTGTTCATATCAGGTAGAGAAGAAACCGTCTATTTAGCAGAGTCTCTTTTATGTGTCTCCTGTTCTCTACTTCAATGGCAGTCAGTGACACAAAAGGTCTTTGATCTGCACGTCCATCAACCAGCAGCTCAATATGATCCAAACCACTTTCTACTCTCGTACACGTTCATACCTGTCATCCTTGAAGTGATCGGGCCTGGTTTACTCAGGAATAAAAATCAGTTGAATAAGTAAAAGTGATGTAATCGTGTGTGTGTGTGTGTGTGTGTGTGTGTGTGTTTGATGGTAGAAGCTGCTTTATTCCCTTGTATGTTGATGGATTCTGGATATTGCAAATTAGCTTGTTAATTAGAATATCTAATAGAGGTGAGCAGCAACAGCCAACAGCCATTACAAAGACATGAAGATCACCATATGGAGATTTACAAGAGCAAATCTCTCATGTGGTTCTGCTACATATTTACATTTCAGGAAAAATACAGTACCTGTTGTGATATAGATAGTGGAATTTAACTAAATGCTTTGGTTTGTTCATGTTTAACCTTCAGGAATGAAAAGAAGCACAAAGATGAAATATGTAATGTATATTATAATTAATTTATACACATCTGACTAGTACATAAACCAGGTTGAAAAGGACTGAAATCACACAACAATCATCACCTTGCTCGTCACGTTATTCTCTGAATATAAATAAAGTATAAAGCGCTTTTAGATCAGTTTAACATGTGGCAGAGACACAAGTGATATTATGCGTCTGCAAAAAACATTTGAACAGTCTTAAATTAGAGAGTAAAAACATTGGAGAGGCACAATATCAATACAACCTTTACAATTTTTTGTACATACAGTGTAATATTCAGGCAGATTAAGGCAAAACAAGAGTTAAATGGAGACAACAGACAAAGATCAAAAAGTTCATTTTGAATATAAAAAAAACAATTCCACAGTTGTACATAGTCCAACTGCACATCTTGTACTGTATCTCCAGGCAGTACATAGGCTCTACTTTCTATAATGCCGATACTAAAACAAGCACTTAATTGTAAGATTTAAAAAGATTTGTGAAAATGAACTGATCTTTGTCTGAGTGCCGCACATATCTCCATTACAAACACATGTAGAGGAAAACAGAACACTTTTAGCAGATATATCCAGCAGCTGGCGTGAAGCACTGTATTACAGATCTACTGTATAGATATGAAATACAGCATTGGCAAAAAAAAACAAAGAAGGGACTGTTATTTACTGTCAAACTGATTTAGGTTTGGTCCCATTAAATCTTTCACCTCTTTCTGTCCAGTGAAAAAAGAATTGTTTCAAGACTTAGATTCACCACACACAATATCTGTTCAAATTGCTACAAAAAAATACAGCAGAGCTGGTAACACTTGGTGTGAGGAACATTAGCTGACATACATGTTGTCCACTGAGTTGATAAACAGCCCACTGAATTAAGTTTTTCATTACATGCAAAACGCTGCTGCCACGAATATTCTAGCGGAGAAAAAGTGTGTTAATTTCACTGTTGCTCCAAGTGCAACACTGGTGTTTCCATTGTTTAATCTAATTTTCACAACTACAAACTTAACAGGAGAAAACAGGCCCATGCAATAGAAATGATCTGCTGAATGTTACATATAGAAATACATGTTTTTATTTTCCTTGGCATATTGTTCTTGTGAGATAAAGACAGCTGATTAAGGGGGAAAAGCAGACCATTAGGACCGTTTAGGTAATTGCTACTGACTCCTACGACCGAACACTTGAAAATGGCAACATGTGAAGCTATAGATCTGAATACAGACAGACCGTACAGTAAGGTGAGTATTGCTATCTCATTTCTTCTTGGAATTACAAATTTAGCAGCATTTACCATTTTACAGAGTGTACATGTGCAGTGAAATTTGACATGTTGGACATCATCAGCAGGTAACAGTCACAATGTCAGATCATGTTCAGGTTTGGTCACAAATAATAACTTAAATAAAACTGTGGTTTGAATAGAAATTACAAGCAGGGGGGTATTTTTCATGTGCTGAGGTGTTTTTCTTTCTACGGCACGGTAGCCATGCTGAGGCTGTCAGCGTGGATGTCTGGTATGGTCCTCTCTGGTCTGAGACACACCGCCAACCTCTGTGGGAAAAAAAACAACACACACAGTTAGAGGTTCATTTAAAGGAAAATGTGTTTTCAGCATTTTGCACATGCACTTCCACTGACCTGTTTGAGAGATCCGGGGGTCCACACCAGCTTGTAGACCATGTAGATGGGGATCCACATAAAGGACGAGAAGCCAATGAGGTATCCCACTGTGATGCTCCAGTCAGGGTACTTATAGTCGAACAGCGTTAGGGGCGGCGTTTTCAGCAGGGAGCTCACTATAATATACTGAGAAGAGTTGGGGTACACATAACGTTACCATATTTAACATTTCCATATGTTAATGTAAGAAATAATATCAGAGAAGGGTAATATATCTGTCACACTGCCATATATTGTAAAATAAATATATAAAGGAAGTGTAATAATGCAAAATGTCAGCAGGAAGACAATAAGAGAGGTGGATGCAAATAAGAGAGAAGGCTATCAAACTATATGTAGAGGCGGGAAATTGACATTTGCCTGAGTGTTTTGCAATATACGTTTTGAGGAAGATATGTCATATAGAGGAGGGTTTAAACAACAGAGGAGAGGGGTCAGCTGTTAGGTCTTCAAAGGCCATTGGTCCAGTAGTCTTTTGATCTGCCCATTCATCTTTAGCATTGTGGACATTTTGCTCCACTTGTTGTAAAGATCAGAATATTTTTATATCTCACCGCTAGAAACGCTGGACTGATGGCAACCCAGCACACCTTCCAGAATAATCCCGGAGATTTGCCAAGCATGGACTCAACATCACTGCTAAACCTTTTGATACCTGAAAGCAACAAAATGAACATGAGAGGCAGCCGTTTGTTTTTCATATGCTAACAGTGTATTGGATTATCAAGGGTCATCCATTTACATTGCAGATAAAAGAAATTGTCAGTCGACAATAATCTCTTGTTTACCGTAGAACCAGGAAACCGCGATGACCTCAAGGAAACCCACAGCAATAATGGAGGATCCTACTCCGAATTCCTCAAGCAGCTTCACCACATAGGCACCACCCTGTCAATAAGATTTCACACTGACTAATAACATAATCCATCATCAGACTGCAGATGTCAGTTTTTAATTCACTACAACGTATTCAAAACAGCCTAAACCTTACAGTAAATGTGATTGGAGATAATAGTTTGAACTAACGAGGGGTTTGAAATTTGTTCTCTTTGGTTAAACTGATTTAAAATGTCAAGAACTTACATTTGTAAGGGTGCTTAGGGAGCCCAAAAAGCAGACAACTACCAAGCCCAGAACAAAAAGTTCTCGTCTTTGAGAGAAATGATCTGGGTATTCATCCAACACAGCAGTGATGATCGCCTCCAGCCCGCCAAACTGAAAACACAGACAATGATGTTACAGTATTATATAGTAGATTTTAGTTTTTACAACAGGTAAAAACTCACATTTCAGATAAATTTACATCACTACAGCTGAATCATTTTCTGTTACACAAAAAGTGACCCTGCGGCCACCATGCTCATACCGTGCTGTCCAATCCCAGCGTGATCATCATCACAAAAAAGATGATTGCAAAAAAGGTTGAGCCCACCATGTTTGCAATGGCTTCTGGGTATGTGATGAAGAGTAAACTTGGTCCTGAAAGCAAGAAAATATTGAATATGAAGAGATCAAGAGGTCAGCGTTTGATTCATAATTGAGTTCATGATTTTAAATGTAAAACTAATTTGCTGACCTTTATCCTTGGCTACATCCTCCACCTCCACCTTCCTCATCTCTGCCATGTAGCCCAGCACCGTGAAGATCACGAACCCTGACACAAAGCTGGTCAGACAGTTTACCAAACTGGTCACAATGGCGTCACTGTTGAGGAAGAAATTAAACCCGTTCAAGGACACACAGCATAATAATTATCATTTATACAATTCTTCTTTAAACCAAATTTTTCATTTTCATCAGAGACACTGTTCCAAAGTAGCTTCTTTGCTGACCCCTCTGACCTTTGTTTTAATGGGTTCCTTTATATTTTCTCTTCAGCTTTGTGTCTGACACACATGTATACTCCTGGCTAGAAACCATAGACATCTTACAACAATACTAATGAGGAATATTCTACTGTTGGATGTATGTGTGTGTGTTCATTAGAGATGTAAAACATCTGTCTTTGGAGTAATAACCACGTGTCAATTGGCAGAATGCTCAGTATTCTCCAGGCAGCCTCCACAGAATTAGTAATTTTAGATAAATAAATAAACATCTGTGTTAAAACTAACGCTCCCAAAGGACTTCCTGTAAGCATTTCCTCTTTTTTACATTAAGAAATACAACGTTTTGAGCCGAAGTTGACAGTTTGTCAGGTACTTTGCAATTGAAATATACTTTTCTAATGTTATAAAGAAGACAATTTAACGATAAAGAATGCATTTACCATATAATTGAAAACAAAATTCAAAAACAACAAACAACAGCAAACAAAAGATATGGAAGTCAGTATTGATAAACATCATTATTATCACACTGAGGAGTGACACATTATATTTTTGTAATGTGTTTGGAATATGTTTGATGGGTCAAGAAGCGGCAGCGTCCAGTTTCAATCATAATCTGTGTTTCTTAACATGCCACTCTGCTCTACTAGCCACAGTCACACACACTACTAGTCACAGTTTGGTATTTATACCTACCATGTAGTAGTCACCACTCCTGCCTCTGATAACATTGTCTCGACCAGACCATCTTATGTAATGCATGAGCAATAAATCCCACAGCTTCTCTTAGAGTTTGGACCGTGTACTATGCACTGAAGTCATTAAACCTAAATTCAACAGGACGTGTTCAAGCCACAAATGTAGGTTCCCATGACTAGGTCTAAAGCTCAGCTCTTACCGGTAGCAGTTATTTGTGAAAGGGTTGTAGCTGGAGAGAGCCAGAAGCACCCCGAACCCGGGCCCCAGAGAGAAGAATATCTGAGCAGCGGCATCCACCCACACCTAAAAGACAGGAAGACACATTACAATATCTGAGACTACAAGTTCTGGGACGCTTCAGGGTTGTTATGGGCATTTAACAGCATACAAATACAATATTTCTTGCATTTGTTTCTGGCAGCTCTTTCCAAACCCAAATGAAATTAATAGCTTCAAATATTTTTATTTTTGTGTTGTGATCCCTCAGTATAATTCATCAAGCAGGAGAGGTGTTGTGTCAGTCGTATAAAAATCTAGTTGCCGCACAGCTGTATGCAGGGAGATCTGAAGAGCAGCACACATTCGGCATTAAAAAGAAGAGGGCAGCGTTGGATATCGGTGAGTGAGACAGAAAGGGAGGCCTTTGTTAATGGGCAGAAAATCTAAACCAATTATGCATCTTATTATCCTGCTCTGTGGCTTATTTATGCATCTCATTTCGTCTCATCCATATTCCCCCTCCAACCAAAGCACTCACACATGTTTAGCAAACAACCGCAGAGAGCCAGAGAGGAAGATGAGGACGTTTCATAGATCAAAAAAAAAATATATATATACAGTATATAGGTAGATTCTCAAGGGACTGGTAGGTAGAAATGAATGAAAGTATATATTAAACTGTTGCCTCTCATGCTTGGAAGATCCAGATGTGTTATTTCATTACACCAGTCCAGCAAGTTAAATATGAATCAGGAACTCTTAAATTTAGTCGAAACACATCTTAGTCATATCATCTGGTCTAACCCAGAGTTAAAGTCCTTTTGGGAAGTTATACACTGGAGTATATCATTACATTTTGCATAAATTTGTACTTGTGGTAAAAATTCTCAGAGAGAAATGTTGGAAAAAACAGAAGAGTATGTGTTAAGAATGGTAATATAACAGCTTTGAAAAAAAAAAACATGTCCACATCTGCCAAAAATAGATAGAGAATAATAGGTCAAATTCAGCATGTGGGAAAAAAATAACATACAAACTAAGAAGTAACATTTCTTTGTTGTTAAACCATCATGCAGTGATGAACTATTTCCCACTACCTGAGGGAAACTAAGATTGCTTAGTTTATTTATATCTACGTGTATGTACTGTATGTATTTAGTCTGCATCTTCTTTCTTCTATTGAGCCCCTTTCACTAACTGAAAAAGGGACCAAACATATGAGACATGACCATGTTTTTCTTGTTGGAGATGAGTGAATTGTGTCCTTTTCTGATAAACCAGCTGACTGACCAACTTTGTACAACTCACACTGGTCTCCAGCAGCTTCCCCCACTGGGGTTTCAGGTAAAACACCACACCTCTCCAAGCTCCTGGCAGAGTGGCGCCTCGAATTAGCAGGATGAAAAGCACAATGTAGGGCAAGGTGGCGGTCACCCACACTACCTGGTGTGGAAGAAAGAGATAAATCAGGAAGAGAAACAGAGATCATTGACAGATTGATGCACATTAACCTTCTATATTATTATGTAAAGCAACTGCAATGTGTTACCTTCCCTGAAGTCTTCACGCCCTTCCAGAGGCTGAAGTATACGATGGTGAAAATGAGAAAAAGGCAGAGCATCAACTGCCAGCGAACACCCCCGACGTTTTTGAGCCCTGATGACTTGTGCATCTCAAGAACATTCCTCCTGTAATAGTAAAACACATAAATCATCAGCCGACACTATTTGTGTAGAGTATTACTGTAAAGCTATTTATATATGTGGTTTCTGTAACTCACACTTACATGCACTTACGTGTAAAATTCCTCTGCCGGAGACCTGGAGGAATTCGTCCAGGTGATGTTGTCATTCCCAAAATAGTTGGTGCAGTCAGGGGTGTTCCACACATTGTCGCAGTTTGTCCAAGGCAAGATGGTGGAGAAAGAGGAGTAGAAGTAGAAGAGGGCCCAGGCGATGATGGTGTTGTAGTAGAAGGACACATACAGGGCGATGATACAGATGGCATATCCTATACCTGAAACAGAAGAACTTGTGAAATGTCTCTATAATGATTCACTGGCTCTCTTTGAAGACACATTTAATCAAATTACTTTGGGACAACATAGCAATTAAAATGAGTACAACCCTTTCACTGAGTCAGGTAACTATATCTGAATATGTGCTGTAGAGCAGCACAGTGTGAGGCCTTACCTTTGAAAATGGGACATATGTGTTTCCATATGGATATGGCTCCGGTTCTGTGAAACTGTCCCAGTGCCAGCTCCATGTAGAAGAGCGGCACACCACCAAAGATGGCCATCAAAATGTAGGGAATAAGGAAAGCACCTGCACAGAGACGCACGCATGAGTACATGTTATGTAGGGCTTTGACATGAAGGTCGTGATGACTGTTGGTGTTGTCTCATGTGTATGACAAAGTGAGGACATTCATGAACTCAAGGATGAAGATTTAAGAAGGCTTGAATCTGAATTAAAAAATTAAATATGAATGAAAATGTGAAGACTTCTCATTGGCCTCATTTTTTTTTTTACATCTGCTAATAATATTTCAGCTCAAAGTTGGATTTATAAGTATCAAAATCTTTATTTGATAAAATCATGGACAAGAACATACCATTAAGGCTATATGTCAAAAACACTTCTGACACACTTACTGTATATTCACATTCAAAATTATAAAATGAAATGTCTACATAATCATCTGCTTATTCCGTTTTTTAATCGTTTTTATTCATTTGTCTTGTCTAAATGTCTTTTTGTGTCTTATGTGCAGCACTTTGAATTGCCTTGTTGAAAGGTTGAATGGTGTTATATAAATAAACCTGCCTTGCCTTTGTTGCTGATGTATTACTGATGTAAGTATTGAGTAAAGCACAACCTTTTCCTAACAAAATACATAATGACTGAACCAATCTGAGCAGATCTTTATTATTATTATGTTTATTATTATCATTATTATATTATTATTATTATTATTATTATTATTATTATTATTATTATTATTATTATTATAAGGCCTATAGTAGTATTGACAAAAAAAAAATGTTTCTTTTATAAAACGCTTGAATTTGTGAACATCCTGTATTGGAAAACAATATTGATAAAAAGTGACCAAAGAAAAATAGACACAGGCTATGTCGTTGGAAAAGTGTAAAACTTTTTATTGGTGTGAAGCAGATGCGCTCTTCAGCACCATGGACAGTTTCTGCTGCCAGATGCGCAGCTTCTAACCTGTTTTTCTGAATAATTTAAAACCCATTTTGAGCAAAATTCTGACATTCAATCGATTTGAAGACAAAATAAAAGTATTTTCCAAGTGTCTCTTTCAAATTACACAAGATCCTAAATTATGAAATGAAGGTTTAAAAGCTCTAAAACACTTACCCCCACCGTTTTGATAACATACATAAGGAAATCTCCAAACATTTCCCAGGTCCACTGCAAAACCAATGACAGACAACAGAAAATCCATTTTTTTGCTCCATTTGTCCCTGGAGTCTGTCTGTGTGATGGCCGGTGTTACTGGGACCACCACAGGGCCCTGGTTGTTGGCGCTGTAGCCCGGGTTAGGGGATCCTTGGCGGGTCAGACTGCCGGCCATGACTGCTGAGTCCTGTTGGGGCATCGGACTGTGAAAAGTCAGCCAGAGGAGCAGAGCAGCTCCACAGAGAGGAGGATGTTTCTCCTGTGATGATGATGACAGGGAGCAGTGGGAGGAGTAGATGGAGCTGCAGACACTTGAGGATACCTGTTAGTGGAGAAAGACCACATCCAAAGAAGCTCAACTGCACTGTAAACAATTGCGGTTAATTTACAGCAGGATTTCAACAGTAGTAACCTGTTATTGCTAAAAACAGTGCTTTACTGTTAATACAAAAGAAAACCTGTTAAATTACGCTCACAGGCCGTTTTTAACTATAATGCATTCTTAAAAAACATCACTTTACTGCTCATCAACTGTCTAAAGTATCATCAGTAACAGTTTCATGCAGTATTTTTTTAATTCTGGGACCTGATCTGCACATGTGAGGCTTGTACATTGTACATGATTGTAAAATCAGTGAATTAGCTCTGTTCTTCACTCACATGTTGTTCTGGTTTGCATTCTGTGCTTGTAGCCAGCTATAGACAGACATTTTGGGAAAAGTGTCAACAAGTCTATTATAGCCTTTTTCCTAACAAGTGCCTTTAATTGTATTTAGTGTGACTATTCCTATGTCTGTAACCTGCTAAGTCTAATCATCTAGGCAAAAAATAATGTTTATTAAAATGTATGTAAAAAATACAACCTAAATAGTGCATTAAAACAAATCAGTAAGATAATGTAAAAGAAAGGTGGAAAAACAGCTACATAATGTATCTTTAAACAGTAAATTACCTGTAAAATACTGTGAAATTAATTTTTAAAAAACAGTTCAAACTGTATTTTTCATTAACAGTACAAAGCTGTAAATTTCAGCGACAGTATAATAATGTTAATTTTACAGTAACATAAAGGCAACCCTGCTGCCAGATCTTTACTGTTATTTTACTGGGAAATTCTTAACAGTGTAATTTAGAGGTCCCATGTGTTGCTGATCAATAAGATGGATGTGAGTGCTCACTTTTGATTCATTTCATTCATTACTGTGATATATGTGCTTTTGGGGAAAACCCAATTTAATTCAGATTTTAACAGCAACAGGTTGTCCAGCAAAAGTAAACGGTGATAGAAATAGAAATATAGAAATAGAAATAGAAAGCTTTATTGTCATTGTATTAAATACAACGAGATTCACAGTTGCCACTTCTGGTCAGTGGTTTAAAACAAATACTTGACAAGACTAAACGAGGCAGATAAAAACATATAACAGGTAAAACACACACACACAGTTATAAAGCAAATAAAACAGGTAAAGTAGATGTAATAAATACATATAAACAGAAGTGTTACACTAAAGGTATAAAATATAAAAATAGATGTAATGTAAACATCTATTGATGGCTATCAACAACACAGCCTGTTCTCCCTCCTGTCCTCTGGTAGAAGATACAGGACCCTCAGCAGGACTCTCACCAGTAGACTGAGGAACCGTTTTTCACCCAGGCCATCGGACTTTTAAATAGATAATTCATACGACACCTTCTCACAAAAAATGTACCTCAATCATATATCTTATACTGTATATACTGTATATGTTCTTAAGGTATATGTTCTTAATATGCCTTGTACAAAGTATCTCCTTTTATAATTGTAATGTAACTTATTATTTTTAATGGAGCTTCCCTGCTAAAAGCATTTCACACAATTGTACTTATATAATCGGCGTGACAATAAACATCTTGAATCTGGAATCTGGAATCTGGAATCTGGAATCTGGAATCTTATCAGGGTTCACCATGGTCACCTTTTGCTGAACTTTATTGTTGCAAATCACATTCACACAATCACAACATGCACCAGATCACTGAATTGGACTTTCCAGTATCTAACAAGAGGCTTTGAATATATAATTTTCCATGAGGTTACAGGCCATTATTTTGAATAGAAATTTGTACATTTTAAAGTCAATTTGAGTTCTAATATTCCAACAATATATTTATTACTTCTCACTATACATATCCATTTGAAATACTGTCTACCACAAATTTACATTTACATTAATTATTTTATGTTTTATGTTTATATTTAAGCCCTATATTTTAACTTGCAGTATTTTATGTCTTAATTCTCATTTTACTTTTACGTGTGTGATTTTCCTTTTTTTATGTACATATTTAATGAGCATTATTGTGGGGAACCTGAGACCCAAGACTTTCACTGCCATGGACTGCTTTGTTGTAATTGTTCTGCATTTGATACATAAAGAAACTTGAAAAACAGCGATCAATATTCTGTTAAAGCTTCTAAATATCCAGCAAGATTTTCACAACAAAACTGTGAGCTTGTGATAAAACATAGTTGTATTCTGTTCAAGCAACAGGTTTCCCAGCAAAGTGATGTTTCAGTTATGGTTACCAAGATTTATGTCTGCTGTTCATCATCCTTCAATAACAATGAGGCGATATGTAGAGCTCTATATTCACACAATCACGGTATCCTATGTACCAGAATATATTTTAGGATCAACTTGAGTTCAGATATTATTTGAATAATATATGAAAAACAGTGATTACAGTGGAGGGAGCAATCTCACCACATGATCTTCATCAGCAGATAGAGTTGCCTAGTTATAGGATTGTATGTCTGAGTTTTTTTCAACTTCTCATTCATGTTTAAAAGCTGAGCTTCAAAGTTGATTCTTGAGAAAACAATCTTACCACAAAGTGAATTTAGTAGCTGTTCTGAAGCATTTCTAACATGATCTTTTGCTACTTCAACAAGCTGCCAGGCCTCTAAATGTTAAGCTGCATGGGGACTTTTTCCACGTCTTTGTTTACAATTTCTCATTTTCCATGCACGCTCCATAAAGTAAAGTTTATCCATGTAGCACCTTTCTATATCAGACGTCAGAAAGTAGTTCACAATAAAAGACAAAAGCCCGATAGAAAATACAGACACAATGTGAAAGTAAATAAATTAAGAATAAATAAAATAATATAAATGCAATAAACAGGTGGGTCAAAGTTGGAGAAAAAGGCCATGGTCCTGTTCAAACCGACGAGCAGACAGTCCATTTGAACTTCCAAAAGTTTGATATAGAAAGCTATAAATAGCACCTTGAGGTGTCTTGGCTTCCTGATCCTATATTAATATAGTTTGGGGAAGACAGCAGAAGAGAATCACAGTAGCTTAACTGCACTCATTAGGAAAAACCTAATAAAAAGACTTTGTAATCAAATCCACCGCTTTTAGCACTGAACACTTTTGAAAAAGCTGCTAACTGGATATTCAGAGAGCAGCAGTCACGCAGGAGAGAGTGCATCAAATGAAGTTACTTTGGGAAATGGATATGACACCGAGATAGGACAAGAGGCATCTATCGCCGTCACAAAATTGTCACTTACTGTAAAAGCCAAATGGCAGCCAAACTGTCTGGTCTGGTGTTACATGACTTATTGTATGGCTGCATAACCTGAGTGGTGAAAAGCAACTGTTAATTCAGTGAGTTTCTGCAATATCTTTGAGTTAGTTAGATGGATGGATAGATACATAGATAGATAGATAGATAGATAGATAGATAGATAGATAGATAGATAGATTGATAGATAGATAGATAGATAGATAGATAGGTTGATAGATAGATAGATATATAGATAGATAGATAGGTTGATAGATAGATTGATAGATAGATAGATAGATAGATAGATAGATAGATAGATAGATAGATAGATAGGTTGATAGATAGATAGATAGATAGATAGATAGATAGATAGATAGATAGATAGATAGATAGATAGGTTGATAGATAGATAGATAGATTGATAGATAGATAGATAGATTGATAGATAGATAGATAGATAGATAGATAGATAGATAGACTTGTTTCACAGTTCAGATTCTTCCAGATTCATCATGTCTTCTCATTGCCAGAGCTAGGACGGAGAAGAGTAAACAACCTGCCGGGGGAAAAAGGCTGCGGTTGCTCAGCCGAGGTGCGGTGGCCCCTGAGGGTCAAAAGCATAACAACATACAAACAAACCATATAGCACTGGCCTTCTCTAACATACAAACCTGTCAATCTGCATCGGCACACATGGGCAGAAGAACATCAGACTGACAGGAGCCTCTATCGCACGGCCTGTTAGCCTGTTAGAGCACGTCGGGTCTAATCACACATGGACATGTGCATGTTGGCCCTCTCTGATGACAGACAAACACAAATGGACATGACACAGCACTGCTGTTTCTAAAATGTAGGATTTGATTTCGTTTTGTTAGTTTTCTGCCGGCCACATTGTAAAGTCTTCGTCTACTGTCTCCTGAGCACATAAACCTGAGTCATAATAACTTTCCTCTTCACTGGAGTTTCTGGTCATCTGCTGAAATGTGACAACATCAATTCACATAGTTGTGTCTATGTTTTTGCAGATTTCACTCTATACTGTAAATAAATGCTGATGTTTATTGTGAGCATTGAACTGACAAATAAATACAGTTGTTTTCTCATTGACAAGTAAGCAAAGGCTATAGCTGGAGAGGAGCTCTGGTGTGCTGTTTACTCAGGCAGAAGTCCTGGTATGGCATTCAATAAGACATGCTATTACCTCACATTATCTAAAGCCACTGCACGGTATGAGTCATCTAGCGAGGGAATCCTGGGTTGAAGAGGATGCTAGTGAGGAAAACAGAGAAACAGTTGTCACAATAAAGCAGTAAGAGGGCCTCTCTGTAGTTTAAATTAATATTTAATATCCCAAATAACACTTCAGTGTCTGAATAGTCTAGTTATTGTTGTTTGACCTGGTATTATCATGTAAAATGATAATATTAGAGGTCTGAACAAATTTATGACTCAGGATTTAGGACTATAGGACAAGGAATCATATCTTGACATGTTCATCCACAGAAGGAACATGTGTATTTTGTTGGTTCTGAGACTATGAGGGAGCTTTGGGGAGTCCAGTCCTACACCTCTCAGTCTGTCATCCTGCGTTATCCCTCCATCCTTTCACCACCTGATCTACCTGACAGCTCAGCCCTGCAGGCAGAACTGGACTCACAGCCCAAAGAAGCTCCACACTCCGGTGCACTGAAGCCTACCGACCCCTTCTGCTCGTATTTTGACTCAGATGTTGATTTTATCTGAACATGTTCTCACTCACACAATACACACTTCAATCTGAAAACTGTTGCTGGATGGGACTGATTGTTATTTAGATGAAAGCTGAAGAATTGTAGTCCATATGAAAATAATTGTTCTTTTTTTGGGGTCTTGGGCATCAAAGGTGACACAGTCGCCATCTTCTGGACAATATGTGATATAACTTTTGTGTAACCATTACTTAGTCAAATTAAATATATCATAAAAGGATTAAATGCCTTTTTTTCTTGACATATTTACACATTTTTCTGTACCAAAAGTCTTCAAGTAAAGTTATCAAAATGTCTATCAGCATCAATATTTATCCTATTTTCATCTTCTGGACAATATGTGATATAACTTTTGTGTACCATTACTTAAGAATAAGTCAAATTAGATATATCACAAAAGGATTAAATGCCTCTTTTTCTTGACATATTTACACATTTTCTGTAACAAAAGTTGTTGAAGTAAAGTTACCAAATGTCTATCAGCATCAATATTAATCCGATTTTAATGTAGGGAAGCATAATAACTGTTTTCTATGAGTTCATACACAGATGCTTAGGTGCTAAAGTGCTAACGTTAAAGTCTCTCAACGGCTCTCAACATGGCGATGGCGAGCCAGCAGCTCGAAGCTGATGGTGCTAACAAAGCTAACTTACAACACACACAGAGGGAGAGTGACTTCATTCTCTGCTCAGGTAGACACGACCCCTCTATATCTTTACATTACAATAGTTGTTTGCTGCTATATAAATCCTCTGGATGTTGAATTTAGCACAACCCGTTTTTTGTTTGTCCTCACTATTGTATGTTAACCCAGACATTCGACCTGATATGCCCCAAGTCTGGAAATCCAGGCGTTTTCACCAAGTGTATCCAGCATTCATTCAACCATTCAACATTTGTGTGTGCAGATAAATATATCTTTTTTTAAAAAAGATCTGTGTGATTTGCAGATACAGTATCTACTTCATTGTAAGATTTGGTCTCCTAGTCTTTCCTTATCTTGACCACAAGATGGCGTGAAGGTCAAATGTTTCCATGTCAGGGAAATTAACAAGTACATTACTCCCATCTCCATGTATTATGTTTGTTTTCAGTTCAGGGATATTTATTTATCTATTTACATTGAATGTATATTTAACATTACAATAAGGAGATCACAGCATTATGTCTCATTCAGTGAAACTTATATTCAAGGTTAAGTTGAAAGATGTGGACAGCTACCCTATAGTGCTACAGGAATGAGTCCCAAAAGCAAGGCCTATAGAAAGGAGGCTGGGTCACAGGCGGACATGGGTCTTGGGGTATGGGGTACAACACATGTGCAGTGTAACTAAAGCTGCGGTCGTGCGTTGCGATTGGCTCAATTTCGGCGAGTGCAGACCAGATTTTACTGCGCATGTGTTATAACCCCGGAGATATGATGCGTGACCCAGCCTCCTTTCCATAGGCCTTGCCCAAAAGCCGGAAATGAGTTACATTTTAGCACTTCGGTTCCTTTCTCTGGAAGTCAATGGGTTTTTTGATAGGTTTTTAGTTAGATGCCTGAAATAAGGTCTGTGGTTAACACAAGCTTAAGAGATTTTAACTTTTTGTTCTACGTACATCAAAAAATAGCCCATTCGTAAATTTTGAAGCCTTTACGTGTCTTAAAAAAAGGCAGTTGCTAACAAGTGGCTAAATGAGACTACTAAACATCATCACGCCGACTCTGTGTATACTCGCACTCATGCGACTGTGGTGTAGTTCATTCACACTTCAAAAATCATAAAAGCAGTTTTAATTTATGGAGATTATCTTGCTGAACAAAACGTGTAAGTATCATAAACATGTGTTAGCCACAGAGTTTATTTTCTGCAATAATCCAAAACCCAATGGAAAAATCCCATTGGCTTTTTGTCAAGGGAACCCAGGGCAATGCCATAACTTCCTGGTTGGCCTACAAAAATACGTCATCGCTGCATCACTCTATTTTTAATGTAGGCAACTATATTCAAATCAATATGCTTTATTGATCATGACTGTTAGGTGAACAATATTGCCAAAGCGTCAATTCAATAATAATAATAATAATAATAAAAAAGAACAAAATAAAAGCAAAAACATATATATACACATATATACAATTCATTAAGCAAATTACAATATATAGATATTTAAAAAAGAACATGGAGATTATACTCTGATTGGAAAGCTATAAATCTGTCTTTGCTTTAATTTCCAGCCTGTTGTATTGGTGCTCCTGCCACCCAATGGAAGCACACTGCATTGTGTCTTTAAGAGGCGTGTTAGAGGAGGAGGAGTTGTGATCTCAGTGTAAAGCAGTACTCAGCTGATGAGAGAGAGAGAGGAGGTGCTGCTTTGAGAAAGGAGACAGGATCCATGGCAACAATCATGGCAGGTGGGACCAACAAGGAAAATATGAGAATAAATATTTCTGAATTATATTTCTGTTCTTTTTGAGACTAAATGAAGTTGTGACAGATAGTAAATATTGTTCTGTGTGTTACTGTGTTTGTTGTGTTTCAGAGGCAGAGACCCGTCAGAGGCTGCTGCGCACCGTCAAGAAGGAGGTGGGTGTTTTCAGCTCAGCAGTTTATCGGAAAAACAAACACTGGTTTGGTTTGTATGAGGCTGTATAGTTCAACCTGTGCACAGACAGGTGATCCCCTAACAAACACTGGTTGACACTTTGTACTGAATGTTCTGTTCCTCTCCTGATGATGACACCTGAGATAAATGGCTTGGATGCTCATCTGAATCACAGCATCTTTGAAAAAGATTAGAAAACAAGCCTGTATCAAATATTATAATATACTAATAGTCTTTAAAGTGTTGTTTTCTTTCTTTAAAAAGCTATATATTATATTCATTGTTGCCTGTTTTGAGTGGTCGTGTTGCAGCTCAGTAATTATTCGGGTGGAGAAAAAAGCAGCATGAAGGAAACAGATTGTCTGTAGTCAGTGTTTGTGATGTTTATCAGCCTTCTGCCAAGCCATTTGGTGGTTACAGTCAGACACAAACTGTGTGTGTGTGTGTGTGTGTTTGCGTGCGTGCGTGCGTGCGTGCGTGTGTGTGTGATGCATGTAATGAGTATATGGTGGTGTTGAGTGGAAACACAATATGGGAGGCAGGTCTGGTGGTTTGTTCAGCTGGTTTTCAGCACTTCATGTCTCTCATCATCATCATTTGAGGTTACTGCAGTAAAACAGGAGACCAGAGTTCAGCAGATCAAATGAGACGTCGCTACCATTTAGTCTGTCTGATATTCAAACCTTTAATGAGGTTTCTTCTAAAGAGATCTTCATCCTTGTGAATGGTCTTTCTCAGAAAGCTTACAGCAGTCTTTTGCTATAAGATTTTAGGTCCCAAATGTTGGAAAGAGGACATGGAGTTAATGAATGCTTGCATAAAGATCTGTGACATGTTTAGAAATGCCACATAAACCCCGTCATGCAAAGCTCAAGTTGCATGATGATTATCTTTTTCTAATGTCTGTTTTCATTGTTTTTTTCTAAAGAAAACTCCCAGCAAGTAAATAATCATTTTCTGGACTTTCTTATTGTGGCTTAATATGATCACATTTGTTGGGGTTGCTGTGCCAACTGGCTGTGCTTTCTGTATTCTGGTGAAACTCCCCTACAGCGTTCATCTGATATGAAGGGTTGAAGAACTCCAGTACTTTTGAATAGTGGGTATACTCTCCTATATATTTCAATGGCTTTTTGGCTGATAGGTGGGTATACTGTAAACCATTAGAAAAAGAAGTGGATATACCTGCGTATACGCTCCTTTACACCACTGGACCACAGGGTTGGGTTGCACCAGCTATTCATAAATAGTCCTACAGTTTGTTCTTCATACGTTCTTACACCTAGCTAGTTTCAAACTAGTGATGTACCAAATCAGATCGCACCATTAAAACCTAAGAAATTTCTGCCTGAGTAAAGAGTTTGTAGTAATTTGTATGCTAAGAAACGTTTATAGCGATGTCAAATCAAAAGCTTTTTTATTATGCAAACAGGAAGTCACTGTAGCATCACCATCGCCATGAAGATAACCAACACAAAGAAATAGTTTTAGGGGGCCAAGAGATATATTAAACTTCCTTTAGAAATGTAGATATGACTCTATTTTGCTTATATGTGCATACATTGAAAAATATAGTATAGTTAGTATAGAGTGAGAAGGAAATATCCGATTAAGTTATTTAGTAACGTTAGGCATAATGTTTTGTTATTTAAGGTACATTGTGGCTTTTTTGTGACATGCAATTAACAGCACTTTGTTCAAGTGTCAGGTCCGATATGTCTACCATACTTATTTTACTTATATACTGTAATGTTACATTAGCAAGCTATCGTTAGCTTTGTCAGTTGGTTACGTTGGTTTAGGTAACGGTAGCTACCCATAGACGTCAACAGTTACACCTGACAGTTACTGTGGGTAAATATTTAGTTATCTGTGTGGTGAAACCTGTTTTCATTTGGTATGTGTTAAATCTCCACTTAGTAAACACTTTTGTCATAATTAGGTTAAGTTTGAACTTAGTAACATCTGGTGCAGCTGGCAGCAGGAAACTACAATTCTCCACTGAAACCCAGAATTATAATAATAGAAAATTATTCAAGTATTCACTGCAATGTGATTAAATATTTATAGTTGAACCAATTCAGCTTCAAACTAACTAACTATAATACATGCACTGCATTGAAGATAGATGGATAATGAAAGATTAAAATGACATATCAGCATACTGATGTGTTTCGCTCCATTGTGTCTTCATTCTCCTACAGTAGTGTTTACTTTGTGGTTTAGGTTTTTGTTCATCTCTGTTTATTCAGGGAAACTCAAAAACACTAGCACTTTACACATTTACAGTAATTTACAGTCAACCCTGAGGGCTTTCCATCATCACCTACTACTATTGTTTGTTTTGGTCACTAAAAAACTGAAGCAGAGGAACAGTAACAGTAGGTTTTTAGAGAGTGTTACTCATTCCCCTTTCCTGGCCAGATTTATTCCAGTCCAGACCACTTTGTTTAATATCCTTCTGTTAACAATTGATGGATTTATTTCATTAGTTTCATCTCAGATTGCCTCATAAATTACAAGACTTTATTTCTGCCAAACAAACAAAGATAATAATCACATCCTGGATCTTGTGAAAGGAGGAATGAAGAGACATTGGTCTGATGTGTTTTCCTCCGAGTCCTGTTTGCAGTGTTATCAGTGGAGACCAGACCCTTCCCTTCCCCTTAAACCTGCCTCCTGTGTGCTGATACGGCCTCACTGGGATTCATTCACGGTGGCTCTTTTACTGTTTACCACAAATGCAGCCTGATGGAGTCTGTGGATGGAACCGCACAGTATGAGAGCTCACTTTAGTCACAGATAGCACTTCATGAAAATCAGCATTAATCTAGAAGAGTCAACAAAGAATTTTAATTTATTTGTAGATGTATATTCACCTTCAAGGAAAGATAGATGTTGTTTGCACTGTTTACCCATTAGTTTATTATTACTCCGTGTGGGTTATACCATATGGTGTCTCTATGCTGTGTGTTCTCACGCTCTCTGTGTCCAGCTGGTTATGTGCCACCAGTCTACTCAGATATACCTGGATGTGGGCCATTATCCAGAGAGTGCAGGACGTCTGTGGCAGCGGAATTACCTTCTGGCACAAATTGGTTTGAATGAGATCTCTTATTTGCCTTAGCTTTGATACAGAACCCCTCTCAGTCTGTCTCCGTCTCTTTGTCTTGCTCTGATAGTGAGTTTTGCTTCTCCCGCACACAATCACACACCCGTGTTTGCTAAAGGAGAGAGAGGGAAAGGGGGAGAGAGACTGTTAGAAGAACAGGCCACAGAGATCTGCACCATTTACTTTGCTGTGTGCTTACTCAGGATAAGGTTTCAGGCAGTGGGGTGTAAGATAATCCACCAGTCTTGTTCTGCGTTTTTCGGCTTCATAGAGATTTTGTGATTCCTGGTAGCACGTTATACAGGGTTGATTCAAACTGCAGGGAAATCATCAAATATGATTGTTGTCATAGATACTGATAGAGATTATAATATAGTTTTCGACCTTTCTCGGTGAATGTATTCATAATCAGGTCTTGGTATGGATGAGATAGGATTACCTGGCGAGTTTGTTCACCATTAGTAATCAAACTGAACTATAAGGTGCTGTTGGCGTGACAATTAAGGTAATACTATACAGCAGCTTTATGGCCCACCTCAACCTCGAGTGATACTGTATGTGTCATGTTGAAATGATTTCAGGTCGAGGCTGAAAGTGCACTCTTGACATAACAATCCCACCACAAGTTTGAGCCAACATGGGCAAGAGGTCCTCAAAGTGCTCAGAAAAAAAAGGAAATTTAAATCTACAGTTTCATGACAATTCCATCTGCTGAAGAAGATCATGTGATATGATCAAAAGGTCCAGAAAACCTACTGAATGGACCCTTTGGTGGTGAGTGAGTGCATTGTCAACTGCTCAAGGCAGTGATGTGGTTCAACGTATTCTCATACAACAGTTCATATGATATCTTACGAAAAAGTTATTCCTCCTTTTTCGTTGGTTTTCCTATGAATGTCCAGCAATGCGTGTCAATTTCCGCTCGTTACATGCGTACAGTCTTTTCAAAATAAACCTCTGTCTTCACAGGAAACAACTTCCTTAGGATTAGTCAACAAAACTACTTGGTTAGGTTTAGGAAAAGATCGTGGTTTGGCTTAAAATGTCACCGGACGTGATGTTACTTAAGTATGTAAGTTACGTGACAAATAAATCACATTGACTTCTGGCTTCACACGGGACACGAATGCCTGTCTCCTGGATGAAAGTCTGATATTTTTATGTCTATTGTATTTTACATACAAATTTATTTTGTAGTATATTCACGAATTACCGTGCATTACTTTTCATAGGTAGAGCTACGAACAGTGTATGAGACCAGTCTGTGTGGATGCATTGATTTTGTGGTGGAATAATGTTCACGGCCTTAATAGTTGATCAGTCTGCTTATGCATTATTAAATTGTTATTCAAATAATAGAGACTTAATTCAGATGTGTAACTTTAAGTGTAGCTCTATGCATGGATTAACATTCATAACCAAAGACAATTTTACTTCTTTTTCCCCCCTTCATTCCTCAGTGGCCACCGAGATGATGAATAATGAAGGGTGGATGTTAATGGATGGGGCTTTCTCTCTGGCTCTTATTTCTTGGCTCTGCTGTTGCAGGAGTTAATTGGAATACTCTGAAGATCTTTTATCACTCTGGCTAATGCCTTCAGGCTACAGTGGTTAGTTCAGAGCAGATTCATCAGGCTTTGCTGCTGTAAAAGAGACGCTTAATGGTTGTTGTCACGTCACGCACATTGTTTAATCTGTAAATTCTAGTGAAAATATATTTTGTGATGGAGTTTTAGTAGATATGGCTACTCTGATTGGTACATTTTGTGTAGATTTGTGCTTTGTTGTTACCGAATTAACACATTAGGACTCTCGGTGGCTGGATGATATTGTGAAAAGATGACGGCACAGTACATCTAGATATTATTAGTTACTGGAGCTGCAATAATTTCTGTTTATTTCATTGATAAATGAATGTTGTTGACGCATCTTCTAGGCGGAAGTGATCCTCAGTGAGACACGTGCCGTCTCCATAGAAACCTGCGGGTTGTCTGAGCTTAGACACTTCACCATATAAATTCCTTAGAGGCCTGATCTGTAGCTCAGATGAGAGAGATGAGAAAATACAAGGAGTCTGCTTCCTCAAGTTGGCAAATCAATCAACTTCCTGTATGTCAGGTGCACTCAGAGAAAATTGGTGCATATAGCCCTTTCTCTTTTTTGTGTGTATGTGTGTGTGTGTGTGTGTGTGTGTGCTTTATATAAGTGTGATTGTGAGCGGAGCGGGTGTCACATCAGACTGGCACTGTCTCTGTTGTGTTGGCAGCATGAATCATTTCTGTAGATGCTGTAGATAACAATGCTACTGATGCGAACCAGCCAAGTATGCGTAATGACTCGTGTTTAATTAGTGATTGATGGGTTAGTGGGTTCTTAGCACATTTGTTTCCAAGGTTTTTTTTTGTATCTTTTGTGTTTTTTTCACAAGTAAGAGATTAGTCAGAAAGAGAGATAACTGGTTGCTCTGTGTATTCAACCGTAACGCAAAACGTGTCGGGTGCTCTCGGAAAACGGGGGAAAAAATCTGGATAGAAAGGAAGTCAATCCAGGCACTCCAAAATACTAAAACAAGTGTCAACAAGGAAGGAAATATATTAAAAAGCCTTTATTGTAGTGGCTAATTCATTAAAAAAGCCAACATGTTTACTATAAGTTGACAACCAGTGGGAGACAATCACATGATCACCATAATACTCAAAATATTACAAAATGTCATGAAGAAATAACACAGAAACAAGTCATTTATGTACATCATCAATGAAAATTACTACTAGTTTTTAACATAGGCTGTAAAACAAACATGGGAGCCTATACATAGAGAAGAAAAAATATATACGTTTTACTTATTTACAGAAAACATGTAAAGTCTATACCCTCATTAAGACCAGGGTACTTTAAAGTATCCAATCGATGGATCAAAAAGTCTCCCCCTGGTAAAGTTTTTGTAACCTCCTCCCCGACCAACGGTTTAATATGTTCAATGCCCTCTATGCGCAAAAGGAATCATTAGCATCGTGATACTCACTAAAGTGTCTATCCATGGAGTAGTCGCGATTCCCCTGAATGCCGTGGTTGACAGTGGTTGAAACACGTTGGCTTTTTTAATGATTTAGCCATTACAATATAGGCTTTTTAAGATATTTCCTTCCTCATTGCCACTTGTTTTAGTATTTTGGAGTGCCTGGATTTCCTTCCTGTCTACCCTGAGAGATTAGTCAGTTTTAGGACCCCGTCTTGCATTAACAGTGAGGAAGCAATCAGTGCTCAGTGGACAGTTTCCGAGCACCATCACGGAAAAACAAGTTGTTCTGTGCTTTTCTCAATTTTAGACTTGTAAGTAGGTTTGGACAATATGTACTACTTTTACTTAAGTAAAAGATCCCAGTACACCAGAGCTGCAACGATTAATCGATTAGTTGTCAACTAATTTTTAAGAAACAAAAGGTCTAAATTCTCTGATTCCAACTTCTTAAATGTGAATATTTTCAGTTTTTTATACTCCTCTATGACAGTAAACTGAATATCTTTGAGTTGTAAACAGAACAAGACATTTGAGGACGTCATCTTGGGCTTTGGGAAACACTGATCGACATTCTTCACCATTTTCTGACATTTTATAGACCAAACAACTAATCGATTAATCCAGAAATTAATTAACAGACTAATCGACAATGAAAATAATCGTTAGTTGCAGCCCTACAGTACATTTTTCACCAATGAAAGTTACAGGTATTATAATCCATCTGTGTACAGCAAGTAAACTAGATATTAAAGTAGTGAGCCGTAGTGGAAAAACTAACCTGAAGACAGATCTTTATCTCCCTGAAAGCTCTATGATCAAGTTATAAACATCAAGTCATGAAAACTGATATTGTTAGACAGCTGGCTGCTTCTTGACCACTGAACTGCCTCACAGAGAAAAGATTTCTTCACACCAATGAAGGATTGAATCAATGTGCAGACTGGAACAAACATTTTCAAATAGAGCAGAGGGAACGTCAACCGCTCGAGCGAATATAGCTGTGTGTGTTTGTGTGTGTGTGTGTTTGTGTAGAAGGTGAACTTGGCAGTGTAATATGGTCGTTGTGGACAGACTCATTTCAACAGGAAATTACAGCTATCTGTGTGGCTGTGTCCGGAGGTTGATATATTCCCCATGCAGATTGCAGAGCGGTGCCCACACAGAGGGACGTCTCCATAGCCACCAGAGGGATTGATTTATCAGTCGTCTTAACTATTGGTCTGTAGCTGTTGTCAGGCCAGCGGGGAGAGGGGCACATCACCGTGACGACAAAACCTAACTAATGAGCGTTACCTTGTGAGCATGTGTGTGACTGCCATTTTTTTGTTTTTTAAAAGAAGTTGGGTTTGCATGAATAGGATGTCATCAGCCTTTGACGCAACAGAATCAATTGTTCCCACTGAGGATTACAAACTGTTCAGAAAAGTGGGTCTGTGATGGATGAACGCCCCTTCCCTCCCTTTATTCTCCCCACAGCCCCAAATGTACCACCCCCATTTCCCAGTAGAGGTCCTTGGGATGAGAGCTGGTGACTCATCCACCAACTTCACATGCGCTCTTCCCACTCAATGTTTTTCTTCCTCTTAACTTTTCAACCCCAGTTCACATCTGAGCCCTGCGCTCTCTTGTTTTATACATATTTAATACATTCTCATAATTATATTTTCCCAGCAATAAGTCCCTCACTGATCGCGTGTGTGTATGTGTGTGTGAGTTGTGGCATGTTAATGAATGAGTCATCCAGCATCTGCCATGTCATTTACAGGTGAAGCAGATTATGGAGGAAGCCGTCACCAGGAAATTTGTTCACGAAGACAGCAGCCATATTGTGTCCTTTTGTGGTGAGTAACCAAATGAATCACACTGCGTTTGCTCATTTATAACCTCTTCAGCTTGGAATAATTCTGCAACACTGAAAATAGCCTGAGTGGTTTTCTTTCTTTTTTTTATTGAAATCATTCCTGATATCGTCTGTTTTAGTTACGTGTGTCACCTTTACATTGTAGACTTGAATCTGTTACCTTACAATATCATACCATAAGTAGGTTACTATAATTATTTTCTGATTAATTTTAACCTGGTGATTTTCTTTCTCTACATGAACTGCTTTCTTTAACTTTACACTAATTACTTTAAGGAACAGTCTGTAACACTTTGGGGGATCTCTTAGCAGAAATGGAATATAATATTCATAACTATGTTTTTATTTGTGAATTATCACCTGAAACTAAGAATAATTTTGTTTTCGTTAGCTTAGAATGAGCCCTTCATATCTACATAGGTCCGCCATGTTGCTCCGCCATGTTTTTACAGTAGCCCAGAACGGACAAACACTGACTCTAGAGAGAGCCTTTCACGTTTTTACGTTACCTGAAGGCCACCGTAGATCTCCAACAGCTTGTGAAACTGTGGTAAAGTGAGCTGTAGAGTGCAAAACCGTGGTACCGCCAGCTGCCATCTGACTTCCGTTGCTCCTAAAGTAGTTATTATGGTAAGGATGGCCTCTGAGCGAGGTGAATGGCGTTACCACGGTTTTGCACTCGGCAGCTCATCTTACCGCAGTCTTGGAAAGGGAGGAGTGAGCGGCGGAGTACTCAGTTGGTTGCAGTCTGCAACAACCCCAACCAAATCCTACACACTGTCCCTTTACATTTCTATTGATCTCTTTTTCATTTTCATCATACTGTCATCTATTATCTATTATCTATCTATTATTATTTAGCCTTGGGCACAATTGACTTAACACCAAACACATCTACCTAGATCTAACTTTATTGGTCACAGGACAAAATGAAGTACATGGTGAAAGAGAGTAAAACATAGGAAGACAAGCATAACAAAACTGTAATGGCAAATTTCAAGTTCTGTTCAAGCCACTTGCTTAGCACACTGTTTTGAGACATTTCTTATAATTCCACTCTGCAGCTTTCTTAACAATAGAAAGTTACTCACAAATTCACTCAGAGTAAAATGTGAAGTTGGAGGTTTTACTTAACGTTCCAGTTCTCCCAGTAGACAGCAATAATCCTTCCAATAATCCTTTGCTTGAGGGAAAGCAAACAAACCCTTTTGTAACAGAACCAAATGAATGTAAAGCAAATGGACAAGAATAGAAGAATTATTCACAATTACCAACAATCTTTTGCATACAGAACTATTCTTAACAGTAATACACATGCAGCTTACCTGGCAGCACTAATCTTAGTCCATCACAGAGGATAGCATGAAGTTGGTGGTCCTTATTATTGGATTAGTTTTCCTATAACAGAGGTCTTTGTCCAACAACGAGAATATACAGTATTTGCTTCATGACACCTCTTTAATAGGGAAATAAGTTGAGATTTTAGCTGCAGGCAGTCAGCCCAGTGACATGAAGATCCACATCATCAGCATAACTTTTATACTCAGTGTGATAGAAATAAAGGACATTTAAAGTTCAATATTTCACCAAATGTTATTGTTCTTGCCTCCAAATGGCACCAACAGAGTGCAACATGATTCCTGTGAGAAACACGCTGCCCACATGCAGGCGCTCACACTCGTCAGATGTCTGGCTCAGTCCAGAGCTGTAATCAACAACAAGATATTTATTTGGGGATTTCAGTGTGAATAAAATGACTCTCAGTTTGCAGAAAATGGGATATTTTTACTAGCTGGAAGCCATGCGTGCAGACAGAGACTGCTCTCAACTCATATGATGAGAGTCTCGGGGAGCCATTGAAATGTAGGAGAATGTATTTATGGTATAAACAGTGATGAAGCCTTCCCTTGACACCAACTCTAATTACCATGTATAAAAATACTGCGAATAAGCCGCCGCTGGGTAAATAAGTGCGAGGAGATGCACCATCAAACATACAGAGCAACTGTTATATCTCTGTAGGCTGTTATATCTCTGTCTGCTCTACATTCTTGTGAAAATGTAATTGCACACTTACGTATATTGCACAGACTTACACAGGCGATGGGTGAGACCATTTAGTGACAAACAGTGAGAAAGGAAAGTCAAAATTTCCATTTAGTTTCACCAATTGCTGTCAGAACAACACACACACAAAAATAAAAACTACAGTCACAGTGAGAGTAAAAAAACCCCGAGAAAGTGAAACTAAATAGTCTGAAGAGGCAGGAGAGAAGGTCAACCTGATTCTCAAATGTCTTGCTGCAGTCAAGACTATGTAGAATAAGCAATCAATTTTATGTGCTTCGTGGGTCCTTAGAGGTAAGATCCCTATTGTGCCTCATGATATCCAAGTATAGTTCATTTCATAGTGTGGGAGGAATATTACAGCACAGCTTGAAAATGTATTAAACCAGCAAAAGCAAATGATGTTTCCCACCCAGTTATCAGCTTACTCCAAATCTCTTTTTATGGTTTTATTTTTTCTCTTGGAGGGTAATGAAAATAATTTGTCACAGAACACAGATTTTTATTACAGTGTTTTTATTTTGAGGGCATTGTATGTGCTTTATGTGTTTCCATTAGTGCTTTCATGTGCGTGTGTTGTCAGTATTAACGGTGTGGACACATTATCCGTTGGATCATCTAACAGCTTGTAATAGCTGCTGGTCAGTCTGAGGCCGATCTTTCTTCTACTACTATCATACGTCCCAGTGGAGGAGTAGAAGGTGCAAGGATGACCCTCTCATCTCTCTGTTTTGTTGTCAGCCAACTTCCTCCTCCTCCTGACTCCCCCTGTGATCCTTATAGTGGCTCTTGTTACAACACGTCCTCTTTCAGCTGTGGTCTGTTTAGAGATGAGAGGGAGTGGAGGATGGGAGAGGAGCAGGGGAGCTTGGTCGGCTCACCGGGGAGCAATTAGCCTCCACCATCATGGCTACTTTGATGAGCTGCCCAGTCTGAAATGTAGACGCTGTGGAGGGAATGTGTGTCAGAAAGCCTCCGTTGACTTGACTTATGAAGCAATGAAAAGTAGCACAGCAAAGCTAAAGACGACCACAGATGTATTGATAGATTATGGAGTCAGTTTATTTGTTAATTTGTTATGTTAATCCTTAGTTTACAAATGGCATTTTCATTCTTTCTCCCTCCGATCCTGTGTGTCCTCACTTCTTACAGTAAATCAATCATGACGGGTCAAAACAATTATTTTAAACTTGAATCACTTTATTTGATTTCACTTTTAGAAATGCACCCTGAAGCCACAGCAACCTAATCAAAAAGTCACCTCCACTTTTACCTGATGGTGGCGCTACAAGTATCTAATTTACAAACAAGTGTGTTGAAAGCTTGTGTATCCACTTTGCAGTTTTGATTATGGTCAGTAAAGTACGGCTTAGGGCAGCAACCAACGATTATTTTCATTATTGATTAATCGATTAGTTGTTTGGTCTATAAAATGTCAGAAAATGGTGAAAAATGTTGATCAATGTTTCCCAAAGCCCAAGATGACGTCCTCAAATGTCTTGTTTTGTCCACAACTCAAAGATATTCAGTTTACTGTCATACAGGAGTAAAGAAACCAGAAAATATTCACATTTAAGAAGCTGGAATCAGAGAATTAAAAAAATAAATCTCAAAACATGACTCAAACCAATTAATCGATTTTAGAAATATTTGCCGATTAATTTTATAGTTGACAACTAATTGATTCATCTTTGCAGCTCTAGTACGGCTCACGTCTTTTACTGTCGTAGCTACCAAAATAGTTTGCAGGTCGCAGCCAAATGTCTTGAAGAATCGATGACCATTGTGCTAAAAACTTCAAACATGCTTTCCAAAGATGCTAATATATAAATGTGAAATTAGACCAACTTTGTAGAAAAAAGGGAGCAAAGATGTGACTAAATTTATATTGGCAGCCAAATCTGATGAAAATAATCTCACTAGTTGTAATTTAGACTAATGGTGGTAATGTGTTTAAAGACAGAACTGTCACTTGTTCATAATATCAAATATAACCAATTATCACCAATTTAATAGCAGTTCAATACTTTTTTGTGTATTCCCATCATATGAACTCATACAGAACTATGGGTGTGATCACGACAAGGTGACAACGCACCCACACAATCTATTCGTTCACCATGCAGTCGCTTTCAGATTTTCACTCCCACATTGTCTATAGTAACCAGTGACTCATTCTGCTTGTACAAAACATTTTTTAAAAGCGCATCTTTACCTGTTTCACAAAGTGAAACACTGTTCCTTCAACCAAACAAAGACTGCATTTATAAATAACGTGTTGTCTTGTACGACATGAATTTAAAAAACAAAACTTTTTTTTTTTAAATTTAACTATAATATAATCTACAAACATGTTAAAGGATAGAAAAGATTATTGTCTGTAAATGTGAATGAAATTGATGGTGAAGCATCATAACATATATCGGTCTGTAATGGCTGTTTTAATTGACTGATTCATCATCCTGTCTATGAAATGTCAAAGCCATGAAATGAACTAAACTGCTCACATAGCAGAAGCTGTAATCAGCAAATATGTCTTTTTATCATAGTAGATAAATAACTCAAATGATAAATTGATTAAAAACATCCCTAGATAATATTCTGTGGATCCACTTACTGATTTATTGACTGATCACTTCAGCACTGTTGATGCCTTTGGCTGCTGTGAGTGAAGTGTTGGTCAGCTGTGTGTCGCTGTCCAAGACTCTCTTAATACACTCAGTTGCCACAGATACAGGATGGTTAGAAGCAATTTACTGTGTTAGCTGTTTTAACCAGGAGGGACCACACAGAGGACTGATCCTACTGACATGATGCTCATTTTCTTGTCACTGCTGTTAGTGATTATTGTTGTAGGAAAGTGGTTCAGATGAAACATTTCATTTTGCTCCATCACCCTGCCTTTTCCTCATACTGAACCCTTTGTTTTTATTTATATGTGCTCTACAGTGAACAAATTTCCCAAGTGTGGGATAAACAGTATTGTTTGTAACATTGCCACTGATGCTGTTGTCATTTCAGAGTTTGTGACTGAGGAGACTGTGACACACTGGGAATTTTCTCTATAGCTTGGCGGATAGACAGTATAGCTCTCAAAAAGGTGTAAAGGGCTTGGGAGTTGTGATCTGCACTTTTGCCATCTGAGGCTAGTTAGCAGAAACGATGAGAGTCAGGAGGATGAACTATATTTGGAGACCTTTTAATGTTATGCTTTGTTCTGACATTTAGCTTCTTGCTCTTTTAATGATGTGGGGATAAAGCAGCACGGAGAGATAAGGAGCAAAATGCAGGAAGAGAGGGAGACTAAAAGATAAGCAAGGATGGACCTGTTTTAATAAAAAAGGAAGCCGAAAGTTGATGTTTATGATGACACTTTTATTGCCTGGGTAGAAGTAAAACCCTGTTAACAGTGATCGTAGTAACAGCATAGACAGAGAAAGTGACAGATGTACTGAGCGATAGGATAGAAGCTGTGTTTGAGGGAGTGAGGATGAGGGAAAGAGAGAGAGATCGTGATGCTGATGAGATGCCGCCGCCACCCCTCCCTCCGCTCGTCTCTCCCAGAGCTCGATAGCTCCATCAACAGGGGTTGCCATGGCAACGCCAGCCTTCCCCCTGACCCCATGTGAACAGAGCTACAGGATTAGTCCTGAAAGAGAACTCAAATGTCAACACAGCTCCAGGCGCTGCCACGTAGACCTGAGAGCGAAGAGGGGTGTCTGTTTTTCTGCTCAGTCGAGTGATTGTGCAAGTGTGTCATCGACTAGTGTGTCCACTACGGCTTTAATGCATTAATTACAAATGTTTTTTCTACATCTAGAACATCCATTTCGGAAATACGCAGAATTTAAAGGGGCTAAATTTGCACCGTTAGCTGCTAGCCACCGGCTTAGCGTTCGCCATGTTGAGAGCCGTTTGGAGGCAATCCCTCAATCATAGATATGCTCTGAACTTTAAAAAACATAAATACAGTAGATATGCGCTGTGCAGAATTGCGGATGATGATGAAACTCACTTGACATCTGACATGTTGTGCCTAAATGCACTATTGCTGTCGCTTGTTTTTATTATTGTGCCCAGGACTTCCTGGAAAGCAGCGTTGACACTGAGTGGATTATCCTGGTGAAATAGAGTTAATTGAATTGAAGTGGATGTATGAAATGCTATTATGTAAGACAAATATATGGTGCCACAAAACTGTCACAAAACAACATTGTGAGCATTTTGTGCCACAACATATTAGGTGCCAATTTCACAAAATTGCATTTTATTGCACAAAATGCTGATCTCAAGTGTTAGAAATTAAAGTTAAAATTAAATATTTTTATTAACAATGGGTCAAATTACTGTGAAAGCTCCATGGAGCGCTTTGGCATCTTTCAGCTGATTGTTTTGATTCTATGCTTTTATTTATTGTGTTAAAAGACAGATATTGTTCCCAGAAGTTGGTGGAGACCAAAACAGAGCTAAAAGGAGATGAAATATTGGACACAGATCCAGTGTTATTTATATTTTCTTTCGTCCAACCATGTGTTTGTGTCCCCACAGCTGCGGTGGAGGCATGCGTTCTGCATGGGCTGAAACGGCGAGCAGCAGGCTTTCTGCGTAGCAACAAGATAGCGGCACTCTTCATGAAGGTGGGGAAGAGCTTCGTCCCAGCTGAGGAGCTGTGCAGGAAGGCCCAGGAGGTCGAGCAGATCATCGAGACAAAGTGAGAGACGCAGACGTCACGGCTCATTCTCACACATCACAGCAGACTTCAAAGCTTACATCAAAGCCTCGTGCGAGCGAAAGCACTGAAAACAAATGGCTGTCTGCTTACTTGAAGGGCTATTTTTTTATTATGAAAACCTTCTAAATAATTCATGTTTTGAGCTTTTATTGAATCATGAATCACTGATGCCATTAGCGTCCTGCAGATGCAGTTTTACTTAATGGAATTTTTAAATCATATTATAGTTGTTTTGTTTATATTGAAACTCTCTCCTCCTGCAGACGAAGTCAAAGCTTGCAAAGTCAAGACGGTCTTCGCAAGATGCCCCGACTGCCCAGCCTCAACCCACAGGGAGTGAAGAACCTGTGGATCCGGACGGCTCTATTTGAGAAAGTGCTGGACAAGATTGTCCTCTACCTGGCGGAGAACAGCAGGTACGTTGACAAGGGTCAATGAAACCGCTGTTCACCTGTTTGTGTTGCAAGAACTCTATGTCCCCTCAATATCACCCTTTCACATTTGTCTTCCAGTAAATACTACGAGAAAGAGGCTGTTCTAATGGACCCGGTGGACGGACCTATCCTCGCCTCTTTGTTAGGTAATTATATGTGACATTGTAAGCATTTGTGTCTTTTAATGTAATCATCTAGCATCAGGTGGCACACTCCAGTTTGGGCTCATGTTTACATGAAAATGTGAGATCATGGTGGTTTTAGAAACAAGTTCAAAAGAATTTTTACTTTTTGGTTTGAGGCTGAAGCAAATAGTGCTAACAGGCTAACCAGCAGAGGTCCGTTCTGCGACAGGGACATGATCCCTCACCAGCTTCCCGCCAGTGAACAATGGCTCTTTTTTTCAATGGTGCCAAGCCGGAAGCACTGCTGCTGGGGGCTGAATTTGAGTCTCAGCAGGCAATTTGATCAGTTTGCTAGTACATGTACCTTTAGATTAGGCTGTCTTTGTATAATTTTGTACCCTAAAGCAATGCATAAATGAAGGTTTTGTGTACTGTTTATATCTGTATGTTGCTATCTATATGTTGCTATGACAAATACATCTAAATCTTCCCAACCAATAGAGTCACCAGATAAAGCTGAAAAAAGCATATTTTTGCCACACAAAATTCTGTTTATATATATATATTTTCTAATCTTTGCTTTTCTTGTGAAATCTTAGATAATCTTGCACGTTCAAGTCCCTGAAAAAAAACTTTGTGGGGTGGAAAAATCTCTGTTTGAACTAGCCACTACCTGTCGAATTATGCAACTTGTAACGAGGGGTCACAAGTAGACAAAACTTATTTTAAAGGTTACAAGCCAAAAAGGTACTACTGCTCTAAACTATCATAAACTTCTTTGTACCTGTATGGTGGATCAAAAGGGAGCTCATCTGAGGCCTGTTATGGTACATCTCTGAAAAATCGACCTTTTTAATACAAAAACGTACTCCCGCTATCCCTCTTTTTTTGAGTGTGCTCCTTGATGTTTAAGGTAACCTGATGCTGATCTGATCTAGTGTTTGCACTATGTAACTATTCACCTTCAATGTGACAGTTGGACCTTGTGCTTTGGAGTACACAAAGATGAAGACAGCCGACCACTTCTGGACAGACCCGTCTGCTGACGAGTTGGTGCAAAGACATCGCATCCATGGCGGCCACTGCAGACAGGATTCTCCCACTAAGAGGCCTGCACTGTGTGTGAGTATTAAAACTGGTAATACAGTAGATGAACATGCAGTATTAGTGCCAGACGTCTTTTATTTTATCCCGCTTGTCTATAGCAGGCAGAGTTATAGTGGTGCGGTGATCAGTTTCATTCCCTTCTGAGATGCTGCCTGTCTGATTAAAGAGGACCCGCTAAGATTACTGTGTAAAGTGAAGCACAGCGTGTCCCAGGAGAAAGAACAGAGTGTCTCTGAGACCTTCACACTTGTTCAATCTTCAAGTTATCACTGAACCAGGTCAACTCAGCCTATCTTACAGCACCACAATGCTCTTTACAGTTGCGTGGTGCTGTGTATTTGTAGTATGTGTGTATTCCAAGCTAAAGTAGACTGGTCTTTGGCATCAGGAACCGGGGAGGAAGCATTGGTGCACATGAATGAATGTTATATTTCTCTTATCTTGAGTCATGTGAAAAAGAGATCTTATTCATGGGAATTATCTTTATACTGTGACTGGCCAGCTGTAATTTATTCAGCAAAGATAGTCATCAGTTTAGCACGGATGTTTGTTATCGGATGTGACATATTTCTGTGTCTGTGTTGTGCAGATCCAGAAGCGGCACTCCAGCAGCAGCATGGATGAACGCCCTTCACCCTCGCCATCAGCTCGTGAATATGTGGAGTCGCTGCATCAAAACAACAGAGTGACCCTACTGTTTGGCAAAAACAATGTGCTCGTACAGCCGGTAACTAACTGTCTGATGCCTCTTAATCACTCAGAGATATATAGGTCTGACATTTTATGGAAATGTCACAGCTAAATAAATTAAAACCAGAGGAATGTTTCTTTGCAAGAAATGGAACAAAATGGTAGTCTGCTTTTTGTATTGTCATCTCATACATCTCAGAAGAGCCTAATATGCTCTCTGGTTAATAAGACCAAAATCAGCAACAACTGATTTTAGACAAAATATTATCTGAACTTGAAAATTCCCAAGTATGCTGCAATAACTGTAATGTATGTAAGTTATTTCTTTGTTTATGTGTGTTATCAATGTAACATTAGACTGCCGTACTTGGCATTTTTTTCCTCCCCCAACAATGCAGTCCTCTCCAGGCTTATACATACAATACGATCTTATTGCAATTTTAAACATTTAGCGATATGCTTATTATTGCAATAAGATATATTGTGATTTATTACCTTTTTTCATCTGCAAATTATGCAGTTTGTCAACATCTGTTTTATCTAATAAGATACAGCTTTCACTCAGTTCATCTTTGAGTTTTCATTCACATATCTTGAGGTCAGAGGTCAAGGAACCCCTTTGAAAATGGCCATGCCAGTTTTTCCTTGCCAAAATTTTGCGTAACTTTGGAGCGTTATTTAGCGATCTTCCAGAAAGGCTAGCATTCCTAGTTTCATGTGATACCAGTATCTTCACTATAGCTTTAATACTGAGCCTGTTACAAACTCTGAAAGACTGAATAGTGGCCGGCCCCCAACGGGCCGTCGGATTGTTAAGAGGTTAATAGTTTATATAATAAAAGGTTGATACTTGATGTCCATGTATAGATCCAATATTGCCATGCAAAATATCAGGATACTATGCTGTATCGATTTTTCCCCCACCCCTACTGCCATATCTTATTGCATCAATATGAATACATGTTTTTTTCAGAGGGACGACATGGAGGCTATCCCGGGTTACCTCTCTCTGCACCAGAATGCTGACCTCATGACCCTGAAGTGGACGCCGAACCAGCTCATGAACGGCTCTGTTGGAGACTTGGACTACGAGTTCAGGTGCAAAATTATCCAGCTGCAAACGGATTATTATGATTATGGTGCTCATGTCTGTCTACAAAGCCTGCGTTTGATAATATTAGTAATCCTTCTCATACAAGAATATCTAACATGTAAACATACATCTTTACTTCTTTTGTCTGCTGTTTGTGTAACACTCGGGTGTTACTGAATAATGCAGCTTGTTTGTGTGTGGCTCAGGGGCTCAGTATGCAGTCAATGCTGCTGATCTGATGAGGCTTATTTCCAGCACACCAGCAGCCAGCAGATGGTTTATTGACTGAGGCACTGTCAGACATCTCTCAAACCCGCAAACCGTGTTATGTTCCTGTGCCTGTGCATGGTTAATCTCACCAAAATAATTGATTATTGCATTAGCTTACTCTGCTCCTGCTTGTCTGTGCGCACACTCCCGACTCCTCTCTTTATTAGCCATAAAATTAATGTTCCTTGAGATTTTTTGGCTTACACAGATAAATATTCCTTAGCTAGTGGTCCACCCAGTGTGCTAAGACTAGTCTGGGTTGTTATTTTATTGACTGTGTATTTGATTTAATGTTTTTCAGTGTATACTGGGACTATGCCATGACGATCCCTCTAGGGGAGATAGTTTACTTGCACTGTCATCAACAAGGTTGGTCCTCACAAACCTTTACCTTTATAGCACAATTTTAACTCTGTGTTTGTGTGTTATTACTGCCTTTTCTATTTGTTTTTACTGTCTGCAATTTAACACAGCTGTCAAATAAAACGGCATCATGAATAATTAAACAAAGAAATCATCGCCTGTATATCTCCTGCAGTTGACAGTGGGGGGACGGTGGTGCTGGTCAGTCAGGATGGGATTCAAAGACCTCCACTTCGCTTCCCCAGAGGAGGCCACTTGCTCCAGTTCCTCTCCTGCCTGGAGAACGGCCTGCTTCCACACGGCCAGCTGGACCCTCCGCTCTGGTCCCAGAGGGGAAAGGTCAGCACAGGAGCTCTTTCTTTGGCTTCACATCCACAAAGCAAATTACACATTTCAGGCGTTCTTCTAGATTAAGAGCCCCCAACATGCTAAATCAGCTTATCAGATCAATAAATCAATAAAGAAGACATTTAGAAATAGGGGCACTGCGTGGTTGGAGTGATACTAATGAATGCGTGGCTTAATGTTCTCTCTGCACCACCACACAAAAAGTGTCTACTTTAATGAATGGATTTTGTTGTATCTGCAGCAAAACAGCATAATGAAAACCACCGACGCATGTTCAGCCTCTATTAACAAGCTTAAGCACTCAGACACTCATCATCTTTAATTCACATGGAAGGCTTAGCTGGGCTCTAATGGTTGAGACATTTTGGTTGTTGTTGGTTTAATATGAGTTATATTCTCATTGCAGGGGAAGGTGTTTCCCAAGCTGCGGAACAGGGTTCCTCAGGGATCTGGATCCTCAGACTCGGTCTCCGATAAGGAGGAGGACGAGGCCACAGACTATGTCTTCCGCATCCTCTTCCCAAACAGCCAGTCAGAGTTTGGTGAGATTCCCTCCAGAGAAGCAGATTAATATGAGCAGCGCCCACGGGCCTTTCCACATAGTTGCATTTTTATAAAAATGTTACTCGTTGTTTGTTCCAGTGACTGTAACCCATCCCCCCCATCTGACTTCCTCCCTCTCCCTTCAACTGAGTGGACAGTCCCCCTCCAAAACAGGGACCCTTGTTGTACCCAGGAGGTCTTGCAGCTGTCCTGAAGAATCCCCCTCACTCACAGGAAGCAGCTGTAACACTGTCACACCTCGGCTTGTCTGTTCGTCTGTCAGCTTGCTTTATCTCTCTGCATCTAATATCCTCCTGGCCTGTCCTACGCCTCCGGCAAAGTTTATTGATGTGTCCCGTTATTAAAGCCCCTCTTTTTTTACTGCATTACAGCGCAGTAACCTTTTAACAGCTCATGGGTGGATAACTGATTGATCGAATATGGCTCATGAATCGAGAAAGGCTCTTGCTCAATTGATCTTTCTCTCTATAATAATGGAATTGAATATGACGGCTTTCAAATTGTGCATCAATTCCAGATTGCATGAATGTTTCTGTTGATATGCTTTATCTTTGCTCTAACAGGAATCAAGCACAAACACATTGTACTCTGAAGTGCTTTCAGCAGATCACAATTGATGAGCATAATTCTGCTTATGCAAAGTGTTTCCAGCTGCATTTAAATCATCCGAGTGCAAATGTAATTGTTGTTGAAAGCCTGCGCAGCATAATGCTTTTCAAGTGACAATGATGATGTGTTTGTGTGTGTATGTGCATGTTGTAGTGACTCCCCCAGACTTGATGGATCAGGGAGCTACGATGTGGCATCCCACGCTCAGGAAGTCCTCGTGTTCCTCTTGTTCTCAGGGGAGCTTCTCTGGCGGGGTGACGCCCAAGGGGTGCAACCATGAGAGGTGAGAGATGAGCAAGCTGCAAAGCTAGACTGAGTTGTGTTACATTGTGACAGGAAAGACACAAACCTGACATCCCTCAGGGCCGACCATCAACAATACAGATGAAACGGAGAAAGGAGCAAAGATACAAGAAACTAGCAATTACCCAGAAGACAATTATGTGACATTTACCTCACTGACATGAGAATGTGTTTTGAAAATGAGGTGATAAGCGAGGCAGATAAAATGGCTGAAGGCTATGAAAAGCCTCAGGGCCAATTTGTTCTATATGGCAGCAGAATAGGTAATCATTTAAATGATGAAGGGTCAGACACAACACTGTAATAAACTCTACATTAGATACAGTATCTCAAGATAATAGTGAGTAACGTCTCATGCAATAGGTGATTAGTTTAATGGTGGTTGATGACGGTCTTTTAAGGAAAGAGGAGTGTTTGTTCCTCATAAGATGAAATGCTCTTTGCTGTATCTTCCTGCAGGGCTCCTCTGAAGCTGCTGTGCGACAACATGAAGAATCAGATCATCTCTCGGGCGTTTTACGGCTGTAAGTGATCGCTTATTGTTAACACAGAAAAGCCTTAAATATGAATGAATAGATAGTAAATCTATTCATATTCACTATGCAAATGTGCTGGAAGTATTATCCTCATTTTAATCATCACTAACATCTGCAGAGCCATTAAGTAATGAACTGTATTGTCAACCAGGGTTGGCATACTGCCGCCACCTGTCCACGGTGCGTACACACCTCTCTGCTCTCGTCAATCACACCATTGTGGCGCCCGACCGGCCGTGCGATGCCTACAAAGGGCTCACCGCAGACGTGTGGCAGACGTTCCTCCAGGACTGCACAGTAAGCATTGCTGGTGTCACAGCGCTGCAACACAAACCTCACAGTGCCATCCACACACACACACACACACACACACACACACACACACATATGCATGTCCACTCCCAGGCTCTCTCTTTCACTCTGTCACTCTTCTGTCTCATCCATATTCATCCTCTGCTAATCATGTGGCTCACACCATTAGTCTCCCAACAGTGTGCATGAAGTATGACTAATGGCCCTGTCAGTCTCAAAGTCTGCATCTACGGTTTATTTGGACATTAGTCACATTTACCTGGAGCCATGGAGAGTTTGACCTGAACATAAGAATACGTTTTATTAGCAAATATTTTTTTTTGTTTTTGGTAAATAACACTAATGTAATATTTGATTATTATTGGGGTAGCCGCTCAGGAAAGTGACTCAATTAATTGACCGTGAAAACAGTAGTTTTACACGCTAGTACTACTTACTAGCTTTTTCCAGAGCTTTCAGCTTCATCTCACGATAGAGTTTGGTCTGTTATGGAAGATGCTTCACTTGACATCACATGACCTAGGGCTTAAAAGATAAGTGGTTAAATTTAAATGTAATGTATTTTCTTTTGAGTTAACAAATCTGTACCAAAATGAAACATATATGGAGAGACACAACATAACCCTTTAAATGCCTATTTAAACAATAGATTATTGGTTGAGTAACAGCTGCGGACAGTTCTGTTTGATCTGGACTTAACTTACATTTGAAAGTATTTTTCTTTACCTTCATGTGAAGTAAAGTCAAAATAATTAGCACATATACATACTGTACAATCACAGCTGAGAGATGCACCAGTGCCTGTGGTCTTCCCCATCTACCACCCTCCTGGATGCATTAATCATTACCTACATTGACAGTAGAAGCTACTATGAGGCATCTGTCTATAGGCTGTCTGTCAGCTATTGAATGTTTTAAACATGCAGGGAGTGGTAATTGTCTTTTTAATGAAGGGGAAAATCCAAAGATTGATCAAAATGTTGTGTCTTCAGGCATACAAGGAGACAGAGCTGCGTCGCATGGTCTACTTCGGTGGTGTGGAGGCCTCGCTGCGTAAAGAAGTGTGGCCGTTCCTGCTGGGTCATTACCAGTTTGGAATGTCAGAAGCTGAGAGGAAGGAGGTTTGTAGTTTCCACGATTATGGCTTTCTGCATTTTCCACCTGAACCACTGACCCTTGATTGCTCACCCCTCACCCCCAGGTGGATGAACATGTCCGAGTGTGCTACCAGCAGACCATGCGCGAGTGGCTCGGTTGTGAGGAGATCGTCCGCCAGCGGGAGAAGGAGCAGCATGCTGCTGCATTAGCAAAGTGCTCCACTGGAGCGAGCATGGACGGCTTCAGTCAGAAGATGATCCACCACAACTCCACTGTCAGCAATGAGGTGAAACAGTAATGCACACTTAGATAGATGAGAGTTAGAAAATAACTGTAGCTCTGTGGTTTTCTATTTTATAACAAATCTGCATTATAAAGGACATGGGCATTTATCAAGTTGAGAAGGTCCAAAGAAAATATATTGATTGCATCATGGGAAAAGTAGAACCCAACGTTTTTGGAGCTTGACCCATGCTTCGAACTTTCTACCACTTTTTTTCCTGCATCTTTACAAAATTGCCATACTGAATCGCCCAAGTAGCCCTTTAATGTGAGCACAGCACCTGCCATGAGCCAACATCCAATAACAAATATCAATCAAAAATATTTGTATATAATAACATCTTGGTCTGAATATCTTTATTACCCAGTCCCAGTCCTCCCAGAGCTCAGACAGGCAGAGTCTGGCTCGCCTGCAGAGTGACTCCAGCAGCAGCACACAGGTATCAAACACTCACCATCTTACAGCCTGCACTGTCTGGTCTTTTAAGCAAACTAAATGACACATCTATTAGAGTTTTTAGATTTCTAATATCCTGATCCTAAGTAATGCATGTGATCTCAACTTTCTGAACCAATATTCCTCATCCCTGCGTTCTCTCCCTTGCTAGTTCTTCACATCCTCCCATCCCTTCCCCTGGAGTAGCCTGCTTCCCTTTGGCTTGTTCTTTCAGGTGTTTGAGTCCGTAGAGGAGGTTGACCAGATCGAGACGGAGCCCAAGAGCGAAGACGCCAAACAGGTGCCAAAGATACCCAATGGAGCTCTGCAGAACGGGACAAGCTCTCCCGACTCCGGACACCCCTCCTCCCGCAACTTCTCCGTCACTTCCGGCCTTTCGGACGGCTCACTCAGCACAGAGGACAGCGCTGCACCTGATGCAACCCCGAGATCTGCAGCTGTCCCTCAGAGCCCAGTCAAACCGGCAGTGGTGGAGAGTGAAGCTCCGACAGAGGAGGTGGACAGCCAGGTGAGAGGTAAAGTGAAGAACAAGGAGGAAGAGGAGGAGGAGGAGAAAGCACCTGATGCGTCTAAAACTGCAGATAGTACCAAGACTGAAGAGCTAGTCGAGGCCGACAAAGAGACAAGTCTGCAACCCAAAACACAAGAGACTGTTGAGGAGTCTGGAGCAATTAAAACAGAGGGGCCCAAGTGTGAAGATAAAGTTGAACTGGCAGACATTAAAGGAGTTACGTCTTTAGAGTCAGGGCAAACAGAAAAAGAAGTGCAAGATAAGGATACTATGATGGCATCAGCAGCTGCTACAGAATCAAAAGGAGATCTTGTTGAGCAAAGTCTTAAAAAAGAAAAAGAAGCGAGTATTGAGGAAACTACAGAAACAAATGTGGAAAAGACGAAGGGAATGGATGAATCACAGACGAGTAAACCACAAGAGGTTTTATCAGCAGAAAGGAGAGAAAATATATTCGTTGATCACGTGGCCCTCGAAGTTGAAAAGACCCTGGTTTTCCCAGCAGACACCGGGGTCTCGAGAGCAAGGGAAGCCTACTTTCCCTCTCAGAAAGAGGAGGCTCAGGTCATGACTGAATCTGACGAGTCTCCCTCAGCCATAGAGATGGAGGAGATCCCCAAAGCCAAAGTTTCCATGGTGCCTTGGAGCAGGAAGGGACGTTGCGAAGCGTCGTCTTTCTCTGAGGACTCGGCCCCCCACATGGACCTCAAGCAGGAGGAGGGGGAGCGAGGAAAGCCCAGTCCAGAGAGCCTCCTGTGTGACGAGCCAGAGATGGAGAGCCTTTACCCAAACTTTGACTCTCTGGCGGCCTCTGGAGACACTAAAAATGAGGCGACATCTAAAGAATCTGCTGGGAGTACCTTCTCTGTATGCACACACGTTTTTTAGTTCAAATTCATTTATGCTGCTCATTTATGGGCAAATCAACACTATTATGAACTTGTTTTATCTATATCCACCTATATACTATCTATCTATTTGTTTTGTTTGTTTCAGCAAGAGCTTTTGGACTTGTATACGTTAAATCTGCACCGCATTGAAAAGGATGTCCAGCGCTGTGACAGAAACTACTGCTACTTCACTCCTGCCAACCTGGAGAAACTGCGCAACATCATGTGCAGGTAAAACGCTGACAGCATCAGGGATGTAAAGAAAGAGTGTAAAGATGCTCATTTTACCCATCTTCACTGCTTATCTTATTCCTATCAAATAAATGCTCCATAAATGAAATTTAAACAGATAGCACCAGCAATACTCTCTAATTTTCTTACTGTCAACAAATCATGATATACAGATACAGATTCCTCTGTACCACAGAAAGACATATCAATGAGCCACACTGTCGCACTACATGACATGTTACTTCAACAAGGATACTGTAGTTCATTTTAAGTCCATCCCACATACACCTCCTGCTGTAAATAGGCTCTTTTCACAGCAGCCATTATGACATGTCATTGTAGGATGAACATAGGTGTAATTAAAACATTAATTATGGCGCTGTTCCATTGAGGTGGGCCAGGGACTGGTATTTTGCATGCTGGCTCACTGGATTGACTGTGACACTAAATATAATGGGACCATAATTAATGTTATTAATTACCCCTGTGTTTACCCTGCGATGACATGTCCAAATGACTGCTGTGAAAAAGGTGTGTTTCAATCCACAGCGGAAAATAGTCCCCAACAAATGCATGATTGACACCTTTTTGAGTAGCATTTGCTAAAACCTACAGTGCCTTGCTGTTTCAGGAAGTTACTTAGCCTTTTTTTTATTATTATTATATGTGTGACCTGTTTTTAAAGATTTAGTAGGGACATGGGCGGGGGGCTGAGTGCCACAGACAGGCTAAGGAAGGACAGAATAACACATTGTTGGTATTTTCAAAAGGATTTGCTGACAGTAAGAGCAATATAAATATAATGCCAGGCTTATCCTTTTCATTTTTCTCCCTAGTGCACCTCCACATATAGAAAGCACGACTGAAGGGCCAGCAATAATAGGAAAAATGAGTGCCCCTCTACCTCTATCTGAGACAAAAAAGTATTATCTTTACGCCTAGAGAAGCCTTATCATTTTGCACTTCAGAAGTTATTGCCTTGATAAATGATGAACATTATTTTGAAAAACGTATCTTCAGCATTGAAAGAGAAAAATGTGGAAATACCTCTAGATCCTGCGCAGCGTATGACTCAGAGTGTGAGTGTTAAGTTCACTTCTCTTGGTTGTGTATTTACAGCTATATCTGGAGGCACCTTGACATCGGTTACGTACAGGGCATGTGTGATCTGCTGGCTCCTCTTCTGGTCATTCTGGATGATGGTGAGTCAACACCGAATCACTTCTCTTCTCTGACATTCGGTGTATTTTTAACAGTTATTGATGGAACAACAGAGGACAGTTTGCCCACTCACTTTCTCAGCCCAGCTTCCTCTCTCTGTTTCCTCCTTTCAGAGGCCATGGCCTTCAGCTGCTTCACTGAGCTCATGAAGAGGATGAATCAAAACTTTCCACACGGCGGAGCTATGGATACTCACTTTGCCAACATGCGCTCTCTAATCCAGGTGACACAGTACCAGTAAAGTCTTTACACATACTGTAGCAGTCAGGTATCACTAAATCTGCTCATTTACCAACAACTTTTTCCTCCACAACCAGCCTCATTATTTACTTCCCTGAATCTCCTCTGATCCCCTCTCTGTGTAGATCCTGGATTCTGAGCTGTTTGAACTAATGCACCAGAACGGAGACTACACCCACTTCTACTTCTGCTACCGCTGGTTTCTCCTAGACTTCAAGCGAGGTAAAGTGACGGCATGGTGCGAAAGAGTTTGTGCCAATTAGACGAGTAGGAGATTCACTCCTCCTTAAGCCCTGCTGGTGGATAAGATGCCAAACCACTTGGCAGCTTGCTAACAAGACATTGAGTTATTAAAGCTCGGAAAGGATTTGGAAGTCAGTTTTGACTTTGACTCCCATTCCTGGGAGTTGAAATAATTACCATGAACTGCAGCTGCATAGATAGGTTTTTTATAATTAATCAACAATGGACTTGTTTTCTCACCCTGGGTATTTCTCCTCTCTCCCACTCCTGCAGACACCTGCTTCCACTCTTATCTCTCTCCACTGATAACTCCACTTCCTGCAAACTCTCCTCCCATCCGAGCCCTCAAACACAGACTCACGTTTCTTTATGTGATTTCTTTTCCAGAGCTGGTGTATGATGACGTGTTTGCAGTGTGGGAGACAATCTGGGCCGCCAAGTGTGTCTCCTCAAGTCACTTTGTCCTCTTCATCGCCCTGGCACTGGTGGAGATCTACAGGGACATAATCCTGGAGAACAACATGGACTTCACTGACATCATTAAGTTCTTCAATGGTAAAACAGCTGATGTTGTTCACATACACATTCACTCGTCCCTGTTAAGGGTAAACTCCACTGATTTCATACATTACAAATCAGCTAACTCACCATGGGGAGGACTGCTCGGCCTGCCAAAACAATTGTATAATGTCATCTGTGGATGTGAGGATTTTCCAGGCATGAGCAAGAGGAAACCTCTGGTGCAAAAAAGTAACTTTACAGCAGAAATAAACATGTTTACAGCCTGGTACAAAATACATTTTTGGTCTCTATAGCTAATATCCCTGTTCATAACAACTGTATGTGGGGTGAATTTTTATACAACTCACCCATTTAAATTATACTACGGCTTAAAGTTAGGCGTAATTGAGGGCGTGGCGCTTTGAGTGACGGGTGGGTGCCGTACCAGGTCGCTAGGTCTCCTCTACTGGGTCACCCGGGCCCACCTCAGCTCCACACCTCTTTGCCCATATTTGGATGGAGGGTGTTAGTCTGTGTTGTCCCTGCCAAGATGGTGACAGCCGGAGCCACCCACTTTGAGCTTCACAATGGCTCTTCAGAAACCTATGGGTGACGTCATGGAGACTACGTCCATATTTTATACAGTCTATGGGCATGACACGCAACAAAGATAAGCTATTAAGTTGTGTTGTGGGAATTGTATTTAATTGCTTGACTTATACGAGGGACTAAAAGTCAGAATACTGTATGTCGCCTTCTGTTGCATCGATTTTGTCCATTCTTTTTAGTATTATAAGCCTGACAATAGAACTGAGATGAAGTCGCGAGTGAGATTTGCCAAAGGAAGAAGTACCGATTGGGTTGGTTGTTTTTCCAACAAGGGAAACAGCCGTCAGTGAGCACAACACCTGACCTATTTCAATAAAAACCTGAAATGCAATTCAGAGGTCTGGAACCAGGCTACAACAAGAGCAATACTAAATAGCTAGAATACTACTTCAATTTTAATCCAATGGAACCTGATGCATCACTGTTACTGAATATCAAATTACAACCTATGATGAAATGATTTAAAACTAGCTGTGGCGCGTCTGTACAGATGTTCTCCAGACATTTAAGGAAATGAAATCATCTATTTGTGTGGTTTGAAGTAGCCAATGTTATTGTGAAGAAAAATCAAACTTGTGTGTTTCTTTGTCTTTCAGAAATGGCTGAGCACCACAACATAAAGAAGATTTTGACCATGGCCAGAGATCTGGTGTGCAAAGTGCAGATGCTGATAGAGAACAAGTGATTGTGCTCTTTGTCTTCTTTTTCCTTCCAAGTAAAGTGTGACCGGCTGTAGCAGCACAAGAGTAAAACAGACACACACACACACACACACACACACTACACACAAAGCCTTTACAAACACAGTTTGCTGCTATGAGCCTTATTGACTGTATCCACAATGTTGTTTGTGTTGTCAACAGATGTATGAGAATATTATGCTTCATATTTGTCAGTATGTTCAAGTGAAAACAAATGTATCTGAAAAAGCATTTCTTTAGTTTCTAAATATTTTTGTCAGAAGTCCCTGAAGTGTCAATGTTAATCCGAGTGCACTTCATATTTTTGAGATAATGATGGTTTTAGTTGCACATTTCAAACCAAAATGCAGAGCTGAATTCCACCAGAGACTATATTTATGAAAAAACACATTGTGATAATAGTTTATAATAATTATTTTAATAGTCAAAGTCTACAAGATTAAACTTTAAATATATTAGTAAGTTGTCTCCCTATTCCTATCCCTTAATGAAGGAAATAATGTCAGCAGACTTTTCATTTTCTTTAAACACAACACCCCAAAATTAAATTAATTTTTACTGATAACTGATTAAAAATTAGTTTCACACACAACATTAAGAATAATTTAGCTTTTAGCACCATGTCAGTGATTTAGCATCCAACAGTGTTTTTAATGTTTTAATTGAACTGCCTCGTCTGCCAAATAATGTCTTTATTTGTTACGTGTGAATTGTACTGTACTGAGAGAAAAATGTGTTTAACTTATGAGGATTATATTAGTAAAATCATAACCTAATATTTAAGTGACTTACGGATGTCTGGGTGGAGATTTATATAAAGCAACAAGCCTGATTTGATAGCCTCTTAAGTTATTTTCCATTATGCAGTGAACATTGTATATTTTGTAAATTGTGCCGTTTACTCATCTTGATTTTTGTCTTGTATTGTCTGGCGCCTGTTTGTTGAATAAAATGTTAATTTCAGCTTAAATATGATTATGAATTGGGAAGATCAGATGAGACAGTGAAAACATTTTGTCACAGCGACCAAATGAAAAGTTTTGTGGCGCCACATTATTCAGATACTTTAGTGTGAGAGTGGCTTAAACAGAGAGATGAAAATTAAGGTAGAGATGATGCTATGAGGGAAACTGTGTTGATGTTTTGGCAGATTTGGGGCTTGTGAGGACATACAATATATATGCTTTTAAGCCCGAAATTAATACTAATGTTGGCCTCAGTTACCAACATTTATGCTTGTCATTCATTGCCTAAAACTTCACTCAGTTGGTCTTCAAGTGTTGTTTCATGAATGTGTCGAGATGAATTGCTTTTAATATTGGTGTTTCTTTGTGAATGCTAACTGCTGTCGGAAAAACTATTTTTTAATTTATTGTAACATTTATTTAGTAAGTATTTATTTATTTATTCATTCATTAATTTTCTCATTCAGATGCTGCTTTGTTTGTAAAGCTGATATTTTTATTTTGTGGCCAGTTCTCTGTGTGTATTGTAAAACAATCAAATTACTACCAAGAGTTCATATATATAGTATATATTAAATGGTTTATGTTTTTATAATAAAACAATAAAAATGGAATTATCATTATTTTTCCAAAACATCTTGTAATGTGTATTTTACTCAATTTAATTGAACTAAGGTGAGAGTCAGAAATATATCACGAAGGTAGAGATTTGATAAACATCAAGAGATGACCAGAGACGACAATATAGGTCGGTTTTTCCACCTCTCAAGGTGTAAATATCTAAACAACCATTAGATGGATAGCTATGAAATTTGGTATAGACATCCATGTCCCCCAGAAGATGAATTAGAGATCTTTTTCATATTATTGAAAATAAGTTAAGTATCAATACATAAATAAATACAGAAATATAAGAACAAATGCTGATGCTTTGATTTCTGTCTTTATTTAGCTTATACTTAAAGGTCTAGTGCAGGGGTCAGCAACATGCGGCTCTTTAGCTCCTCTCCAGTGGCTCCCTGTAGATTTTTAAAACATTTGTGGAAATGAATAATGTAGGTCCATGGTACGACGGTACGACGGAGTATTAGGGCCACATTTAGGAAAAAGGATGAAGTCATAATATTGCGAGAATAAAGTTGTAGTATTATGAGAATAAAGTCTTAATATTACAAATAGTAATTTTACGTGTTATTTTCTTTTGATCTCGTAAACTTATCATTTTATTCTTGTAAATTACTGACTTTTTTCTCGTAATATTCCGACTTTTTTCACGTAAAGTTATGACTTTATTCCCGTAATATTAAGACTTTTTTTCACGTAAATTTATTACTTTATTCTCGTAATATTACAACTTTTTTCTCGTATACTTTTGATTTTATTTTCGTAATATTACGACTTTTTTTCTCGTAAACTTCTGACTTTATTCTCGTGATATTACAATTTTTTTCTCGTAATATTATGACTTTATTCTCAAAATCTCTGGGTTTTTTTCCCCCTAAATGTGGCTCTAATACTCCGTAGTACATTTGCACTTAGACTATAAGATGTGTTACCTTCATCACAATGCTCAAATGTTTTGTGGCTTCAGACAGATTTTTTTTATTTGCCTAAAATGGCTCTTTCGATAGTAAAGGTTGCTGACCTCTGGTCTAGTGTGTAGGATCTGATGGTATCTAGCGGTGAGGATGTATAAAGAGAACTGGATACAGCGTTGGAGGCTGGCTCACGTTTATTCCTATTGAAGTAGCTCAGTGGCGCATTCGTCTAATTCTTACAAACTGGTCCTTTAAATCAGTTTTCGTTCTCCGTAATTATCATGCAACAGTCGGTGCTTAGTTTACAGTCCCACACAGAGCTGCTAGCAACTAAAGCAACTACCGCCCGAACAGGGACTTGAACCCTGGACCCTCAGATTAAAAGTCTGATGCTCTACCGACTGAGCTATCCGGGCTCTGAGAGAGCGTCACCTTGGGGGAGGTCCGTAGAGAAATGACAACCTATCACAACTCGTAATCTCCATTTTTCTCCTAAATTGACAGCCAATCACTGTGGCTCTTTTCCATATTCTTCACAACCAATCAGCGTCGAGCATGTCTATTTTTGACAGAGCGGTCAATGAAAGGTTGACTACCACCCCTCTACGACCCCCCTACCACCTGGAGCTGGAGCTGGAGAAAGTCTGCTGACAAACTTGGCTACAGAGTTGGAATTTAATACGTCGAGATAACAAGGTGAAATGCCTGCAATTTGATTTTATTTGGACAGCTAGCTAGCTAGCTCAAATCAATTTATTAGAGAGAATAAACGAACATAACAAAGGGTTACCATGTTGTTTGTCTGCAGAAACTAGCTCACTAACTCTACCGACATCTCTTCACTGATTTTTAGAGTTTTGCATTGGTTGCACCTTTTGGTTGGTTACACCTGTTGGTTACACCTGTTGGTTACACCTGTTGGTTGGTTGCAACGGTTTGCTGGTTATACCGGTTTGTTGGTTACACCGGTTTGTTGGTAAAACCGGTTGGTTACACCGGTTTGTTGGTTACACCTGTTGGTTGGTTACACCGGTTTGCTGGTTATACCGGTTTGTTGGTTACACCGGTTTGTTGATAAAACCATTTGGTTACACCGGTTGGTTGGTTACACCGGTTGGTTGGTTGGTTACACCGGTTGGTTACACCGGTTGGTTACACCGGTTTGTTGGTTACACCGGTTTGTTGGTTGGTTACACCCGTTGGTTACACCTGTTGGTTACACCGGTTTGTTGGTTACACCGGTTTGTTGGTAACACTGGTTGGTTACACCGGTTGGTTGGTTACACCGGTTGGTTGGTTACACCGGTTGGTTGGTTACACCTGTTGGTTGGTTACACCTGTTGGTTACACCTGTTGGTTACACCTGTTGGTTACAACTGTTTATATCAATATTAGTTATCTATCATTGTAGGCCTCTGCTGTCACAATGTATGTCGATACAGAGCTTTCTGTTTATGCATCCATCATGATACAAAATCGGTTAAGCATCTCCAGGTACAGGGGTGGAGGAGAGTCAACCTGGCAGCTCTGTCAAAAAATGGACATGCTCGACGCTGATTGGTTGCGAAAAGTTGTAGAATTTTGGAAAAGGGTCCATTGTGATTGGTTGTCAATTTTTTTGAGAAAGATCGAATGAAAAGGTGTGATTGATAACAGTACTCAATTCAATTCAATTCAATTTGCTTTATTTGCATGACTGTCAGGTGAACAATATTGCCAAAGCATCAATTCAATAATAAATACAATTTTAAAAAAAGAACAAAATAAAAACAAAAACATATATATACATGTTACAATTCATTAAGCAAATTAGAATATATAGATATTTAGAAAAGAACATTGCATGTAAATGGAAGAAAACAAAGAAGTAATTAATGTTCGTTGTGTCAATAAAACAAACAAACAAATAAAAAACAATTAATAACAATATATTGCAATATCAAAGGATAAATGTATAAAACAACAACAACAACAAAAAAAATGAAGTAGAGGAATAAATAAAAGGCAGAGTGTGAGTTACATCTTTTATGTGTTGTTGTGGTTGTCTCTTGACTGTGACATGCACTGACATATCTTAGGCTGTGACATGCACTGACATATCCTGCAGATATGTACTCACTATTCACTAATACTCGCTAATACTCGCTATCACGGACGAAGAAAAATACTACCGCCCGAACAGGGACTTGAACCCTGGACCCTCAGATTAAAAGTCTGATGCTCTACCGACTGAGCTATCCGGGCGCTCTGGATCCAAGAGGCGACGTATTTCTATTAAAATAGTACAGTACACACTGTGACTGCATCGTCTGTACACAATGTTATCCGTGTATTTCAGTGACAGTATAATTTACAACATTTTTTACAACGGTTAAATGTTTAATAGAACAATATTCCTCCACATTTAAGACGCCACCACTTATATTTCAACCAAAACGAAGCAATCTGTTGTCTGTATGGCTCATAAGCGAAGAAGGAAGTAAGTGGAAGATAACCCTCTCGCTGCCTCTCGTCCTACCTCCTCTTTGGGCTAAAGTTACCTAGCTATGCATGCTAGTTTAGACCTCCAGCACTAATCTTCCTGCTTATTAAACACAATATAACCTGGTTTATAGCTAGCTATGTCAGTGTTTAGTCTCGCTGCTAAACGCACATGTCGTGGCGTGTCATTGAAACTCACTAGTCCTTCATTTAACCTGTTAATAAACAATAGATACTCAGTAATAAAGGTGGAGAACCTCCACAGAAGAAGAAGAAGCAGCTGCCTGCAGAGTTGCAACACACGTGCAACGCGTCTGTTGAGCTCTCAGCCACACAACTCCAAGGTAAGTTAAAGGTCAGTGAGTATTAGATGAATTGTTTATTCAGTATCCAATGCAGAACATTGTTACTTTGTCAGTGTTGTTTACCTGAGTGTCTCTGTTAACAGGTACCAGAGGCTCCAACATGGGAACAAGTACCAGAGGACCAACTTCCACCGGTAATCTCCTCATTGCTGTTCAATGTGAACGCAGTACTGTACTTGGGTTGTGTTAGGTGATGCTTGGTGACCTAATAAAGCCTTGAACTTCATGTTAGATTTGAGATATTTAGCTGAAAGCCTTGTTTTAATACAGGGGTCTGCAACCTGCAGCTCTTCAGCTCCTCTCCAGTGGCTCCCTGTGGATTTATAAACATGGAAATGAATAACTGTTTTTTTGTTTACATTTTCATTTTTATTAATCATTGTTGTAGGTCTATGGTACGACAGTACGACAGAGTATTAGGGCCACATTGAGGAAAAAAATAAATCTGAGATTTCGAGAATAAAGTCATAATATTATGATAATAAAGTCATAATATTATGATAATAAAGTCATAGGTTTACGAGAAAAAAAGTGGTAATATTATGAGAATAAAGTCATAATGTTATAAAGTAGTAATTTCACGTGTTATTTTCTTTTTTTCTTGTAAAATTATGACTTTGCTTTCGTAATATTATGACTTTTTTTCTCGTAAAGTTATGACTTTAATCTCGTTATATTACGACTTTTTTGCTCGTAAAGTTCCGACTTTATTCTCGTAATGTTACGACTTCTTTGCTCGTAAAGTTACGACTTTATTCTCGTAATATAACAACTTTTTTTCTCGTAAAGTTATGACTTTATACTCGTAATGTTACGACTTTTATTCTCGTAATATTATGACTTAATTCTGGAAATCTGTGATTTTTTTTCCCTCAACGTGGCGCTAATACTCCGTAGTACATTTGCACTTTGGACCTCACTGCATTAGACTTATATACTATATACTTAGACTATAAACTGTGTTACCTTAATCACAATGCTCAAATGTTTTGCGGCTCCAGACAGATTGTTTTTTTTTTGTTTGCCTAAAATGGCTCTTTTGATAGTAAAGGTTGCTGACCCCCGTCTTAAACTATAGTCAGGTGCAATAGGTACATTGAAACAGGTTTTGCTTGCTGTAATCATTCCCCCTGTTCACACTGGCCACTAAAAGATCCCTTCCTAATTATTATTCAGTGTAATTGATGAGGGACTAAATCCACAGTCCTCGCTGCATACAAAAATGTATTCAGTGTAACTAACATGAGGCTTCAGCAGTTGTGAGTTTGACAAATCAAGTGGATATCTGCCAAAGTTACAGTGCTTTTAGTACCAAATTATTTGTGTTTCCACAGACAACATTTGTTGTTGAGCTGCAGCAGAGGATTGGTAACACAGGGAGGGAGTTTCTTGTTTTGTTTTGAGGGACATCAAGATAAAATCACACAATGATATCAACAAAACAAAACAGCAAACATTACCAAAAACTAAAGGTCAAACTATGAGGCATAAGTCATGATTGTATTTGCTGATTAGAAGTTATTAGTGGATGTAATGACTTTATTCAGTGGTGATGGTGAAAAGAAACTGTCACATGCATTTCTAAGCAACACACCATTGATTTTGCAGCCTGCCCATATCCCAGCTGACCTGGTGGACAAACTGGAGCGACTGGCCTTGGTTGATTTCCGCACCAAAGAGGGACTGGCCTGTTTGGAGAAAGCAATACGATTTGCAGATCAGCTTCATGTTGTAGACACGTCAGGGGTTGAACCAATGGATTCAGTTCTGGAGGACAGGTATGATACAGACAGTTATCTAATACAGTGTATTTGCATGTGGGCCTTTTCATCACAGTTATGACACATATAAAACAGCCAACCCGATCTCATGGGAAGCTGTATAAATAGCACGACATTACAAGGACATTCTGAGTGTCATGAGAACGCAGTTTAGCATTTTCACGTGTCATTTGCACGCCTCTTTTTGCGTGTCATTTAACAACGCGATGCATCAAAACTACAGTAATGGCCGGACTGTTTAGGCAACAAAACCACTTAGTTAGGTTTAGGTAAAACATCATGGTTGGGCTTAAAATAAGTATGTAAACTAAGTAAAATACATACAGAAACAATCTAACATAAGTACGAAAAACACGTCATTAACGTAACTTCAAAATAACTCAAAACTTTAGGCCACAAACACCGATCTCCTGGTTGAAAGTCTTGTGTTTTTTGGACCCATCCACTTCACCTCTCCTCCCACCCACCATAAGCCGTCTTTCTCACTTTTTATTCTACGTCACTAACTCTGACTGTAGCATATTTACACGGATGTGTTTACATTGCAGTCAATACAGACTACATGGCGTACAAATGACACGCCAACAGGCAAGAACGGTGTTCTAATTGCACATGAAATTACTTGCAAATTACAGTGTCATTCATACGCCTCTTAGTGCGACCGGGCTGAAAATAGCATAACACATGCAACACCAACTGTAGCTCAATTTTAAACTCTTGTGAAGCCTGTTGTATGAATATGGTTATGTTTTGTCCATGCACAATCGGACAATCAGGTCATTAAACCTGAGGGACGATGCGGTGATGGAGGGAGACTGTGTTGAAGAACTGCTTCAGCTCTCCAAAAACACAGTTGAAGAATATTTTGTGGCACCACCAGGTAAGAAAAAGTACATGAATACATTTTTACATTATATATGTACTGTATAATATATACCGTCCTCAACCAAAGAAATTCAACTAACACTCATGACTTTGTCGACTAATCGATTCGTTGATTTAATTAACAGATCTGTAAAACTGAGTTTCTCCACAAAGAATCACACAAAAGCACCACTTTAAGTCTTGTGTTTACCAGAGATGTACTCGGAAATATACTTGGAAATAAGTCATTCAGCATGAAAAAAGCATAAAAAACTACTAATCAACTAAAGAAATCTTAGTTGATTAAGACCAAAACAATTAATCGACTAACATTAGTGTTGATTTTATGATTGGTTTTACGTTATTGAGACAATAAATGAATACAATTGCACAATGACTGTCTATGCCTCCCTGGCTTCTGACTTACAACTGTGTACTATACATGCTCTTTCATACATATTTATACTAGTGTCTTAACTGTATATATCTCACCTGCAGTATTCGTATTTATACTGCTGTCTGTACTTATACCTGCACTTTATATATTGTTAACTCCTGCTCATGTTCATACTGCTCATACTGTATATATCTGTATTCATATCTACCCTTTACTATTTATTCTATATATTCCCAATACATTACTCTGATCTCAAATTAAATATGACGGTGTACCATTTTCATCCTGTTTTGTTTTTTTGTAAATGTGAAGATCCTTAACTAATATTTATTTTCCCACCACAGGAAATATTCCTCTACCAAAGAGAGAGGAGAGGGCCACCATGCTGAAACACTCAGAGTTATGATATTTATTAAAACATTGTGTAAAATAAAAACCTGCTGTTCATGCAATTAGATTTGTTATTTTTCAGTTTCATTTGACACCTGTGGTATGGTAAAGTCTTCTTTTGTTTTCAGTATCATTTCATCAAAATTGTGAGTGAGCAGTGAGTTGGCAGCCTGAGGCCATTCAGTGCAATGACAGTGCATTGTTTTTATTTGTGATTTACATAATGATCTTCATGTGTCCTGATTTCATTCTGTGTTGTTTGACCTTAATTAAAAACCAGTTCTTACTTGTCTCTCTTTTTCTGTTTTGTTTCCATAGAAAACTTTTTTGAAGTACAAGTGGCTTAAAATAGACTATGACGTCATTGTCAGGCACACCTTTTCTGATGAAATGATTTTATATTTCCTTGTTAAAGGTAGACGGTCTGGATTTCAGGCCATCGAAAAGTTCCCTGTAAATCTCCAATTGCCTGTGAGTCATACTAACAGCAGTTGCCCCACTAGTTTGATAAAACTGGATAATTAAGTGGTAAATCCATAAGTGTGACTTGAGGCTGTTAGTGATGATCAAAACATTGCAGCGCCCATAACAGCAGTCGGTAAGAATAAAAAAAAGAAATTGCAGAATAGCTATTCAAAATTTTTTTAAAAAAGATATCATTCTAATAAAACATTGATATATTACTCACTTTTAACAATACTAATTTTTCGGCAGATGAAACTTATGTAATTAATTTTATTAATATCTTAACAAAATATTATATCCAAAAAAATATAGCTTAAAAGAGTACCCTCCTTTTTATTTGATATTGTATTTACTTATTTGACTACTATTGAAAACTTAAAACTCAAAAATTATAAATTGGCAAAAAATATTAGATTATTTAGACATTTAAAACTTACTACAATTGTTAAGCAGACCCCAATTGTTTATTATTATTATTTATTTTATGATTATTATTTTCCTTTCCCTACATTGTATTTTTTTTATTTCTATACTACATTTTTATAATGAAAAATGGAATAGATAGATAGATAACTTTATTGATCCTGAGGGAAATTCAAGTTTCCAGCATCACAGTTCCATAGTGCAAAACATGTTAGTAAAAAGGCAGTAAAAAAGTTAGTAGTTCAAAGTACTAAGTACAAAAAAATATACCAGATATAAAAATACAAGGAGATGAAGAAAACTGTTAAAACTGAATATAGTGCAGAGTAACAGCTGTGATACAGGACTATTAAAAAAGTGAATATAGTGCAGAAGAGACTTTTAAAATTAGTATAGTGCAGGGTAACGCCAGTAGCTTAGTCTATGAAAGTGCACTGTGTGCATAATTATCTGAATAACAACTGTATTGAACTTTTGGACTTTCTTAATAAAGTAAAGTAAAAAAAAAATCTCCAAAAAATAAATAAGAGTCATGTTGGGAGAATAGAAACCGAAACTTAGTGAGAGGCCGAGAAGAGAAAACAAATCTTTAGAGAAGGGAGGTGTCAATCAGCTGAGTCAGACTGTATATAAACTGCTGAGCTGAAACAGGTGACAGGTGAGCATCTTCTGTTCTCCTGTCAACATCTGAAGACTTCAAGTTTTGCAGAGGAATCATTTTAAGTGACCACAAAGTAGGAATCTTTCTTTATCAACACTGTAATGATATACATGTTTCATTGGAAATAGTTTTTCTTGTAGACTTATAATAATATTAATAATGTACTGAATGATCTTTCAGGACACTTTCATCATGGATATAAACATCATTATGCTGAACGGGACTTCCCACATCCTGAGAGTGAACCCTCAGGCCACAGTGGGCTCTATGAAAGTCTTGATCCAGGACAGACTGGGAGTCCAAGCTGAGTCTCAGAGGCTGATGCTTGTGAACGGGATGAACACTCCTCTCAGTGACGACTCACAGCCCGTCTGCTACTACGGCCTGCATGAAGGAGCCCGGGTCTCCCTGCTGGTGACCCAGCCGGCCACCATCAAGGTCAAACTCATGAACCCAAAGGGGAAGCTCAGCACCTACAACATCAAACCAGATGAGACCGTGGCCAACTTCAAGAGAAGGGTCGAGTGCAGAGAGAGAGAGGGAGGACAGAAGATCCTGGTGGACCAGCAGAAGCTCATCCACCAGGGCAGAGAGATGATTGAGGGGAAGCTGTCCGACTACAATGTCAAAGCGATGAGCACCATCAACCAGATTCTGCATCTGAGATCAGGCTGAGGAAACTAATCTGGTTAATTATCAGAAATGTACATTCCTTTATTTAATCTACACCAAGATCATGTTGCTTCAAATACCAAATTTCTTATTTATTTGTATTTTCATTTGGAAAAATCAATGCATTCCTCTAATTCTTCACATCTTAAAAACATTTTTTTGTTTTTTGTTTTGGCTTTACAAATGTTTTACAAACAGCACAGCATGTTTTAATCGTATTTTGACAAATATACGTTTTAATTGTTAACTGGACACTGTTAAAAAAAATAAAGAATTGATTTTAAGTTTGCATGTCTCCTCTCATTTCCGGTGCCGTACCATTTCCTCCACTCAGGGGTGGAGCTGCACCCTGTACAGACCAAACCATAACTAACCAGAGAGGCATATTTTAGCATTGTGTTAAAATTTATATAATTCTGATATTGTAGTGTCATTACGTGACTCATCATTTGTTCAATAACAGGATGCTGCATACCTGAACAGGCACAAAGTTGATATTGATGAACTGGAAGGGAGTCCACACTTTCCAGTTCATCTTTAAAGCAGTCCAGTAACTTCCTCTCATCTTCTTTTCAAAGTCTCTCCACCCTTTACCCTGAAAATAGATTGGGATCATTACATTTATTCATCCTTTGTCTATAATGAAAAACTTCATAGCATGTGTTTAATATTGCATATAATATATGAATACAGTGGACTAAATATGGTAAAAATCCAGGTTGAAACATTGCATGAGTGGCAGTAAATCATATTAAAAAAGGGGCAGTTCGCCAATTGTAGACGTCAAAAAATAGTCGTGAGAAGTACTATTACCTGTAAAATACAAAAACAAATGATAACAGCAAAATTGGTGTTATAAACTGGGGCATTGAGTTTGAAAGGAAAAGGCACAGCGGCCTGGTATCACCAAATGACGTATGAATGACAGCAAGTTTGTCATTTTGCGAGTTATCACTATCATTTCACGCTGCAGCAATATTAGACGCTCAGAGCAAATGCTCCAGAAGTCAGGTGATGTAGTATAAAGAGTGAAGAAGTCCATGTGGGGAGGAGACGGGGTGGATGGATGGGTCAAACAAGCACATGATTTTTCACCCAGGAAACAGCTGTTTGTGTGATGTAATGACTTTATTCAGTGGTTACTTACAGTTAAAGACATTCTTAAGTAATGGTGGAAAGAAACTGTCACACATGCATTTCTAAGCAACACACCATTGATTTTGCAGCCTGCCCATATCCCAGCTGACCTGGTGGACAAACTGGAGTGACTGGCCTTGGTTGATTTCCGCACCAAAGAGGGACTGGCCTGTTTGGAGAAAGAAATACGATTTGTAGATCAGCTTCATGTTGTTGACACGTCAGGGGATGAACCAATGGATTCAGTTCTGGAGGACAGGTATGATACAGACAGTTATCTAATACAGTGTATTTGCATGTGGGCCTTTTCATCACAGTTATGACACATATAAAACAGCCAACCCGATCTCATGGGAAGCCGTATAAATAGCACGACATTACAAGGACATTCTGAGTGTCATGAGAACGCAGTTTAGCATTTTCACGTGTCATTTGTACGCCTGTTTTTGCGTGTCATTTAACAACGCGATGCATCAAAAATACAGTAACAGCCGCACTGTTTAGGCAATAAAACCACTTAGTTAGGTTTAGGTAAAACATTGTTTGTGCTTAAAATAAGTATGTAAACTAAGTAAAATACATACAGAAACAATGTAACATAAGTACGAAAAGCATGTCACTAAAAAACACGTTATTAACGTAACTTCAAAGTAACTCAACACTTTGGGACACAAACACCGATCTCCTGGTTGAAAGTCTTGTGTTTTTTGGACCCATCCACTTCACCTCTCCTCTCACCCACCATAAGCAGTCTTTCTCACTTTTTATTCTACGTCACTAACTCTGAGTGTAGCATATTTACACGGATGTGTTTACATTGCAGTCAATACACACTACATGGCGTACAAATGGCACGCCAACAGGCTAGAACGGTGTTCTAATTGCACATGAAATTACTTGCGAATTACAGTGTCATCCATACGTCTTTTAATGCGACCGGGCTGAAAATAGCATAACAAATGCAACACCAACTGTAGCTCAATTTTAAACTCTTGTGAAGCCTGTTGTATGAATATGGTTATGTTTTGTCCATGCACAATCGGACAATCAGGTCATTAAACCTGAGGGACGATGCGGTGATGGAGGGAGACTGTGCTGAAGAACTGCTTCAGCTCTCCAAAAACACAGTTGAAGAATATTTTGTGGCACCACCAGGTAAGAAAAAGTACATGAATACATTTTTACATTATATATTTACTGTATAATATATACTGTCCTCAACCAAAGAAATTCAACTAACACTAATATGATTTTGTCGACTAATCGATTCGTTGATTTAAAGGGACTGTTTGTAAGATTCAGACCATAACGTTTCTCGCTGCGGAGCCCCGTCACTTCACAAGACACGGGAAACCTCTGTTGGTCTGGAGGAGCTGCAGCATTTACTTCTGCACAAACGTCCACTGTACATTCACTAGATATTCTCAGAGCTACGAAATCTTCTGCAGTGTGTAGTGTGCGCGCATGGCATGCACGTAAGAGTGGAGCGCGAGAACGCGCGCGGTGTGTGAGTGAAGGCAAGCAGGCAGAGGAGCAGAGTACAGCAGAGACCCGGGTCCTGGAGACCAAAGCTACGGTCTCCCCTGTGTCTTCTGGCCGTGGTCGGGGGGCTGGAGCAGAAAGAGTTAACACTGTTTAACAGACGGGCTTCACTAGATACAACTTTGTGGTTTTGGTGCTTCCGTGTAGTTTGTGTTGGAGTCTGAGTGTGAACAGCGTAGCCACACGCAAGCACGCATGGGACACCGACCCGGTAGCTTTATACATGTAAAAAGTTACAAACTGTCCCTTTAATTAACAGATCTGTAAAACTGAGTTTCTCCACAAAGAATCACACAAAAGCACCACTTTAAATCTTGTGTTTACCAGAGATGTACTCGGAAATATACTTGGAAATAAGTCATTCAGCATGAAAAAAGCATAAAAAACTACTAATCAACTAAAGAAATCTTAGTTGATTAAGACCAAAACAATTAATCGACTAACATTAGTGTTGATTTTATGATTGGTTTTACGTTATTGAGACAATAAATGAAAACAATTGCACAATGACTGTCTATGCCTCCCTGGCTTCTGACTTACAACTGTGTACTATACATGCTCTTTCATACATATTATACTAGTGTCTTAACTGTATATATCTCACCTGCAGTATTCGTATTTATACTGCTGTCTGTACTTATACCTGCACTTTATATTTTGTTAACTCCTGCTCATGTTCATACTGCTCATACTGTATCTGTATTCATATCTAGCCTTTACTATGTATTCTATATATTCCCAATACATTACTCTGCAATGACAAAGATGAATCTGATCTCAAATTAAATATGACGGTGTACCTTTTTCATCCTGTTTCCTTTGTAACTGCGAAGATCCTTAACTAATATTTATTTTCCCACCACAGGAAATATTCCTCTACCAAAGAGGGAGGAGAGGGCCACCATGCTGAAAGTTAGTAGTGCAAAGTACAAAGTACAACAAAAATATACCAGATATAAAAATACAAGGAGATGAAGAAAACTGTTAAAAATTAGTATAGTGCAGGGTTAGTCCAGTAGCTTAGTCTATGAAAGTGCACTGTGTGCATTATTATCTGAATAACAACTGTATTGAACTTTTGGACTTTCTTAATAAAGTAAAGTAAAAAAAAAAAAAAAAAGCTCAGAAATAAATAAATAAGAGTCATGTTGGGAGAATAGAAACCGAAACTTAGTGAGAGGCCGAGAAGGGAAAACGAATCTTGAGATAAGGGAGGTGTCGATCAGCTGAGCCAGACTGTATATAAACTGTGCTGAGCTGAAACCTCTGGCAGCTGAGCATCTTCTGTTCTCCTGTCAACATCTGAAGACTTCAAGTTTTGCAGAGGAATAATTGTAATCGAGCACAAGGTATGAATCTTTCTTTATCAACACTGTAATGATATACATGCTTTATGGAAACAGTTTTTCTTGTAGACTTATTATAATAATAATAATGTACTGTATGATCTTTCAGGACACTTTCATCATGGATATAAACATCATTATGCTGAATGGGACTTCCCGCGTCCTGAGTGTGCACCCTGAGGCCACAGTGGGCTCTCTGAAAGTCCTGATCCAGCAGACACTGGGAGTCCAGGTTGAGACTCAGAGGCTGGTGTTTGTGAACGGGACGAAAACTCCTCTCAGTGACGACTCACAGCCCGTCTGCTACTACGGCCTGCAGCAAGGAGCCCGGGTCTCCCTGCTGGTTTCCCAGCCACCCCCTATCCAGGTCTTCCTCAGGAACCCGAAGGGGAAGCTCAGCACCTACGACATCAAACCAGACGAGACCGTGGCCAACTTCAAGAAAAGGGTCGAGTGCAGAGAGACAGATGCGGGAAAGGGGATCCCGGTGGACCAGCAGAGGCTCATCCACCAGGACAGAGAGATGATGGAGGGGAAGCTGTCCGACTACAACGTCAAAGCGATGAGCACCATCAACCTGAATCTGCGTGTGAGAGGAGGCTGAGGACACTAATCTGGTTAATTTATCAGAAATGTACATTCCTTTATTTAATCTACAACAACATCATGTTGCTTAAATTGCCATATTTCTTATTTATTTGTATTTTCATTTGGAAAAATCAATGCATTCCTCTAATTCTTCACATCTTAAAAACGTTTTTTATTGATTTTGTTTTGGCTTTACAAATGTTTTACAAACAGCACAGCATGTTTTAATCGTATTTTGACAAATATACGTTTTAATTATGTTAACTGGACACTGTTAAAAAAAATAAAGAATCAATTGTAAGTTTGCATGTCTCCTCTCATTTACTGTGCCTTACCATTTCCTCCACTCAGGGGTGGAGCTGCACCCTGTACAGACTAAACCATAACTAACCAGAGAGGCACATTTTAGCATTGTGTTAAAATTTATATAATTCTGATATTGTAGTGTCATTACGTGACTCATCATTTGTTCAATAACAGGATGCTGCATACCTGAACAGGCACAAAGTTGATATTGATGAACTGGAAGGGAGTCCACACTTTCCAGTTCATCTTTAAAGCAGTCCAGTAACTTCCTCTCATCTTCTTTTCAAAGTCTCTCCACCCTTTACCCTGAAAATAGATTGGGATCATTACATTTATTCATCCTTTGTCTATAATGAAAAACGTCATAGCATATGTTTAATATTGCATATAATATATGAATACAGTGGACTAAATATGGTAAAAATACAGGTTGAAACATTGCATGAGTGGCAGTAAATCATATTAAAAAAGGGGCAGTTCACCAATTGTAGACGTCAAAAAATAGTCGTGAGAAGTACTATTACCTGTAAAATACAAAAACAAATGATAACAGCAAAATTGGTGTTATAAACTGGGGCATTGAATTTGAAACGAAAAGGCACAGCGGCCTGGTATCACCAAATGACGTATGAATGACAGCAAGTTTGTCATTTTGCGAGTTATCACTATCATTTCACGCTGCAGCAATATTAGACGCTCAGAGCAAATGCTCCAGAAGTCAGGTGATGTAGTATAAAGAGTGAGGAAGTCCATGTGGGGAGGAGACAGGGTGGATGGATGGGTCAAACAAGCACATGATTTTTCACCCAGGAAACAGCTGTTTGTGTGATGTAATGACTTTATTCAGTGGTTACTTACAGTTAAAGACATTCTTAAGTAATGGTGGAAAGAAACTGTCACACATGCATTTCTAAGCAACACACCATTGATTTTGCAGCCTGCCCATATCCCAGCTGACCTGGTGGACAAACTGTAGTGACTGGCCTTGGTTGATTTCCGCACCAAAGAGGGACTGGCCTGTTTGGAGAAAGAAATCCGATTTGTAGATCAGCTTCATGTTGTTGACACGTCAGGGGATGAACCAATGGATTCAGTTCTGGAGGACAGGTATGATACAGACAGTTATCTAATACAGTGTATTTGCATGTGGGCCTTTTCATCACAGTTATGACACATATAAAACAGCCAACCCGATCTCATGGGAAGCCGTATAAATAGCACGACATTACAAGGACATTCTGAGTGTCATGAGAACGCATTTTAGCATTTTCACGTGTCATTTGTACGCCTCTTTTTGCGTGTCATTTAACAACGCGATGCATCAAAAATACAGTAAAAGCCGCACTGTTTAGGCAACAAAACCACTTAGTTAGGTTTATGTAAAACATTGATAGAGCTTGAAGGGACTATTTGTAACTTTCAGAAATGCTTCTTAACAGCGACACCTGTGGCCGTGAAATGAACGAAAGTCAGTGTCGAGCTCGCACTTGCTCGCTCTAAATATACCTGAACGAGCATCGCTCAAAACAGTGAGGCGACACACGTCAGCTAAAACCACAATATCACTCTATATTTCAGCTGCTTGGCAGTAATGTTAGCTGACCAGACGAAGGTCTCTCCATGAACATGATTTAGATCTGATCTTAGTGTTGGCTTTTCCTGCCTCAGCGCAGGCTGATGCAGCGGAGCTCTGCAGCGTATCTCCCTGCTCTCTCCGCCTGCAGCCGGAGAGAGCAGGGAGACACCGGCACCCGGTCGGTAACGAGACGGTAACGTTGCTGAGGAGCTCCGTCACTTCACAAGACACGGGAAACCTCTGTTGGTCTGGAGGAGCTGCAGCATTTATTTCTGCACAAACGTCCCCTGTACATTCACTAGATATTCTCAGAGCTAAACTAACTCTTCTGCAGTGTGGAGTGAGCGCGCGTTCACATCTAGAGGTGGAGCGAGCTGAGAACGCGCGCTCTGTCTGAGTGAAAGCAGGCAGGCAGAGGAGGACAGGCAGCGGCCACACGCGAACGCGCATATGCGAGCGCGCATGTGTGGCGACCCACTACATTTATACGCTTAGAAAGTTACAAATAGTCTCTATAAAATAAGTATGTAAAGTAAGTAAAATACATACAGAAACAATCTAACATAAGTACGAAAAACATGTCACTAAAAAACACGTCATTAACGTAACTTCAAAATAGCTCAACACTTTGGGCCCACAAACACCAATCTCCTGGTTGAAAGTCCTGTGTTTTTTGGATCCATCCACTTCACCTCTCCTCTCACCCACCATAAGCAGTCTTTCTCACTTTTTATTCTACGTCACTAACTCTGAGTGTAGCATATTTACACGGATGTGTTTACATTGCAGTCAATACAGACTACATGGCGTACAAATGACACGCCAACAGGCAAGAACGGTGTTCTAATTGCACATGAAATTACTTGCGAATTACAGTGTCATTCATACGTCTTTTAGTGCGACCGGGCTGAAAATAGCATAACAAATGCAACACCAACTGTAGCTCAATTTTAAACTCTTGTGAAGCCTGTTGTATGAATATGGTTATGTTTTGTCCATGCACAATCGGAAAATCAGGTCATTAAACCTGAGGGACGATGCGGTGATGGAAGGAGACTGTGCTGAAGAACTGCTTCAGCTCTCCAAAAACACAGATGAAGAATATTTTGTGGCACCACCAGGTAAGAAAAAGTACATTTTTACATTATATATTTACTGTATAATAAATACTATCCCCAACCAAAGAAATTCAACTAACACTCATATGATTTTGTCGACTAATCGATTCGTTGATTTAAAGGGACTGTTTGTAAGATTCAGACCATAACATTTCTCGCTGCGGAGCCCCGTCACTTCACAAAACACGGGAAACCTCTGTTGGTCTGGAGGAGCTGCAGCATTTACTTCTGCACAAACGTCCACTGTACATTCACTAGATATTCTCAGAGCTACGAAGTCTTCTGCAGTGTGTAGTGTGCGTGCATGGCATGCACGTAAGATTGGAACGCGAGAACGCATGCAGTGTGTGAGTGAAGGCAAGCAGGCAGAGGAGCAGAGTACAGCAGAGACCCGGGTCCTGGAGACCAAAGCTACGGTCTCCCCTGTGTCTTCTGGCCGTGGTCGGGGGGCTGGAGCAGAAAGAGTTAACACTGTTTAACAGACGGGCTTCACTAGATACAACTTTGCGGTTTTGGTGCTTCCGTGTAGTTTGTGTTGGAGTCTGAGTCTGAACAGCGTAGCCACACGCAAGCACGCATGGGACACCGACCCGGTAGCTTTATACATGTAAAAATTTACAAACTGTCCCTTTAATTAACAGATCTGTAAAACTGAGTTTCTCCACAAAGAATCACACAAAAGCACCACTTTAAAGGTCACCTATTATGCAAAATGCACTTTTCCATGTCTTTTAAACATCAATATCTGTCCCCAGTGTGTCTACAAGTCACCATAGTATCATAAAAGACTATCCTCTCTCTTTTTCTCCTGCTCCATTTGTCCGGAAATGGGTGTTGAAAATCACTTCGCAGCTTTTCCTTCTCTTCTGACGTATTAGAGAATTGCAAGCCATGTAAGGGTTTCCTGGTGGAACGTAGAGAACCAGGAGCAGAACCTGCAGAGGTGACCCCGCCCACAGCCTGACTCTCAGTTCACCCCTTAAATATGAGCAAAGTCTGCTCCTGTACTCCCATCATCTAAATATAACATGTTCTTTCACAAAGGCTTTATGTAATTACACTGTTTAAACAGGTGATATTTATATATTATACATATTTGATGTCATGCATGTAGAAGAGTACAGGTAAAAATGACTGTAAGCAACACAACACATTTCTGTTTCACAGTCAAACTTTATTTGAGTAGACAGATGACAATATTAATTATACACAGCATTTTTAATCATCCCACCTGCAGTTATGTGACATGGTATATGAAGGAACTGGCCTTCTACCTCCAAGAGGTCAAGGCCCAGTTACGTGTTGGTTAATCTTGTGTGACAAAGAGAATTTCCAAACAGATGAGTTAAAGCATAATGATTCAATTTATTCCGAACAATCAATGTTGCATAAGTAAAAATAAAAGAGTTTACAGATATCTGGATCCAATCTACGTGTCCCTGACAACATACAGTGCATGGGTCAGTTCGTGAAGTCTGAACCCCAAGCCATCCCTGATCCAGTCTATTCATGGTTTACACAATATTAATATTCATGAGATTATGACACGTGATATTTTTGCTGCATATCTTCTTCTTTGTTATCTCCTTCTGACTCCTTCCTCTTCTTGACCTTGCAAAAAGAACAGCACTTGCCTCCCTTTCCTCGCAATCACTCCATTCACAACAAATCCAACAGTCAGGTTATTGCAGGTCATTGTAAGCACTTTTGTACATAATAAATCCAACATATAGGAGAAAGTCTTTCAGCTCTGGTAAACTACGATAAACTGAGCTCCAGTGGTCTGTAGTTATGATAACACAGAGACAGCTCCTACTAATAACCATTACTCTGATTACTTTACTATGTTTATCAGGTGTCTTTTACCAGAAATAATGAACTGACTACTGTTTCACATCTTCTATTTTCCACCCTGATGTTCGCTGTGTTTACACACCGTCACATAGTGGTAGCATGTAGTTGGTTAGCTCTGTATCTCCCATCTGCTCACAGCTGTCTGCTCTCAGCTGTCTGCTCTCAGCTGTCTGCTCTCAGCTGTCTGCTCTCAGCTGTCTGATCACAGCTGTCTGCTCTCAGCTATCTGCTCTCAGCTGTCTGCTCTCAGCTGTCTGCTCTCAGCTATCTGCTCTCAGCTGTCTGCTCACAGCTGTCTGATCACAGCTGTCTGCTCTCAGCTGTCTGCTCTCAGCTGTCTGATCACAGCTGTCTGCTCACAGCTGTCTGCTCTCAGCTGTCTGCTCTCAGCTGTCTGCTCTCAGCTGTCTGATCACAGCTGTCTGCTCACAGCTGTCTGCTCTCAGCTGTCTGCTCTCAGCTGTCTGCTCTCAGCTGTCTGATCACAGCTGTCTGCTCTCAGCTGTCTGCTCTCAGCTGTCTGCTCTCAGCTATCTGCTCTCAGCTGTCTGATCACAGCTGTCTGCTCTCAGCTGTCTGCTCTCAGCTGTCTGATCACAGCTGTCTGCTCTCAGCTGTCTGCTCACAGCTGTCTGATCACAGCTGTCTGCTCTCCTCTGGGATGATTCTGTCGGTCATTTCTCACAGATGGATCTGTAAAGACAGACGTAAAACAGAGTGTGTGTTTACGGTTTACAGAGTTGATGCATGAGGTAAACACTGAGCTAACTAACAGAGATATAAATAGCATTATTTACCTGAGAGAAACCTTCAGGAGAACCTGGAGTCTGGACCGCAGATGTTCATCATTTGTCGCCGATTTCTGATCAGATTCCTCCGGTAACGTGCGCTGTGTGAAGTTTCCGGTTTATAAACTTTAAAGTAAAGTAAACTCTTCTGCTTCTCTCTCCCTGCAGTCAGACCGTGAGGGGGCGGTGTGTTGTTGAGGACGTTTGATTGACAGAAAACGCTGACCAATCAGAGCAGAGTGGGAGGAGACAGGCTGTGAATCAGGGGGTTTTCAGACAGAGGCTGAACTAGGCTCTGAGGCAGGCAGACTCAGGCTGCAGTATGAGAAGAATGAAGGGTTTTTTGAACATTGCAGCATGTAAACATGTTCTAGTGCAACATTAAAATACATCTATGAACCTGGAAATAAGTCATTCAGCATGAAAAAAGCATAAAAAACGACTAATCAACTAAAGAAATCTTAGTTGACTAAGACCCAAACAATTAATCGACTAACATTAGTGTTGATTTTATGATTGGTTTTACATTATTGAGACAATAAATGAAAACAATTGCACAATGACTGTCTATGCCTCCCTGGCTTCTGACTTACAACTGTGTACTACACATGCTCTTTCATACATATCTATACTAGTGTCCTCACTGTATATATCTCATCTGCAGTATTCATATTTATACTGCTGTCTGTACTTATACCTGCACTTTATATATTGTTAACTCCTGCTCATGTTCATACTACTCATACTGTCTATATCTGTATTCATATCTACCCTTTACTATGTATTCTATATATTCCCAATACATTACTCTGCAATGACAAAGATGAATCTGATCTCAAATTAAATATGACGGTGTACCATTTTCATCCTGTTTTGTTTTTTTGTAAATGTGAAGATCCTTAACTAATATTTATTTTCTCACCACAGGAAATATTCCTCTACCAAAGAGAGAGGAGAGGGCCACCATGCTGAAACACTCAGAGTTATGATATTTATTATACATTTTTTTTGTGTAAACTAAAAACCTGCTGTTCATGCAATTAGATTTGTTATTTTTCAGTTTCATTTGACACCTTTGGTATGGTAAAATCGTGTTTCTGGTTTCAGTATCATTTCATCAAAATTGTGAGTGAGCAGTGAGTTGCCAGCCTGTGGCCATTCAGTGCAATGACACCTTATCTGATGAAAAGATTTTATCTTTCCTTGTTAAAACTAGACAGCCCTAATTTGACTTTACGTAAACAGGCCATGGAAAAGTCCCCTGTAAATCCCCAATTGCCTGTAAGTCATACTAACAGCTGTTGCCCCACTTGTTTGATAAAACTGGATAATTAAGTGGCAAATCCATAAGCGTGCCTTGAGGCTGTTGCAGCGCCAATAACAACAGAGTCTGTAAGAATAAAAAAAACAATTACAGAATAACTTTTCAATTTTTTTTTAAAAAGATATTCTAATAAAAGATTGATATATTACTCTTACTACTATTGAAAACTTAAAACTCAAAAATTATAAATTGGCAAAAACTATTAGATTATTTAGACATTTAAAATGTACTATGTTAAATGTTAAGCAGACCCCGATTGTTTATTAATATTATGTATTTTATAATTATTATTATTCTTTTCCTTTCCCTACATTGTATTTGTTGTATAATTTATTTTATTTTATACTTTACATTTACTCAAATTTTTATGATGAAAAATGTAATAACAACTGTACTGAACTTTTAAACTTTCTTAATGACGTAAAGTAAAGCTCCGAACAATAAACAAGAGTCATGTTTGGAGAATAGAAACCGAAAGTTAGTGAGATGCCGAGAAGGGAAAACGAATCTTCAGAGAAGGGAGGTGTCGATCAGCTGAGCCAGACTGTATATAAACTGTGCTGAGCTGAAACCTCTGGCAGCTGAGCATCTGTTCTCCTGTCAACATCTGAAGACTTCAAGTTTTGCAGAGGAATCATTGTAATCGAGCACAAGGTATGAATCTTTCTTTATCAACACTATAATGATATACATGCTTTATGGGAATTTTCTTGCAGACTTATTATAATATTAATAATGTACTGTATGATCTTTCAGGACACTTTCATCATGGATATAAACATCATTATGCTGAACGGGACTTCCCACGTCCTGAGAGTGAACCCTCAGGCCACAGTGGGCTCTCTGAAAGTCCTGATCCAGGACAAACTTGGAGTCCGGGTTGAGACTCAGAGGCTGGTGTTTGTGAACGGGATGAATACTCCTCTCAGTGACGACTCACAGCCCGTCTGCTACTACGGCCTGCAGCAAGGAGCCCGGGTCTCCCTGCTGGTGACCCAGCCACCCACCATCCAGGTCTTCCTCAGGAACGAGAAGGGGAAGATCAGCACCTACGACATCAAACCAGACGAGACCGTGGACAACTTCAAGACCAGGGTCCAGAGCAGAGAGAGAGAGGGAGGACAGGGGATCCCAGTGAGCCAGCAGAGGCTCATCCACCAGGGCAGAGAGATGAATGGAGGGAAGCTGTCCGACTACAACGTCGAAGCACATAGCACCATCGACCTGAATCTGCGTCTGAGAGGAGGCTGAGGACACTAATCTGGTTAATTTATCAGAAATGAACATTCCTTTATTTAAATTTTTTTTTTTTTTTAGATTTATATTGAATTTTACATATAGATATATATACACACACAGACAGACTAACAATATTAATATTTATAATTAAATTATACAATGAAATGTTTAGTCAGAATTTTAAAGAAAGAGAGACATGACATTCCATGTACTTCACTTATCTAACAAAGAAAATAATAATCCAGTACAACACACACATTCCTTTATTTAATCTACACCGAGATCATGTTGCTTCAAATGCAAAATTTCTTATTTATTTGTATTTTCATTTGAAAAAACAACAACAATGCATTCCTCTTAATTCATCACATCTTAAAAATGTTTTGTTTATTTTGTTTTGGCATTACAAAAGTTTTTACAAACAACAAAGTATGTTTTAATCGTATTTTGACAAATATACGTTTTAATTGTTAACTGGAAACTGTTAAAAAAAATAAAGAATTTCATTGTAAGTTTGCATGTCTCTTCTCATTTCCTGTGCAGTACCATTTCCTCCACTCAGGGGTGCAGCTGCACCCTGTACAGACTAAACCACAACTAACCAGAGAGGCACATTTTAGCATTGTGTTAAAATTGACATAATTCTGATTATTAAATGACTATCTCAGTCATATAAATCAAGGTTTACTATTACATCTTACAAGATTTTGGTAGTGCTCTGTAAAAAAACACATTTATTATGTTCTGTAATTACAAACGCAGTCATGTATCTCATAGCAGCATGTTATAATGGCTTAAACTCATTGTACAGGGAATTAATCAGAGGAGCTACTGTTTGTGAGAATTATTGTCCAGATTAGCAACAGTAGTACAGTAAACAGACAAATGCTGACGCCTCCAGATTTGTCTTCAGTGAGGAGATTTAGGGAAGCTTCATTTCCTCACAGTTGAAAGGTAGGCGTACCAAAATAAGGCGATCATGTTGGCAAACAGCACTCGGAACTGAAAGCAGAAACAGACAAAGGAAGAGAGGGGGAAAACCATTACAAGTAGTGTCATTATGTGACTCATCATTTGTTCAATAACAGGATGCTACAAACCTGAACAGGCACAAAGTTGATATTGATGAACTGGAAGGGAGTCCACACTTTCCAGTTCATCTTTAAAGCAGTCCAGTAACTTCCTCTCATCTTCTTTTCAAAGTCTCTCCACCCTTTACCCTGAAAATAGATTGGGATCATTATATATTTACATTTATTCATGCTTTGTCTATAATGAAAAACTTCATAGCATGTGTTTAATATTGCATATAATACATGAAGACAGTGGACTAAATATGGTAAAAATCCAGGTTGAAACATTGCATGAGTGGCAGTAAATCATATTTATGTAAATACCCTGTAAAATACAAAAACAAATGATAACAGCAAAATTGGTGTTACAAACTGGGGCATTGAGTTTGAAAGGAATAGGCAAAGCAGCCTGGTATCACCAGATGGTGTATGAAGTCAGAAGTCAGGTGACGTAGTATAAAGAGTGAGAAAGTCCATGTGGGGAGGAGACGGGGTGGATTGATGGGTCAAACAAACACATGAGTTTCACCCAGGAAACAGCTGTTTGTGTGACACCAAAGGTTAAAGATGCTTAATACATTTCAAAATGGCAAGGCAAGGCGGTGGCTTGTAGCTAACGGTGCTAACATTGCTAATAGTACAAACAACGGCGCAAGTGCTGACAGAGATACCAGTGTTTACTTGGAGGGGAACTGGAGGGTGGGTGCTACATTTCTGTGACGACGCCATCGTTTGGGACAGCGTTACCAGCTGTAACCGCCGTATGAGAGCAGTTCTGAGCGGCGGCCGTGAGCTAGCCAGTGGGGCACGCTCACACGCATGAAGATGCTCTAAAATGCACACACGGCCGGCCCGGGAATGTCAACAAAGCACTGAGAAGCTCAGATTACAACACACACAGAGGGAGAGTGAATTAATTCTCTTATATTCTCTATATCTTAACATAGCAAATTGGTGTTTGCTGCTATATTAATGCTCTGGATATCGAATTTTAGCACCTTTAACCGTTGACTTATTTACATTGACTATTTAACTTGCATACATAACTTAATTTACGTAACATACTATTTTTTACCAAAACCATGACCTTTTGCTAAACATAACCAAGTAGTTTTATTTGAATTCACGTTAACCATGTGTTTAAAACTGCAACGCTGTGTCCGTATCTGACGAGTTGGGAATGAGAACGGTGCTTTAAATGACAAAAAATACTTAAAATGCGTAGACATGACACACTAAATGTCCTTAAAAGTGGCATGCTATTTATACGCCTTCCCATGAGATCACGTTGGGCTCAGAGGATCTAATGAAAGATGCTATCAGGTTGCATTATGGGAAGTGTAGTATCCTGCATTTTTTCAGCTTCACGAATAGAGGTGAAGAAATTCAGGATATCTCAGCCTCTGTTGCAGATCGCTGCTCTTTTTTTTTTTTTGTCTCTTGCAAACATCCCAACTTTATACCAGTGCAATAACTAATCATTGGAGAGCCCCTTTAATGCGATGATTAGGAGGGACAGTATCTGAGATAACCTACCTCCAGGACGGTCATAACAAAGTAGAAAATGAGCAGAAAGCCAGGGGCAAAAATAAGCCGATCCAGTAGCAGACGTTTGACTATGCATAGCGGGTCTGTGCTGGGCATCCACACTTCCATCAGCTGGTAAAAGTAGTGGCTCAATGGTCCTGTAATAAACAACCTGAAACAAACAACAAAGCATAATATTACTACCAAAAAAAAATTAAATATATGGATGTAAAAGGAGAGTTCAATTTTGTATGAGAGTTGATGTATTGATGTACATTAATTTTCTTGTTGTAGATGAGCCATGAAAAGCATCTCAACCCTCAATTTAGTTTCTGTAATAAGTCTCACCCATAAACGGCATAGCGTGCCGCTCCAGCTGTGTCGATCTCGTTCACCTGGACTCCATTCTTGGCCTTTTTTCTTGCCTCCAAAATCTGAGACAGAAGATTTCCTAAAGCTGAGAGGATGCCACTGAAAATAACCAAGGACACACAACTCTTTCATTATGCAACAGGTAGCCTACCATGCATGATAAGGTACTCTAATCAAATCTAATCAGAGTCATATAAACTTGTTAGGGGAGGTTTTCTGGGCAGATGCTGATTGGCTAAAGCCAGAGTGCTGACACAAAAGGGCAGTCTGTGGTCAGTGCAAACAAACAAGTCTGTGGTCGATGGCGATACTTGCACTTCTGTTCGGCTCCCTTGTAGGTCTGACCAAGTACCACCCCCTCACCCCCATTTCTGTCCACACACACACACATACACGCCACACACACACACATACACAGTTATAATCATATATGACCTTTGAATTAACTTGAAACAAATTGTTTTCTTTATTATTGTTATTATTTACTTATTTATTTATCTCACTTATTATTGTAAGTGTTGGTATTATCATTGTTATTGATATTATTATCATGACATCATCATCATCATCTTTATTATTATTCATATTATTGATATATATGTGTATGTGTATATACTGTATTATATATATATTTTACTCATTTATTTCTTTTTGTTCCCCCTATGCTCTACACATAAAAGGAAGGATGTCTGTATGTGTGTGTGTAGATATGTGTGCATGTGTACAGTATATCTGTTTAAGAGTAGATATATGTCATATATGACCATCTAGACTCATTCAATGCCAAACACACCCATTATCCACATCTCTCACACAAACACAAACACAAACACATTCTTCAACCTGCTTTTATCCCCTTGTGTTGTTTTTGTTTTGTTTAACAATAAAAAACAAATACAAACAGTCTGTGGTCAGTGCAAACAAAATGTCCTATTAGATACACTGTGAAGTCAACAATAAAGTAAGAACTGCTAACAAATGGTGATATTGGGTACAATATATATACTATATATTATATACTAATATATTGTAGTAAACAGTAACTTAATAAACTTTAATGGTTTGACTTTGTCAGTCCTTTAGTAACATGAAAACTCCTCATTTCTTACTTTTAAACAGGAACACGACACAAAACCAGCACCAGGCTGCAGAACAGAGACAGACAGAGAGCAATGAAGTATACACACCTGGTCACAGACTTAGTGAGGATGGGGTATTTCTTCAGGAGAAACAGATACTGATGAAGTAAACGGAAATGAATGGACGCATCCCGGACTGGCAGGCTCTCCACAGGCATGGTGTCAGTAGTTTAATAAGTGTACAAACATTACCACACTACACTACACGACTGACAAGGGCGAAGCCTCCATGAGCGACGTTCAAGAAGGAACTTAGCCAAACGTCTTCCTGTCAACGTCATTACGTCACTGGCGGAGCCACGCCTTCACGTCGACGTCAAAAACAGCCCACAGAGATTAAATCATTGATTAAACCACAGAAATAAAAAATATTAATATTAATAACATTGGTAATGAACTAATTATAAATAAGTTATGATAAATAATACATTTTTATATATATACACATATATATATATGTATCTATATAGATACATATATATATATATGAATCTATATATCTATATATATATAGATACATATATGTATTATTTTATATATATATATATGTGTACATATATATATATGTATTTATATATATGTGTATATATATATATACATTTATTATTTATCATAACTTATTTATAATTAGTTTATTACCAATATATATATATATATATATATACACACAGTATATATATATATATATATATATATATACACACACAGTATATATATATATATATTGTATTATTTTATACAGTATATATATATAAATATATATATATACATAAATATACATAACTGTGTATATTTTAGATTAGACTGCACTGAGCAAATTTAAAGACATTAATAGACAACATCCGCATTTTGAAACCACTTTAATAGAACCAACTTTTCAATAGAAAAGTAAGAAACACAAACATATTTACAATGTTGAAACAAAAATTTGAGAAAAAGGCATTTCCGAAAATTCAGTGTATCAACATGAACTCTTTCATAAAGAAATCTCTGCACAAACTGTTTGCGAAAACAGGAAACTGTGAAAGCTTATAGGTGGGTTTTGGTATGTAGTTAACCAACATTCAGGAATAACATCTTAAAGTGCCTTCCAGTCAACGGGAGTCTTTCCGGATTTCTGTAGCAGCTCGTTGGCCTTTGAGAAATGCTTGCATCCAAAAAATCCTCGATGAGCAGACAAGGGAGAAGGATGCACAGCCTGCAGGACGTGGTGGCGGTTCTACAAACAGAGAGAACATAAACTTAGAAGCATGAACGTAATAAAAACCTTTGGTTTCGTTTTACAATGCAGACTGACCCTGTTAATAGCAGCTCCCTTCTTCTGAGCATACGATCCCCACAGCATGAAGACGAGGCCTTCCAGGTTGTTGCTGAGCCACTGCACCACAGCGTCAGTGAAGGTCTCCCAGCCTTTGTCTTTGTGGGAGTTGGCCTGGTGCGCTCGGACGGTCAACACAGCGTTGAGCAACAATACACCTGATGAGCGAGATCACAGATGGACAAGACTGTTAAATCGGACAAGGCGATCTGCTCTTGAATATTACTTTGCTGGGAGGATAGGGTAATCACCGTGGGACTTCAGTAAAAATGCTCTGGAGATGGATTTGTCTTCAGTGGACTTTATTATAAACTTCACGCACTGTGCACATATACACTTCAGACATGAAGTATAGTGTCCTTTTGGGTGTGTGTGTGGTTTTCTCAATGGACGCACACAGGCTCTCACTGTCCAAAATGTCCAAACTGTGCTGTACTAATTATGTAGCTCAACTACTGTAACAGCTCACTTGACACGCAACTCTCTGGAGCAACAGAAAAAGGAGACGATTTACCTCTGCTACGGAGGATTGATTGACAGGCTACTCAGCCAATAGAAATGCGCCGTAGGCGGGACTTAGCAAAAATATAGGTAATGATATAAACCAAGGCATAGATATTCAAACAACATAAACTGAGGTAGATAATACATGAAAGGATATTAAATCTTCTTTACAGCCGCCCCCAAATATGGCGGCCCATATTTGCAATCAAGGAGAAGATTCACTTAGTCAATGTCATCGTCTGGAATGCAAGGGAGCTTGATAAGGCGTGCGACCGGCCTCATATACGTCTTGCCGTTAATCTTGACCTCAGCTGCACGTACTCGTCCATCTGCTCCTGGGAGGACCTTGCTCACTCGTCCAACTGGCCAAGACGCCCTCGGCAGTTGTGGGTCAACGACCATGACCACTGTGTCTGACTGGAGGTTCTCTGAGTCGTTCCACCACTTGGAGCGGGTCTGTAATGTAGGCAAGTAATGCCTCACAAAGTGTCTCCAGAACTGGTCAGCCAGGACTTGGCAGTGTCTCCATCTACGGCGACTTAGAAGTTCCGACTCCTGGTAGACGGCTTGGGGCATTGCCAGGTCGAGCCGCCCCATGAGGAGCAAGTTTGGCGTGATGGGTTCTGGGTCTGCCACATCTGTAGATACGTACCCCAACGGTTTTGAGTTTAAGACTCCTTCCACTTCAATGAGGACAGTGTTAAGCACTTCCTCGGTGACAATCTGTGCCTTCACAGTGGCATTTAGGGCGGTCTTGATGGATCTTATCTCCCGTTCCCAAGTCCCCCCGAAATGAGGGGCACTTGGCGGGTTGAATGCGAACCTGATTTGACTTTTCGCCAGCTGTGCTTGAAGGTCAGGGTGCAGAGCTCTGAACGCCTCTTGTAGTTCTCAATCTCCGCCTTTAAAATTTGTCCCCTGGTCGGACAGAAGCTCTGCAGGCTTTCCTCTCCGTGCGATAAATCTCCGCAGTGCCATAAGAAAGGAATCAGAATCGAGGCTGGGCAGGAGTTCTATGTGGACTGCTCTAGTCGTCATGCACTTAAACAGGACTCCCCACCGTTTCTCATTCCGTCTGCCCACTTTAACTTGGAGAGGCCCAAAGCAGTCCACTCCAGTGGAGGTGAATGCTGGCTGGTAGAGACGCAGACGGGATTTGGGCAAGTCAGACATTTTTGGAATGGAAGGTTTGGCCCTCCATCTCTGGCAATCTACACAGGTACGCTGCTGTCTTTTGACGGCCTCTCGCCCTCGAAGAATCCAGTATCTACACCGAATCTCGGCAAACAGTCGTTCTGATCCGGGATGTCGTAAGTCATGGTCAGTGTCCTGAATGATCAATTTTGTCGCTGGGTGAGCTGGGTCCAAGACCAGCTTGGTCTAGCATGCCTACCAGAGCTCTGATGTGCAAGGCAAACTTCTTAAAGGTTGCTGTATCACCACTGCGGATAGTGGGCCCGTCCATCATGTCTGCAATGCGCTGCAAAGCCAGCTGGTGTGGTTGTCCGTAGTGGCAGGTGAGGGAGGCCATGGTGTCACTGTATGGATGGCGGGAGTTGCTGTAGGAGTCTGCTATTAACAGGGCCTCTTCAAACTTCAAATGGTCTAGGAGCACCTGATATTGAAATCTCTCTGTTGCGTCTTCAGGTAGAATGTTCTCCAGACTGATCTTGAGTCTTGCAAACTCCCTTGGATCCTCCTTGGTGAACTTTGGTATAGAGGGTTTCGGTCCTCGGTAGGTCCTCTCCTGCCGAGGGGGTGAGGGGGAGTGGCGAGACTGAGTGGTGGTCTGCTTTGGTGATGAGCACTCCCGGCGGCCGGGTCGGTTGGAGTGTTGTGCGTAATCCTGTTCCTCTCTGTTCCTCCTTGGCTCGTCTGATGCTTGAGAACCACTGTCTGAGTCCCAGTAGTCAGGGCTTGGGAGCGGCTTCTCTCCTAGTCTGCGAATACGGGCTGTTAGGTCACTCACCAGGTCCATCGGTGGTGGTTGGGTTGATAATTGATCCTCATCCACGACTGGTGGCGGTGGTAGTGGCCAATACTCCTCATCATCTCTGTTTGGAGGTCGAAGGGCATGGCCAGTATTGACTGCTGGCACAAGCAGACTGTTTGGCTGAGGTGGCTGCTCAGGTTGTGAGAGGGACCAGACCCGTGGTGGCGGAACCGGCTGAGGAGGGTGTGGAGAAGGTAGAGGAGGGCTAGCTTTTATTTGACGTTTCATGTCCAGCATGGTTATCTGCAAACGTTGATTCTCTTCTTGAAGCTGCCTAATAGCTCTTAGCACTTCAGGTGAAGCAGCTGTAGCTGGATGGTGGAACGACATTGGCATGCCATAGGCATCCTCAGTTGTGCTCATCCATGCAGGACTCGGAGTAGCTTCGGCACCGCGAGCATACTGGTTACTCGGCTCATCCGTCGTGGTGCTCCATGGGCTGTACCTCTGCCAATGAGTGAGGGGCGTCATCTCGGCGCAACCCTCTCTGGTGAGTAGTGGCTGTTCTACTGCTTGATGGTGCACAGTGCGACTTAAGTTAGGTGGCGGCGGTTGCCTCAGACCATGGAGGGTGACATCATAATCATCCAGGTAGGCTGGAGGACGTACCTGACGCTTGGGCCGCACATCTGTGTACCGTTGTGAAGACATCTTCATTCCACGGAAACCACCACTATCCGGCTCGAAGGACCATATGTTAAATCGGACAAGGCGATCTGCTCTTGAATATTACTTTGCTGGGAGGATAGGGTAATCACCGTGGGACATCAGTAAAAATGCTCTGGAGATGGATTTGTCTTCAGTGGACTTTATTATAAACTTCACGCACTGTGCACATATACACTTCAGACATGAAGTATAGTGTCCTTTTGGGTGTGTGTGTGGTTTTCTCAATGGACGCACACAGGCTCTCACTGTCCAAAATGTCCAAACTGTGCCGTACTAATTATGTAGCTCAACTACTGTAACAGCTCACTTGACACGCAACTCTCTGGAGCAACAGAAAAAGGAGACGATTTACCTCTGCTACGGAGGACTGATTGACAGGCTACTCAGCCAATAGAAATGCGCCGTAGGCGGGACTTAGCAAAAATATAGGTAATGATATAAACCAAGGCATAGATATTCAAGCAACATAAACTGAGGTAGATAATACATGAAAGGATATTAAATCTTCTTTACAAAGACGGCAGCTCAGTCAATGACCAACAGCTCCCTTGTTGTGCAACTGTGCTTAAACATTCAACAATCTGCATTTTAAAAATACCTTGTGTGGACCATCCAGTCAGATCTCCGTGTCCAGGGTGCTGAAAGCCTTCAATGTCCGACAGCAGTTCTTTGTACATGTTCTCCAAACTAATAATGAAAAGGATCAAAGGTGAGATAAATATGTCAAAGGACAGCAGCACACTATCTGATTTAAAGCTTGACTAGTTCAAAGGCACAGATACTGAAGAGGTTTTAACCTGGGTGGAGGACGCACTGGTCTTTTGACACTGAAGCACAATCCATGGGCCTGGTTAGGACCATGATATGGATCCTGGCCCAGAATCACCACTTTGACCTGGAATCAGAGACAGATCTAAAGTGATGCAAAATTCTGTGCCACTAACCCTAAAGTTGCATAGAGCTTTAGATATATATGTAGCACACACACAATCTGATTTTCCATTTTCGGTAGCACATTAATTTTCCATGTGTTGTCCTCAGCGCCTGCTGGGTTGTGTAGGCGGCTTGTTGTCTGTTTAGCACGTGTGAGGCGCTAAAACATGTTTGTCAACGTATGTCAAAATAACTATGAAACAAGACACAATACTGCTTTATTACTCTGCTTTGTTGAATACTCAATACTCTGATCAATTACTTCATATTACTTAATTAATTTACTGAAGCAATAAAATCATTTTTAAATCAATATTTTGTATCAAATTATTGATCTCTTTAGTAAGTAGCGGTGTAATAAGTGGGATATTGTACAGCAAGCCAGTCATAATTGCGAAATAAACCCCTTCAGGGTGATTCAAGACCGGCAGAGTCCTGCTCACCCTGTCGGAGTTCATTTCGCAATAATGAGAGAAGAAGGGAAAGCATGTCTCACAATTTTCTACAACTTAAAGGGACTGTTTGTAACTTCTTACATGAATAAATCACCTGCGTCGGTGTCCCATACGCGCTTGCATATGCACGCTCACGTGTGGCTACGCTGTTCAAACAAGACTCCAACACAAACTACAGGGAAGCACCAAAACTGCAAAGTTATATCTAGTGAAGCCCGTTTTGCAAAACAGTGTTGGCCGCGGTCAGAGGACACGGGGGAGACCATAGCTTTGGTCTCCAGGGCCGGAGTCTCTGCTCCTCTGCCTGCCTGCTTGCTTTCACTCAGCTCGCTCCACCTCATGTGTATGCGCGATCACTACACACTGCAGAAGAGTTAGTAGCTCTGAGAATATCTAGTGAATGTACAGTGGGCGTTTGTGCAGAAATAACTGCTGCAGCTCCTCCAGACAAACAAGGTTTTCCGTGTCTTGTGAAGTGACGGGGCTCCTCAGCGAGAAACGTTATCGTCTCCGACCGGGTGCCGGTGTCTCCCTCCGGCCGCGGTCGGGAGGCTGAAGCAGGAAAAGCCAACACTAGGATCAGCAGTGATTCATGTAGAGACCTTCATCTGATCAGCTAACATTACTGCCAAGCAGGTTAAATATAGAGTGATATTGTGGTTTTAGCTGACGTGTGTCACCTCACTGTTTTGAGCGATGCTCGTTCATGTCTATTTAGAGCGAGCACAAGCGCGAGTCCGACACCGACTTTCGTTGACTTAACGACCAAAGGTGTCGCTGTTAACAAGCATTTCTGATTCTTACAAACAGTCCCTCTAACTGAGACAAAACAGAAATTATTTTTATTAGCCCTTATACTGCCATGCACACTAACATTCTTAAGTTTATGTTTAATCCCAAAATAGCTTTAAGGACTAGTGTCCTCACTACAAGTAACCTCAGGTATTCAGAGCAGGTTTTTCTGGCTCGTCAATGCTGAAAACTACAGTTGATTGTGCGGAACTTTTTTTATTGTCTCAGAAAAGATAAATCTGTGCCAATCTTTAAAATGCATCTTAAAATGCACTTCTTGATTTTATAACTTGAGGTTTGTACACATGAATGCACCTTGATGTTATATAATGTCTTCTGTCTCTTTAAATTATTCTCTTTATTCCATAAAGCACTTCGCAACCTCTGTTTTGAATAGTTCTGTTTATTTCAATATTAAATGCTTTATACTTTGGTGTCAGACACAGTGGCACAGGTCACAGGTGTCATAAACTTACATCTCGGATGGCACAGGTCTGAGTCCAGGTGAAGACTTGTTCAGCAGGTGGGTACACCGTGTGGCGGTTCCTCTCTTCAGACACAAAACTCATCAACTGTGGCAGAGATATATGAAGTTATTGAAACTGTTCAAAAAACAATAGATTCATGTGCAATAATATGTGACTTCACTTCTCTCACTTGTTTAAAATATGGCTTCCCAAACTCTCCCGACAGTCCCTCCCTCCAGCTGTCCCCAAAGCCTGGAGGTGTCTGAGCGGAGGACAGCCTCTCCAGCGCGGCTCTCTTGTTGCGGGCCATCCTGTCGAGCTGCTGCGGGGAGAGAGGAGCAGGACGTGGGCTGCACGGCTCTGGCTCCACCGCCGAGGACTTCTGCTTCTTCTGCAAGATTTTAGTGTATTTTGCAAAACACAAAGCGGGTGAGAAGAAGCATGCAGCTGCAGGCGAGACTGGCTTTAAAAACCGTCGACAGTGCAGTATAGACATTTCTGTGGTAGCTGTGTGCAACATTTTTAAACAAACAAGAACACAGCGGTGCTCGTGAACGCAGCTTAGGTTATGCTGAACGACAAACTAGTGATGGGATTTCCGGCTCTTTTTAGTGAGCCAGATCATTTGGCTCAGCTCACCAAGAAGAGCCGGCTCTTTCGGCTCCCAAACGACTCTTCGTTTTACCACTTCTGCCTTTTATAATTCAGCCAAATTTAGCGCTGTTTTGACCTATGATTGTGCACATATATCACTTAAATTATTCAACATATTTATACTAAACCTTATAATTTCCAGTATACCATCATTTTACATGTTGCTTCATTTCAGACTGTCACTCATCTTGTCTGCTATTTGCGCAACACACTCCTCTCTTTCTCTCCTCCTCTCCCTCCTGCTCTGTACCTGTAGACCGTCAGCGAGCCGCGTACCCCCGCCCCTCCCTGCTTGATCGTATGATCCTTGTCTGTCATCACCTGATTGGTCGCACGGACGTCATTAACACAACATGCAATCACAGTCAGTGCATGGAGTGCCCGTGGCGCGGAGAAGATCATCCTATCATTCTGCCTTGAATTAATAAAAGAAAAAAAAAAAACGGCTCTCTGGCGGGAGCCGGCTCTTATCGTTCACTTAAAAGAGCCGGCTCAAAGAACCGGCTCGTTCGCGACAAACACATCACTACGACAAATCCCTCTGAAAACGTCCCACAAGTGCACTGTAAGTGATGTTTAAATATTAATAATATGCTTTAACATTAAAAGCTAAACATTTGGGTAAAGTTAGCTGACAGACTGAAGAACTCACCGGGTCTTTATCATCCTCCTCGGCTTCTTTTATCTCCTCAGAAACTCTCTTTTTAGAGACAGGAGAAAAAAATGAGTTAATAGTTTTTTGTCCGATCATTTTCTTGAGAAACACCTTGGCGGTAAACTTTCCGTAAACGAATTGACTTGATTTACTAGCTAATGTAAGATTAAAACCGCGTTGTGCTCCTAGGAAACCACAAACTCTCACACACGCTGTCTGGGATTGAAGTATTCCCGCTAAAATAAAGTGACGACACAGATTTATGATAATGAGCTGAGCGCTGTTCAAGACAAACGGCTGCCAGGTGTTCTCTACAGTTTGTTTTCTGGAAGGTAAAACACATAGCATTCATCTGAGAGAAATATACCTTTTCTCAACTGTTTTTCGTTATGTTATATTATGATATACTGTTATATATTGATATATTGTTACACAGCACCAGAATGTTTGATATATTGTTACATATATTGTTATATATTGATACATATGTGATATATTTGGTATATTGTTACATATATGATATATTGTTACATATATTGTTATATATTGATACATATGTGATATATTGTTACATATATGATATGTTTGGTATATTGTTACATATATGATATATTGTTACATATATTGTTATATATTGATACATATGTGATATATTGTTACATATATGATATGTTTGGTATATTGTTACATATATGATATATTGTTACATATATTGTTATATATTGATACATATGTGATATATTGTTACATATATGATATGTTTGGTATATTGTTACATATATGATATATTGTTACATATTCAATTATGGTCGTTATGATGTAATATTATTGTATAAATGCAAAATTTCAAGATATTCGCTGTTTTATACACCGTTTTGTAGAGCTAAAAAAAAATTTGGTCGATTATTGATGTGATGATTTGCTGCTTTTCTTTGTCTTATATGACAGTAAATTGAATATTTGTTTTAATTTTTAACTGTTTTAATATATGTCTCTGAATTGTGTTGGGTATTTTCCACTGTTTTCTAACATATAGACAAAACTAGTTGTGGAAATAGTTTAACAGATTAATTCATAAATAAAATAATTGTTAGTTGCAGCCCTGCCTTTTATTTAATGAATCAAATATGGGGAGAAATGTGGTATAATAAATCAATCCACTCAATGCAGACCCACCCTAAAGATGCTTTATTCCACATTTAATTACACAATTAATGTTTCATTCTTCTTTCCATCATCCAGGTCTTTAAAAAAATCCTAAAATTGAGCTCCCCAGAGTGCCACAGACAGCAGGTCACAGCAATGGAGAAGTTTGTGAATAAACGCTCCTGCATTAATGATGCCAGAAGTCCACAGAAGAAGATCAAACTGGAGAGTGATGATGAGAGGATGAAGCAGGAGGAGGATGAGGAAGACGAGTTCTCTCATCCTGTTCCCTGGCAGAAAATAGAGGCAGAGGGACTAGACTGTGATTATGCTCAGCTGTTCTCCAAAAAGGAAGCAGACCACCTTCTTAATAAGCTGGAGGAGGAGGTGGTGTACGCAACAGGTACAACATCAAACCTTTTTCTGTTAAGTTATGACCAGGCGTTGCAGTGTCATTGAATGATCGTGGCTGTTTTTGTTCCAGGGGAAGAATCAAAAGTCCACGTGTTTGGAAAGATGCACAATATACCGAGAAAGCGGGCCGCATGTGGAGATGCAGGTCTAACCTACACTTATTCTGGAGTGAAACATTTAGCCTGCCCCTGGACTCCAACTTTGGAATATATTCGGGATGCTGTCACAAAAACAACTGGACAAACATTTAACTTTGTTCTGGTCAACAGGTGAGACAGTCCTGAACACAAGTTGTAAAGGTCACAGTTTGACATTTGTCTCCCTGCTGAACGTGTTCTTCTCTCCACCAGGTACAAAGACGGGCAGGATCACGTGGGTGAGCATCGTGATGACGAGAAGGAGCTGGACCCCCTCTGTCCCATCGCCTCTGTCTCTCTGGGAGCACCGCGAGACTTTATCTTCCGGCACAGAGACGCTCGTGGAAAAGAGAGCCGCCGACAGATTGACCCCGTGAAGCTGGAGCTCGCTCATGGAAGCCTGCTCCTCATGAACTCACCCACCAACACTTTCTGGTACCACAGCCTTCCTGTTCGCAAGAAGGTTTTCCTGCCTCGTATCAACCTCACCTTTAGACGCATCCTACTGGACAGAAAGAAATGAGGTGTGGATTATCACCCGGGCTATTGGGGCCAATGCCCAAGAAGCCTCTGACTATGGACAAGGACAAGCCTCTTGCTGTCCTTGTCACATGGACAAATATCCCAAATGTAAAATGTGTTTGTTTATGCAGCTGAATCTGAGTGACTAAATGACAGCACAAGGTGAAATAAATGAGGACATCAACTAGGACTCTGGAGAATGAGCACTTTTTACAGAAACACTCTTCATGTACTCTGACGGAGCAATGGGGCACTGTAAGTTGATTGCAAATGAACATATTGGAAGGAGAGTTGTGTGCTGTTCCAAAGAAGATACACAAATTTGTTAAAATAAATCTTTTTTTATTATGGTCAATGACCTGCTGACCTATTACAGTCTTGTGATTGCTTACACACTAAAAGTGAATGCTTAGACAAAAGCATCAAAACCTTAACTTTTATAACCATACCTTAAACAAAGGCACCCACAGTGCAAATGCATTTTCTGCTTTGTACTTTTTTTTGCAAATTCTGCAACACACTTCTTGCAAAACCCTACACACTGTTTCTTACATAAGACACACACTTTAAAGAATTAAATCTCTTGCAATCATTGGGAAAACACTTTGCCAAACCATACCTGGAATTGGCAACACACACACACATGAAAACAACCAATCAGTCTGAGCCTCAGCACTACAAATAGATTTCAGGTAAGCTCAACACAGAGGCAGTGACAGCGAGAGGAAGAGGAGGAGGACGAGGAAGAGGACCAGGGTTGACATTGCTGGTGATGTGGCCAGACCTTAACAGAAGACGGGATCCAAAAGCATCCACCATCCCTTACAATACTATTTTATTATTATAGTTATTATTTATTAGTTTACAGTAACATATTGTATTGATTACTGTACTGTTATTCTACTTTTTTGTGTTAATTGAAATGTGAGTAGATGTACCGTTACTAGAACAATCTTTCCCAGAATGAGAAAATTCAAAAGGTATACAAAATACTAAAGACAGCAGTGTTACTGCTTCTGTGAAAGAGTAATTCAAATGGTGAATGTGTGTATCATTTTGTTGCAAAAATGCCATTTTTGAAAAAGGATTGTGAGGTTTTGATTGTGTTTTGATGTAGAAGTGAGATGTTTATCTCCAAGTGTTGTGTGTTTATTTGGCTTAGTAGCCTTTTTCACAGCAGACATTTGGATTCGTCATAGTAGAAGGAGCACTGGTGTTACTTATAACACTAATGATGGCTCCGCTCCAGTGGAGTCCCAGTGAGTGTGACAGTGAGCCAGCATGCAAATCAACCCTGAAGTCAAAGCAGCTAAATGTAATTCATCCATCATTCATTTCATTATGTACAACTGTGCTTTTCTTACTGTGACAAGTCAAAATGTTTTCTGTGAAAAAGGCCTTTTGTGTAAGCAATCGCAAAAAACTGTAATCCGTCCTCGGCTGTTGCCAGTTATCTGTAAATGGTAAACTAAAAGATTATGTTGTCAGCCTTTAGCACTAAGGAGCATTTACCCCTTTAAATTATGCATTGCATTTATTCTTATGAAAAATGTACCTCTTATCTCTATAGAGGAAATAGAGGGGCCGCATGCTTCACCAGAGATTCAGTGTTTTCATTAAGGACGCTTCAAAAAGTGGGTGCTTGATCTTAAGTGTGTCTGCTGGCACACATCACTGTTTTCTCAAGTAGCAAATCATTATTTTGCTCTAAACAAATAAAACTCTACAGTGCATGTTTGTTTGTTTTTAATACCTGAAAACAATCACCTTTACAGATTGCACACAAATACACACAATCTCACATGAATTTACATTAGTGCAAATCGCAAACATTAATGAGGGACTTTTGCACCATGCCATTTCTCAATTTGACTGAGTTGGTTTGGTAGGAGCAGTGGCAGCTGCACAGAATTAAACATATTCAGGATTACTTTACCAAAAACCTGCAGTCACACTGTGTCTTTATTAACTGAGAGCAGATTATTGTTAATAATCTGGTGAACTGAGTCCAAATGGCTCTGATGCATCATAGTGTGTTCACATCAGCTGCAGCACACATGGCTTCATGTGTTAAAAATCTCGAGCTTTAAAGACTACATGGCACTTTAACCTCAACTGCACATCATGACAGTGTAAGGATTATTGGAAACGTAGAAAAAATATCAAATTCAACTGCTTAAATATGTCAATTGAAACATTAATTCCAATAGTTTTACGTTCACTGCTGGGAAAGATTAGGCAAATTAGATTAGACGATAGAGAACCAGAACTATTTGACTTCATAATATGTAACAACTTCTACGTAACATCTCCAGTAATTCCTAATTAGCTACTTCTGTGTCTGTAATGTACAGGCAGTGGACAAAACAACAGGAACAACTACAGCTTCATAAAAATGCCACAGAGTTTAGTCGACTTAATAAGCTTCACACATGAACAATGTATTGCAGGGCTATTACTTTAGAGTGCACTATACTGTCAAGTGTTCCTGTTTTTTTGTCCCATAGAAGCCAAAATGTTGCATGACAGAAATTGTTACACGTGTCAAAGCAAAGTAGTTTACACGATGTCTGACTAAAAATCCTGCAGGTCCATAATCTTTGGGATTGAGAGCCTCCTACTCTGGATCATTCAACGACCTTCAACGTGTTGCTGTGATCCGTGATGCATGACCTCCGCAGTAACTCTAGGATGGCTTTCCTCTCTGGTCTCATTGTCACAAAGTCATAATCCACCTGATGGTAACCGCTTTGTAACTGGCACACACAGCTGCGACAGTTTGACTGGAAAGGCAGAAGTCAGTCAGGCTGTTAGGTTGAGAGCTTCCGGTTACTCCTCTGAGCGCAGAGCGAGGTTCAGTCTTCGGACTCTCTCGTAAAAGAGCATGTAGGCGTTGGAAGACAGCACCTCGTGCTGGCTGGCTTTTCGCACCGAGTCATCTGACACCCAAAGCCACTGGGAGCTGAAAGGTGAGGAAGTGCGGGGTGAGGATGGGCTGCGGCGGTACGTGACGAAATGTCCTGAGTGCATGTCACCGTGGTGAACCAGCACAGCCGTGAGCTGGAAAAGGTACTCTGTAGAACTGGAAGGAAAGACGCTATGATCAGAAAACATATAGATGGGCTCTACCTCAACACTGAACAGCTTGATAGGCATGAGTTCCTTGTGTTGTTGCACCTTGACATTACCTGTAGTCATATGTGAGGCCGAGCTGTGAGGTCACACCAGGAGACTGAAGAAGCAAAGATGAACATGTTCCGTTCGAAAAAGGTTTGTTGTTGTTGTTACGATGCTCCGCTTCTGGAAAACAAAATATTTGACATGTATGATGACAAAAACAAACTGAACGTGAAGCAGAATGATATTACAGAGTTTACACAACATACCAGTGCCATTAGCAGAGGGCTTTTCCGTGGAATCATCTGAGTTTTCTGCCCTTATGGGGCTCGGAGCACATTTGATCCGCTGACTTCTGTGTGTGGAAGCGTTGTGTTTGTAGCGGTCCATCGATAGATACTCTGTGAACTGCACATGCTCCTGTCTTTTGATGGGGGTTCCTTCACTGGACCACGTCAGTCTTTGTAGATGGATGCAGAGGCACTGGGGGAGCTACCAGAGGGAGAAAAACATTAGACAGAGAGAGGACAAACAGTACATAAAGCTTTAGAACATCTGTCATTAAAGGGTAACTTAGGTATTTTTCATCTTAGACCCGGTTTCCCCATGTTTTTGTGTTTAACTAATAGCAACAATTTTCTGAAATTGGTCCATTATTGAGGGAGAGCGCTGTAGACGGCAGCTGCTCACAGGCTGCAATATGATGTTATTGGGGCAAGATGGCACCATCATTTACGTCCACTAAAAGTGCTTGTTTTTGCCATGACAGGCTCTGGTTGTTATTATAACTGTCTGGCATTATGGAAAGAGTCTCGCTCAAGAAGTCTCGTTCTGAAATCTCCCGAGGTGACGTGTTGGCAGAAGACAATAGTGGAATACACTGATCAGCCATAACATTATGACCACTGACAGGTGAAGTGAATAACATTGATTATCTCGTTACCAGGGCACCTGGCAGTGGGTGGGATATATTAGGCAGCGAGTGAACATGTTGTCCTTGAAGTTGATGTGTTGGAAGCAGAAAAAATGGGCAAGTGTAAGGATGTGAGCGACTTTGACAAGGGCCAAATTGTGGGCAGTTTGTTGCGTATGGGGCAGCGTAGCCGCAGACCGGTCAGGGTGCCCTCGCAGCTTGTTTTGTGGCTGCCGGTTACAGCTTTAACCCTCAACTGGACCAGTTAAAAAAATTGTTGTCCCCATTAGTCACTTGGGAAAATAGGGTCCAGGTTTAGTTACCCTTTAAGAAATGAGGGGAAGTTTTGATCTACCTAACATTGTAACTGTTACATTTCTCTCCCTAAATTGGACACAAACAAGCTTTAGCCGTGTACCTATTGTCTAACTAGTGATTAACATCTTAGGCTATTAATTATCAGCTAATAGTGACATGATAAATATAAATGGCAGTTACCTTTCCCAGTTTGAGCTGTTTAACAAATGTTGTCCTCTGGCTTTCCAGAACTTGCCCATTTACTGTGGTCCCTTGTTGAAGCTGAGGTGAAATGATCCCAAACAGAAATGAAACAAAATCAGCAAAATACATCTTTTTAAAGAAACATGCCGGCCATTCTGGTGTAAAATATACCAGTCATATGAATGCAAATGGTTTTGTCACAGTAGTTTCCTGTTTATGTTTTTCTGTGAATTACATATTTAACAATATGATTACCAGAATTTGGCAGGACAGATACAGCAGTGAATGTACCTTGGTGCAGTTTTCACACTCCACTTCTTTGATGGTTTCTGAGGAGATGAAATGCTGAAGACACTGATCCAGAGAGATAGGTCGACCCTGAGGACAAATGCAGATCAAATTAAGACAAACAGAAGAACAAAAAGGTATATCAAGTGGTAATACTATAATAACTTTTAATATTCATGTGTTCCTGACATTTTTGCTTACCCACTGAGGTAAAGGGATGGACAGGGAGAGGCTCTCAAATGAGTCATACCGCACCGGACTCTAAACAAAAGCGAAGCAGAGGTATAAATCACCTTAAAAAAAAAGTACAAAATCATTTGTCACTTCCCTGTCAAAAAAAAACAAACAAACTCACTTGTTGTTCGCAGCGCTTGCATGACATATTGCTTGTTAAACGACCATGAAAAGGATGCTGAGACTTCCAAGGACTTGGTATTGGATGAAGAGGGGCTGTGAAATGAAAAGTGAATACAGATGAAATATATTCCTTTGTGGTTAGATATTCTAGGCTCCATTATTCATTTTTTTTTCTTACCTCGACTTCTGCAGGCCATACTTTTCTCATCTTGATCAGGGAGACTCTGGTATAAAACAAAGACATACACACAGAATAACTGGGAGCGCAGTACCAGATTTGTCATTTTTGACACTTCTACAACACTGGCTACAGTTCACATACTGATATTGACTTAAATTTCAAAGGGTGTTAGAGGGCAAGCGCAAGAACGTCCCTCCAGACTACACATGTGCTCCAAAGTGCTGATCTGAACTGCAGAGGCGTCGGCATGCAGTAGATATTTGTGTGCGGTTCTAGAGATGATGCAAGCAAGTAGATGATGACTTACCTCGAGAGACTCCATGTCAAACAAGTGAGCGACTTTGGGTTGACGGTCACGCTCCTCCTCCAGAGAAGATGTGAGGACATGAAACAGTTCATGTGCATCCTGAGAGGGGATAAACCAGCACAGACAGAAAACTGTCAATAAAACACTGCACCAAACATTATATATAGAAATATCAAAAAAATACCACTTAACAGTATTATTGACTAACCTGCTCTTCAAATGAACTGATGTGCCACCGGTACAGTCTAAGAACATCCAGGAGGCACCCGGCATCAAGTACATCTTCCTCCCCAGGCTCATCACTGGACAGAGCTGTCAGAAACAGACATCATCCTTGTCAACATATGAACGTACACTACAAGTCTACTACATTCTGGTGGTTTATCACACACAGGTTTTATCTACCATTGAGAAGCTGAAGCAGTGTCGTGGACAGCCGGTTGTCTTTGCACGACTGGATCATAGGCGAGCCTGAAAACGTCTCCAGCCACCTGATGAAGGACGGACATGCTGCCAAACCCTGAAGCAAAGAGTTCAGGAAGCAGGTGTTGCCTAAGTTCAACAGACCAGGAACCATACCTGAAAGAAAACACAAGTCATTGTCAGTTACTGCTTAACAACCAGCCCCCTACATATAATCTGTGTGTCACTTTGTCACACTGATTCTTACCTCTCTTTCTCTTCTTTCTCTCTGTAATTGGGCCCCACAAAACGTAAACTCCAGCTGCAATCGCAGCAGCTATCCCACCGATGACACCCCAGTTTTTTATCATCTTGTTTCTGAAAAGACAACATCATGTTAAAGGAAGCACAACAGATGACTTTGGATGGAGAGGAGTAAAAAAGAAACGGCAGGTAAAAACAATAGGCGAGGAAGCAAGGCATGAGGATAACAGATAAATATGCGTAATGTTTTATAGCCTAGATCTTTCATTGAGAAAATTCTTATATATACTTTTATCCATTGGTATAAAAAGTGTTCTTACTAAGATGGTCAAGGTCTGCACCAAAATAACTGATACTCATCCATCCACCCATCCATCAACTATCTGTAACCGCTTATCTTATTTTGGGTCGATCCCAACTGACATTGGACGCAGGCGGGGTACACCCTGGACAGGTCGCCAGACTATTACAGGGCTGACACATAGAGACAGACAACCATTCACACTCTCGCCTAAGGGCAATTTAGAGTCAACAATTAACCTGCATGTCTTTGAACCTACGACGTTCTTGCTGTCAGGCGACAGTGCTAACCACTGCACCGAGTAGTGCACCGAGTAATTTGTATGATAAAAAAATAGCTAAATAAATCAGAGTCTATTCTGTGTGACATCAGACCTTACTTTCAAGTTCAATTTTAGGTTCTCTTTAGCCAAAACCAATATTTTTAAAAACTCTTTCATACCCACTGCCTTCTCTCAACACTGAAAGGTGCTGATGCAACATTATGGTCATATTGGAGGCGGTAGTTGGTTGTGATGTGATATTGAAGTGTATTGTGTTATTCTGAGATTTTGTATCTACCCTCATTGATATAAATACTGTGGACAAAATATCAGACACACATCCCTCAATATAAAGCAATACAATTCAACCGCATAAAACCACAACCCTCCAAAATCACCATCATTTAGGGGCAGGCTGCTGCTCCCCAAGTGCTCCACAGACAGACTCAGGAAATCCTTTGTCCCCCGAGCCATCAAACTGTACAACACCTCTCTAGGGAGGGGGGGACAAAGGAGGACGGTCTGCAGGACAGATAATAATGCACCATACTCATTTTTAACAGTCTCTTCTGCACTATATTCACTTTTTAATAGTTGTGTATCAAAGCTGTTACCCTGAACTATATTCAGTTTTCTTCATCTCCTTGTATTTTTTATATCTGGTATATTTTTTTGTACTTTGCACTACTAACTTTTTTACTGCCTTTTTACTAACATGTTTTGCACTATGGAACTGTGAAGCTGGAAACTTGAATTTCCCTCAGGATCAATAAAGTTACTATATATCTATCTATCTATCTATCTATCTATCTATCTTAAGTTAAGTTAACACCTCTCGAAAACAGTTTCAACAAAAAAACTGACCATTATAACCTTCATGAAAGTATGATTTGCTGCAGGGTTGTTGTATTAGACTGCATTAGCTTCAGTTCAATGAACTTAAAAAACATCCAACTGAGTATATGTTGTGTGTTTGTGGCTGCTGACTGATCAACAGACATAGCAGTGAAGCATGTTGTTGTAAATGCATTTATCATCTATCATGATTACAAACTCTCTCCCCTTAAGACACAGACAAAACAACAGGCAAACTAAAAGCATTAATAGTGTGATCCAATAGCCTTTGATCCGTTTATCTGTGGTCAAACCAGACATGACGCGACAAAGCGTCTCCACATTACCCTCCTCTGCTATTATAGAAAGCTCGACATGTTATTACTGTTGTTAGGTTATTCTACAGCCTCTAGTAACGATGGCAACCAGCCTCACTTCACCAATGTGAAACTACTAATCAGCTAACAGCATTAGCATTCAGCTAGTTTAGCTTTTATCTTACCGACAACAGCGAGGTTAGGCTGCCCTCGACGTACTACATCCATTGATACACATCCACGCTGCTATGTTGAAGTAAAGGTGACATGTCTCATCGCTGCGTGTCTCTGTTCGCAGGTTCGGTAACAGCACCGTTAACCGGACTCAGAGTCCTCCTCTCTGTCTGTCTCTCTGTCTCTCTGTCTGTCTGTCTGCGCAGGCTACTCTTTCAGTCATCTTGAC